>NW_026712761.1:600000-941855 GCF_030625045.1 Achroia grisella
GATACAAACAACTATACTCATGTAAACAAATGTTTACACCGCGTGAGGAATCAAACCCGCGACCATTAGAAATAAAGCGATGTGCTAAGCCGCTAGACCACCGAGGCCATAGAAATAAAAATAAAAATAATTTTTATTCAAATAAAATTAATACAAGCACTTTTGAATAGTCAAATTTTTTTTATTCTACCACTTATTCGGAATGCAGACTCACACAAGTAGAATGATCAAGAAACTTGTGTGTTGCTCTTTTAAATAAATGTTGTTTTAAGTAGATTTACATTAACAAGGCCCTCAATCTCTGTTCAATCAGATAATATTATCAGCGCTATGAATTTTAAGTTAATACTTGTATAATAATAATAATAATCTCAGGACAATTCACACAGCGCCATCTAGACCCAAGTTAAGCTAGCTAGAGCTTGTGTTATGGGTACTAGATAACTGATACATATTCATAGATATTTTTTTTTTGTAAATACATACATATTATACATAGAAAACACCCAGACCGGTACAAACAATCATACTCATGAATACAAATGTTTGTGCCGTGCGAGGAATCGAACCCGCGACCATCGGCCGTAAAGCGGTGTGCTTGACCGCTAGACCACCGAGGTCGTCAAATGTATCGTGTCGTTGTATAGTTTTATAAAGAAAATAAAGATCTTAGAACCTAGCTGTAGTGTTCATTTAGCAATTACGATGGCTTGCTCCAGCATCATCAGGAGGTGAAATGGTGGCTATGTATGAATATGTATTCTTGCGTATATTATTGTATGCTATCATTAGATTGTTCAATGAAAGATCACTGTACACTTAACCGATACTACCGAACTTTGAATTTATTCATCACTGGTTCCCATGACACAATTACGGGTTGAGTATACAGCTTTACTTCCGATGGTTGAGGGTTCGATTCCTTCCACGGTACAAACATATTTATTCATCAGTAAGACAGTTTGTCTGAGTCTGAGTCTTTTCTATGATTCAACAAAAGATATATAGGTACGTGATGATGCGGCTCGAATGATAGATGGTAGGTGTTGATGGCTTCAGCAGATTACGGGGTGAATAAATGATAGATTTTGCTTGATCTTTTGAATTTAATTGGTAAATACTATTATAAATTAGAAATTAGGATGAGTGAACAAATTGTACGTTAGATCGATCGGTTGATATTTGAAGTCTGTACGTTACGGTGCGTATTTAAATTGGATGGGTGTGCGGTCCAATCAGAACATCATCATCTGCTTCATCCTTATCCCATTTATTTGGGGTCGGCGTAATATGTTTTTCGTTTCCATTCATCCCTGTTCGCAGTCATCGCGTTATTTACTTCCTTTCTTACCATATCATCCTTCACACAGTCCATCCATCTCTTTTTTGGCCTTCCTCTGCCCTTATAACCATCCACATTCATTTGTAACATCTTTCTTAAAATATTATCCTCGTTCCTACGCATTACATGTCCATACCATGATAGACGATTACTCTTCAACCTCTCTGACACCGGTGCCACTTTCATACTTCCTCTAATGTATTCATTCTTTATCTTATCCATTCTTGTCACACCACACATCCACCTCAACATTCTCATTTCAGTTGCATACAGTCGTCTTTCATCCGGTCCAATCAGAACGCTCCCTTTATATTGCGTTTTGGTGCTGCTTGCTACGCGACATACTCATAACACAAGCTCTGCTTATCTTACGACAAGATGGCGATGTGTGAACTGTCATTTGTCATTATTATTATTTTGTAAATTTTGTAAATTTTGATATTTTCAACTTATTTCCAAGAATCAGAGAATTTTTGAGTGTCTTTTTTATTTGTGAAACATTAAAATTTTTTCTACGTTAGTCGATTTTTAAACTTTACAATCTTGGTAACTTTTATTTGTAATCTGTTGCTTCGTATATTGTTACACATAAATATCATGACGAATTGAGTCACTTTAAAAATTTTAAGATTTTATTGAAGCTGTTTTTTTTATAGCTAAGATTCCTCGTCTAAGTTTTTATTTAGTTACACCATCGTACCACCCACCAGAACCTTAAATACCATCCTAATCATCTGGGTGAATGGCGGTCTTTCACAGTGCAGATTTCTAGAAACTTTTTGCCACGCATAACCACATTATGGAATCACCTTCCAGCAATAGTATTTCCAAACCGATACGACATTGAAACCTTCAGAAAAAGAGCTTATTCCTTCTTAAAAGTTCGTCAACGCACTTGCAATTCCCCTGGTGTTGCGGGTGCTCACGGACGGCGACAGTCACTTACCATCGGGTGAGACGCATGCTCATTTCTCCCCTGTGCTATAAAAAAATGTTAATTTCTATCTCCTACAATAATATGGATACTTTTTTTTTTATTACGAATATTAGACACACGCTCAAGATTTTTGTCCAACTCACTGTTCATAGACCACCATCTTGTGCACACTTTCGAAAAACCCGAAGTGATAACAGGTAATTTTGGTGATTTCATTTAATGAAACAAAAATTGCGAACATATCCAAATGCTCATATATGATGTGTTGAACTCAACAACAAAGCAAATATATCAAGGTGTTCCGTTCTATACACTGCGATCAATATAACAAAGAATATAATAGTTTATTCAGATGATATAATTAATCATTAATTATTTGTTTAGTAAAAATTTTCGAGTATAAAAATTCGATTCCTGAGTTAGAGGAGCATATTCAGAGTCACTCCACCAGGTTGCAAGGGTCTGATTCAAGATGAGTGGTCCAGCATCTATTGTAGTTCTCCTGGCGCTCAGTGTAAGTATTATTATATGTTTTTTAATTTAAAAAATAATCTATTACTTTTAAATACGTTACATGAACGTAAATATAATTATTACATGTTTTATTTCTTTAAAATTTGTTCTTGTTTTTTAAAATACGATTAATAAACATGTAAATAATCTATTTTTTAACTTAAAATAACATTAGAAAGAAATAAAATATGTTTATCTGATACACGTCATTATTATCATTACAATTACATTATTTTATAGTATAAAACAAAGTCGCTGTCCCTGTCATTCCGTCCCTATGTCTGCTTAAATTTTTAATAGATAGTGATTCAAGAGAAAAATTTATATGTATAATACATGTACACCCGTGCGACGCCGGGGCGAGTAGCTAGTAAAATATATAACACGGCATATGCCATGACGAGGTGCCACGACGCTGGTATTCTGCGGATACCCTTATACATATAAATATATATATATATGTATATATCAACGTAAGTTTTTTAGAAAATTTTTGCCACGCACAACCACATTGTGGAATCGCCTTCCAGCAATGGTATTTCCAATACGATATTGAAACCATCAAGAAAGGACGACCATAAGATTGAAAGAAAAAATATATATATATATTGTTAATTGCACTTAAGGTGAACGTTATATCTATAGCTTATTTTATTATTTTAGAAAAATATGTACAACGTTTTTTATTCAAAACCTATGTAAGGTTCTATTCTGGTAAAAGAAATCATATTTTTACTAAAACACGATTTACGAATATTGAATAAAACTCACTATATCTATAATGAATGTATATACATATTAAAATATGTAAAAATATATTACTATTTTTTTACCCACGTTTTTTCTTCAGGCCCTGAGCTTGACTGCAAATGCGGTTCCGAACGGTAAGAATAATTTATTTATTTATTTTAATCATTATTATATCGAAAGCACTTAATATGGTTGGAGGTAAAGTGATAGTTCACATACATACAGTCAGGCAGGAGTTAACCTTTAAGTTCAATAGTTGACTATGAAAGCTAATTGTGAATGATGGACAACAAGACGACGAGCAAAGAGAACGGCACCGATATAGTTGTAAAATATTGTATAATTGACTTATAAAACAACATATAAACAATATAATATTATAAAAAACTAAATAATAAAAAAGATTTATAAAACAGTTTCCAACACTAATAGTATTACTATGATAGTTAATAGTGTTACTATAATAGCTAATAGTACTTCTATGACAGCTAATAGTACTTCTATGACAGCTAATAGTACTTCTATGACAGCTAATCGTACTTCTATGACATTTAATAATATTACTATGATAGATAATAATATTAATTAGTATTTTGTTACTTTCCAGGTATCTCGCAAGCGATTGAAATCAGCAGCCTTTTAAGACCTCTTAGACCCAGGAATGTTGTTGGTATGTACCATTGACTTTGATGTTATTAACTCAGAGATCTAGCAATTTTGCCTTACTTCCGATGGTCTCGAGTTCGATTGTGGTACGATACAAAAGACAAAAAATAGAATACATGATTGTAACGGTCTGGATGTTTTCTATGTATTTACAAAAAAAATATTTATGTATTTATATCAGTTGTCTAGTATCCATAATATAAACTGCTTAGCTTGAGACTAGATGGCGCTGTGTAAATCTATCTAGAAGTATATGCTGTCCCGGTAAATGTTGTTTTGCCATATAAAATAATAGGCTATTAAAAAATAGGGGTTGATGGTAGAGGGGCAAACATTTTGGGTTGTATGTCTTTTAAAGCTAAATCATAATAAATACTATGTCGAAAAATAAAAAAAAAGTATTTAGGGGTGGACAACCCTTATTATTTAGAGGTATGAAAAATAGTAGCCGAATCTCAGACCTACTGAATATGCATATAAAATTTCATAAAAATCGGTCAAGCCGTTTCTGGGAGAACAACTATGTCAATCAGTAAGTCACCGTATTGCAGTTTTATATATTATAGATATACATACAGATATATAAATATATAGTATTATATGTATAATAAAAATGTTGTTTAAGTATTCTTCATATACATGAAGAATACTTAAGAAAAAATATTCTAAGGGGACATAAAAATTCGTGTTTGTTTTTTAACATTCGGTTTTCCAAATAAAACAGCTGTATGAGCCTAACGTCGCAGGCTCTGTTATTTAGATAGTATGTTTAGTAGTATAGTAGTTAATAAAATAGTAAATCCAGCCTAAACTCAATACAATTCTTTCAGATATCGACATTCAGGCTCCAGTGTCTGAAAACATTGAAATCAGCAACCGGCCTCTGAGACCCACGAACGTTATTGGTAAGTCTACAAGTTTTTTCAAATCAAATCAAACGCCTGACCTGTTGACCTCTCCCTATTGAAAAGGCGCCACTTTCTCGGGGTCTTTTTGGAGATGCGACAACACCTAACACTAGCGCAATGTCTCCCGTCCAATTTAAACAGGGATCGAATTCACGACGGCTTGACCCGCGGGAACGCCTGACCTGTTGACCTCTCCCTATTGAAAAGGCGTCACTTTCTCGGAGTCTTTTTGGAGATGCGACAACACCTAACACTAGCGCAATGTCTCCCGTCCAATTTAAACAGGGATCGAATTCACGACGGCTTGACCCGCGGGAACGCCTGACCTGTTGACCTCTCCCTATTGAAAAGGCGCCACTTTCTCGAGGTCTTTTTGGAGATGCGATAACACTTAACACTAGCGCAATGTCTCCCGTCCAATTTAAACAGGGATCGAATTTACGACGGCTTGACCCGCGGGAACGCCTGACCTGTTGACCTCTCCCTATTGAAAAGGCGCCACTTTCTCGAGGTCTTTTTGGAGATGCGATAACACTTAACACTAGCGCAATGTCTCCCGTCCAATTTAAACAGGGATCAAATTCACGACGGCTTGACCCGCGGGAACGCCTGACCTGTTGACCTCTCCCTATTGAAAAGGCGCCACTTTCTCGAGGTCTTTTTGGAGATGCGATAACACTTAACACTAGCGCAATGTCTCCCGTCCAATTTAAACAGGGATCAAATTTACGACGGCTTGACCCGCGAGTTTGGAGTGCCATCTGGAGTCTCATCATGCTCTTGCACTCTATCGTTCGGTGAAGTTGTAAAGGCCAGCTGCGGTCAACACCAGTAAAGTACTCCAAAGAGTAAAGTAAATGTACCAAAAGGAAACTCTGAATAAAAACTAGCACAACTTTATACGTTATAAAGATGAAATTTCCAAATTTAAAAATAATCTTATAAAATTCATGAAGGAGGACTACCGGCCGAATAGTATGGTGTATCGGCGCTACCGAGGCAGATTGTCGTCATCAGTGCCGTGACCACATAGACAATTGACTTCTTCCGCGTGGAAATAAATTTCATTTTTCTAAAGAAACTTTCTAAAACACAAAAGCCTAAGTTACTCCTTATTACATGAACTACTTGCCAATAAAAGTCCCGTCAAAATCGGTCCCGCCATTTTAGAGATTAGCCGAAACAAACAGACAGACACAAAAAAGTTATTTTGGGTGTATGTACCGTATTTATATTCATATGCATGTAGTAAAAGACGATTATTTCAATATTACAAACAGAAACCCCGATTTCATTTATATGTGTGGATTAATTTTAATATCATTCATATGTATGTTAGTCTGTAAGATATTTACGAGCTGAGTTTCTTATCAGCTCTTCTCATCTCAAAATCATTCCGTCCTGACGGTAGATTTGACATATCATAAGAGTCTGTAATAGACCTACATGAATAAAGATATTTTGAATTTGAATTTGAATTTATAATATGTTATTAGTAGACTGTATGTATATAATATTAGATTATATATTATATAGAATATAATTATATTATATATATATATATATATAATACATAATATGGACTATTAGTAGTTTGAATTAAATAAAAAAAATGGTTTTTTTTTTCAGAAATCGTTGATATTCAGGGACCTAGAGCGGACACGGTTGAAATCAGCAACAGGCCTATAAGACCCACCAATGTTATTGGTATGTTACATAATCCTTACTAATTTTATACATTCCAAAGTAATTGTCTGTCTATTTGTCTATCCCGCTTTCACGGCAAAACTACTGAAGCGATTTATATGAAATTTGCTACACAGGTCGTCCCGACCCTGAGAAAGGGTATTAGCTATTATTTAACGCGAAAAGGGGTTGAAAGGGTTTATGAAAAGTTGTATGGAATCGTCATTTTTAAAGCTAGAAGCTTGAAACTTATTTTTAAACTGTTGACTACATAATAATAAATCTTTATTACTGACTAATATTATAAATGTAAATGTAACTGTCTGTCTGTCTGTCGCGCTTTTACGCTATAACTACTGAAGTAATTTAAATGAAATTTGGTACACAGTTAGTCTAGATCCTCAGAAAAGACATAGGCTACTGTTTAATACGAAAAGGGTCGTAAGGGGTTGAAAGAGGAGATAAAAGGTTATATGGAATTTTTAAAGCTAGAAGATGTAAACTTATTCTTAGACTGTTGATTAAATCTAAATAAATCTAACATACAAAGTTTGTAAAAGTTTTAAATGATTAAATACGCTATCCATAGTCACTATTCCACGCGGACGAAGTCGCGGGCACAGCTAGTTAATAATAGTTTCATTAATTTATTTATTCTTTATTGTACACACACATAATAAAAAAAATTATACAGAATAAATGTAATGTAGAAGGGCGAGCTTATCTCTAAAAAGAGATTTCTTCCAGCAAACCTAGAAAATGTTATAGGATCGTGTATTAAATAGAATAAACATACATACGTGTACGAAGAGAGGAGATATTAAAATAATGTTTTAATGATATTAACTATAAGTATCAATAGACATACATAAATATATAAATATATAGACATACACAAATGGTTATTTAGTTATTAAAACTTTTTAAACTTAATAATACTTTAATTTCCAGAACTAATTGAGGTACAACAACCAGTATCTGAAAATATTGAAATCAACAACAGGCCTTTGAGGCCAACCAATATTATTGGTACGTACAAACTTACATATCACCAGTACCAGTGCCACGACGCTGGTATTCTGTGGATACCTTCATACATATAAATATATATAATAACTAATTATGCATCGCCAACAGTTATTCTCTGCACCACCAATGGTTGACTGGTAGAAAATGCCGCATGGTGTTAAGTCAGCCAAATGTACTGTACTATATATTATATTGTGTGCATTAAAGTTAAATAAAATAAAAATAAATAAGAACTAGCTTTTGCCCGCGACTTCGCTCGCGTTAATTTATTTAGGGGTGAAATTTATCGAAATCCTTTCTATGGGGATGCCTACGTTATAGTAGTGCTTTATGCATGCAAAGTCTCAGCCCGATCGGTTTAAAATTGACAAAGTTTCATACAAATGTTCATCCCCTATTTTATCTCCTTGGGGGTAGAATTAATCAAAATCCTTTCTTAGCGGATGCCTACGTCATAACATCTACCTGCATGCCAAATTTCAGTCCGATCCGTCCAGTTGTTTGGGCTGCGCGTTGATAGATCACTATGTCAGTCACCTTTGAGTTATATATATTTAGATATAATAATCTCAGGATAATTCACACATCGCCATCTAGACCCAACTTAAGCTAGTTAAAGCTTGTGTTATGGTTAGGTTAGGTTAGGACCCAGGACCAAAAAAAAAATGGTTAGGACCCAGACCAATACAAACAATCATACTCATGAATACATATATTTGTGCTGTGCGAGGAATCGAACCCGCGACCACCGGTCGTAAAGCGGTGTGCTAGAACGCTAGACCACCGAGGTCGTCAATATATATATAATAATATACATACATACATAAATCTAGAGTTCTGTTGATAGATTATTTGATTTCTGTTCCAGAAATTATTGATGTTCCACAACCAATTTCGGAAGACGTCGAAGTCAACAACAGACCTATTAGACCAACCAATATTATTGGTATGTATTTATATGTATTGGAATATTGATCAGTTTTGTGGTTCAGTGGTTTAGCACACCGCTATAATTCCGATTATCACGGCTTCTATTCCTCGCATCGTATAATAATATCATCATTTACTTCTTCCTTATTCCATTTATTTGTGGTCGGCGTAATATGTTTTTCGCTTCCAGTCATCCCTGTTCGCAGTCATCGCGTTATTTACTTCCTTTCCTACCATATCATCTATCTTTAATAATAATAATAATCTCAGGACAATTCACATAGCGCCATCTAGTCCCAAGTTAAGCTATGTAAAGCTAGTGTTACGGGTACTAGATAACTGATACAAGTACATAGATATTTTTTTTTCGTAAATACATACATACATACGACAACGACGACCTCGGTGGTCTAGCGGTCAAGTACACCGCTTTACGACCGATGGTCGCGGGTTCGATTCCTCGCACGGCACAAACATTTGTATTCATGAGTATAATTGTTTGTATCGGTCTGGGTGTTTTCTATGTATAATGTGTATGTATTGACAAAAAAAAAATATCTATGTATATATATCAGTTATCTAGTACCCATAACACAAGCTCTAGCTAGCTTAACTTGGGTCTAGATGGCTCTGTGTGAATTGTCCTGAGATTATTATTATAATTGTTTGAATCGGTCTAGGTGTTATTTGTGTATGTGTGTATTTAAAATAAAATGTTTCTAAGTTTTGTATCAGTTGTCTAGTACTCATAAAACAAGCTCTCTAATTTGGGACTACATGACGTTCTGGGTTATTATTATATATTAAACTAGCTGTCCCAGAAAACGTTGTTTTGCCATATAAATTATTAACGCTATAAAAAAATAGGGGTATTTTTGTATGTTGTATCATAAAAAAATAGAAACTAAAAATTTTGTCTAAAAAATAAAAATAAATTTAGGGGTGGACTACCCCTAACATTTAGGGGTATGAAAAATAGAAGTTGGCCGATTCTCAGACCTACTCAATACGCTCACAAAATTTCATGAGAATCGGTCAAGCCGTTTCGGAGGAGTATGGGAACGAAAACTGTGACACGAGAATTTTATATATAAGATTATCTGTTATTTTATAAAGACAACGTTTATATGTTTTGTTTACAATATGCAAATATATACATATTATCTAATGTATCGACGTAGTTTTTTAATTTTATTACGACTTTAAAGCGCGTTTGACTACTATGTTATCTGCTAGCTGTTAGATGCAAGCTTAATATATAATGCCTTTTCACTCTTGGCTTGAAAGACCAAAAAGAACGTTCCATATACTACCATATATGCTCTTTTTTATTGTAAAATAGTTTTTAGAAATAGAAATAATCTTTATTCAAATAAACTCATTACAAGCACTTTATTTTGATTCTACCACTCATTCGGAATGCAGATTCATCACAAGAAGAATGAGCAAGAAACTTGTGTGTTGCTCTTTTCAATAGATGTTTTTTTTTTAATATAAATAATTACAGTGTAACAAGTAAGAGGCATGCGACAATCAACATAGAAATCGCTACGCACTCATTATTAGTGTAATCAGATAATATTGTCAGTGCTATGTATTTAAAATTTTTTCTACAAAAGTTTTTTACAAAATTTAAAATTTTTTGACAATAGAACTTTAATACTATACAAACTTATAAATTAATTAGGTTGAATTTCGACCATAGGACTACTAGTTCTTATAACCATTTGATTTAACCGTGTTTTTTTCTAGAAATTATTGAGACTCCACGCCCTGTGTCGGAATCAATTGAAATCAACAACCGACCTCTTAGACCTACAAGTGTTGTTGGTACGTATATCATAAAATTATTATGTTTTAATTATCGTAGTAGTTTTGAAGGCAGCTGACCTTCACAGTTAAACCGGATGAAAACGGGAGTAAAAGAAGATTGCCCTCCAAACCCGTAAAAAATATAATTTTTCTATCTGTGCCCGAGGTCCCACCAGCGTTAAAAGTCAATATAAAATATAGCCTATGTGTTATTTTGAGGCATAAGCTATATTACTGTAAAGTTTCATCAAAATCCGTTCAGTAGTTTTTGCCTAAAACCATAATAAACATCAATACGTAAAAACTTTCGCATTTATAATATTACTAGATACTCGCCCCGGCTTCGTCCGGGTGTACATAATTTATACATATAAACCTTTCTCTTGAATCACTCTGTCTATAAAAAAACCTCTTCAAAATCCGTTGCGTAGTTGTAAAGATTTAAGTATACATAGGGACGGACAGTCAGCGACAGCGACAGCGGCTTTGTTTTATACTATGTAATGGTTAAGATAAGATGTATGAGCTCCTGAGACGTCAGTCCAGCCTTCATCGTCACCAAAACGTTTGTAAGAGTGTCGAAATGATATACCTAATAATATCTCAGGGCAATTAACCATCTACCCAAGCTAAGCAGAGCTTGTGTTATGGGTACTAGACAACTGATATAAACACTTAAGTACATTTTGTAGATATCGCTGTGTGGATCATTTTTCATATCCATCCATTTTTAATCATACTAACCATTGTATGATTAAAAATGGATCTCACAAATCGATGTAATGGTTGTGTGTGGAAGTATATAGAAAGTAACTACAGTTTATTTCGTAAGAAAATTCACTACTTTTCTCTATAGTATAGTATTTTTGAACTTCAATTTCAATTTTAACTTCAGAAACTTCTAAGCTTT
The DNA here is from genome assembly GCF_030625045.1 of Achroia grisella. Taxonomy (NCBI): domain Eukaryota; kingdom Metazoa; phylum Arthropoda; class Insecta; order Lepidoptera; family Pyralidae; genus Achroia; species Achroia grisella. The sequence continues at coordinate 611,484 of NW_026712761.1, forward strand.
ACTAAAGCTTACCAACTTTCTTTTTCAATATGAAATGTCACTTTAAGAATACTTAAAGTTACAAATCACATTGAAGAAGCTGATTAATTTAAAAAATTCTTTGCAGACATTGACATTCAAAGCAGACCTGGATTGGGACCTCTTAGGCCATCAAATTTAGTTGGTAAGTTTATTATTGAGCTTCAGAAGCTTAGAATACTAAAAGTTACAATTCAGATTGAATGAGTAGTTGATTAATTTTAAAATACATTTTCAGACATTGACATTCAAAACAGACCTGGATTGGGACCTCTTAGACCGTCGAGTGTTGTTGGTGAGTTCAATATTGTACTTACATTAATAGGACTAACTACTTAACGTCGGATTTCTTAGGAAAGTACTTGTAAATATAGTCAATGGCAATTTATAAGATTCTTGAAATGTGTTATACTACTTAAATTAATAATAGTTATTTGTTTATTTGTAGGTGGACAAGGTACTTTTTTAATAACTTTCTATGCTTATATACTTTATAGAAATATATTCTTTTATATCAGTGTGTTTTAGTAGCAGTAAGCGTTTTGTATTCTTATTATTATTGTTTTCTATTACTATTTAATTAAATTGGCAGTAATTTATCATGATGGAGAGATGTTCATTAATTTATGAATACATTTTCAGACATTGAAATTCAAAGTCGACCTGGACTGGGACCTCTTAGGCCCTCGAGTGTTGTTGGTGAGTTCACTATTGAATTTGTTAATTTATTACTAAGTTTTCATTCCATTTCAATTACCAATATTCAATCGAAATTTATACGATTATACGTTGACCCCATTAATGACTAAGAAAAGTACTTTCGAGTAAAGAAAGTTTGGGGTCAGCAGCCTCGAGGGAAACCAGTGTTGTGTTAAACTGGTCTATATTAGCACTCAATCAGATGAGGTTTTAAATCTAACCCAAGTCGATGAGGTTTTAAATCTAACCCAAGTCATGATCATGTAGTAAATACATATACACAACCCAGAACAATTTATAAAGCTGCATCGATTTCCAAAAACTAAGTAGTCTACACTACAAGAAAACTAAATACTAAAAAACTAATACAAACACTTTAAATTTGTTTCATAATTTATCAATATCTTTCTAGATGTTGACATTCAAAATCGCCCTGGATGGGGATCTCTTAGGCCCTCAAGCAACATTGGTAAGTTCTCTACTGTGTTTAAACTTCTATTATTTAGGAGATAATGGACTTTAACATTATGGATTTATTAATATAAAGCTCATTTTTTCTTAATTGTTTAATCGTTAATAATCATAATGTGAAAATTATGATTTTAGTAGTAATAAGTATAAAATATATTATATTCTAATTGAATCATAATTGCACTCTTTTTGTGTTTTTTGTTGGCAAACTGTTGCCTACTTTTTAGATATAGTTATTGAAGTTCAAAATTTAAGAATTTGTAATTGGTAGGTTTATTACTGAGTTCTGTACAACATTTCTATTACACATGAATTAATATCGAAAATTTATAATATCAGTAATTTTTATAAATTAAAATATTAGGGCTATGTCAACTTCATAGACTTAGAAAACATTTTAGTTAATATAGATTGATTATACTGTTGATAAATTACTAAATAAATTTTCAGACATCGACATTCAAAACAGGCCTGGATGGGGATCTCTTAGGCCCAGGAGTCTTGTTGGTGAGTTCATTATTGTAACTATTGTTGTTAGGAATATTCCAAAGTGTACTAATACACAATAATAACATCTGTGTCTCTAATTTAAAATATCCGAATAACTAGAAATCATAATTCCCATTTATTACTTATCTGCGATGTTTTTTTATGATCTTAGTTTTATAAATTCAGCTTGACAAGAGTTGAATGAATGAATACATACAACTGTTGTTAATTGTTGTTGTTTAATTTCCAGATATTGATATTGAACAACGATCTGGATTAGGATCTCTTAGGCCCAGCAGTGTTATTGGTGAGTTCATTGTTTGATTTAATAAATTATAATAGTATTTTATTGAAGTATTGATAATTAATATAAATTCGTACAATAATTTAAGATTGAAATAAATTTAAATTAATAATTGTTATTTGTTCATTTGTAGGCAGACAAGGTAATATTGAATTACAGATATTATTACAATTGAAATTATTTCATCACTATATTGATTTGTTCACTAATTTCTGAATATGTTTCCAGATATTGACATTCAGCGACCTGGATTAGGACCTATCAGGCCCGCTAATTTAGTTGGTAAGTTAACTAATTTAGTTGGTAAGTTAATTATAGAACTCTGTAAATATGTATTTGAAGCAGATTTCATCTTTTCAATCATAAATTTAATAAGTATAGACTGTATACGAAAATTTGTACTATCGAGAAAACTATAAGACTAATTTGAAGTTATGATTCATCGTTAGAAATCTAGACAGGCGGAAGCGTGTCAAGCCAAGTTCAAGTAATAGAACTGGCTAACAGCACCGTGCGTAATATTATACGTTTTTTTATTGAGGGCCACTTTTGACCCCCTCATAACTCAAAAACTCTTTCACATAAACGTGTCAAATTTATGGAAATTACTAAACCAATTGCAATGTAGATTATTAAAGTGTTGATTAATTTTAAAATACTTTTTCAGACATTGACATTCAAAACCGTCCTGGATGGGGATCTCTTAGGCCCTCAAGTGTTGGTAAGTTCACTAAAAGTTAATGATTATTAGATTTTTTATATAGTATAAATTATCTATTATACAAATGAATAAATTATCTTTTATACAACTGAAGATAAACATATTAACATTAGTTATTTATGTAATTGTAGAGAGATATACCTCCTTTTCTCTTTACATGAATATTTGTAGTTCTAGTTCGTCGTTAGAAATATAATTTACTAAATCAATTACAACGTAAATTTATTAAAGTGTTGATTAATTGTAAATTATTTTTTCAGACATTGACATTCAAAACCGTCCTGGATGGGGATCTCTGAGGCCCTCTAGTGTTGGTAAGTTCACTAAAAGTTAATGATTATTAGATTTTTTTATATAGTATAAACTATCTTATTACACAATTGAATATTAACAAACTAACAGTAGTTATTTATGTAATTGTAGAGAGAAATATTACCTTTTCTCTCTACAATTAAATAAATATTTGTAGTTAAAGTCATCGCTAGAAATATAAATTACTAAACCAATTGCAATAAATATTGATTAATTTTAAAATACTTTTTCAGATATTGACATTCAAAACCGTCCTGGATGGGGATCTCTTAGGCCCTCTAGTGTTGGTAAGTTCATTAAAACTTAATGATTATTAGATTTTTATAATATAGTATAAATATTTAATAATCTTTTATACAACTGAATGTTAACAAACTAATCGTAGTTATTTATTTTATTGTAGAGAGAAAAGGTAGTATATTATAATATTATAGAGTTACTAGAGTTACGGATATTTTAACTAATTTACATAAAACTTAAACGTTATAAAACTCAGAATTCAGTTCAGATTGGTGGATGCAAATGCCTATACAAATCAGTTTATTAGTTTTTGAGCCTATCTCACAGTCGTGGCAGATGAATTATCATTATACATATTAATGTACAGACATACATAATAGTATTCTTATCAAACTGTTGATTAATTTAAGAATACATTTTCAGACATTGATATTCAAAACCGACCTGGATGGGGATCTCTCAGGCCCTCGAGTGTTGTTGGTGAGTTCACTACTAATGTTTGTATTTTTTTTTCCAGATATGTAATATCAGTATTCAATTATCCTTTATAGAGTAGTAGCAAAGTGTCTTAATAAAAAAATAATTATTCATTTCATTTCAAAGAGAAATTTTTGCATATTGAATCGTAATTATAGACATTATATTTTATTGTGATCTGTTATTTACTTGCAAAAATATTTTCAGATATTGGCATTCAGCAACCTGGATTGGGACCTCTTAGACCCTCGAATTTAGTTGGTAATTAAAATTTAATTATTTATTAATTTCAAAGAGAAAATTTGTCTATTATATAATATTCATTATTATCATCATCTCAGCCCAGAATACGTCCACTTCTGAACAAAGACCTCCCCTATAGATTTCCATGACGATCGGTCCTGCGCTGCTCGCATCCAACGCCTTCCAAGCGATCTTGACCGATTTTTATTATAATATTATGGAATTGTAATGGTAGGCATTTTATTCCATTTCGAGTTGTTATTTACTTGCTAAATATATTTTCAGATATTGGCATTCAGCAACCTGGATTGGGACCTCTTAGACCCTCGAATTTAGTCGGTAAGTTTATTAGTAGTCTCGATAAATCTATATTTCTAATTGCTTTCAACATTTTAATCACATGATACATATTATTATAATGTATAAACATTGGTCTGTAAAGATATAATGAATATTAGTGTAATACTTAAGCTTTAATTCGAGTTTTTTTTTAATAAAAATAATATTTTAGCTTTATGCGATGCGTAGAATAATTTCAATTTCAAATTAGTTGAATAAGGTATTAACTATTTTTTAAATATATTTCCAGACATTGACATTCAGAACAGGCCTGGATGGGGATCTCTTAGACCCTCAAGTGTCGTTGGTGAGTAGTTTTGAATGTATAAATTACTACGAATTTTTCGGAAAATTGTTTTTCAAGATTTTAATACAACTGATGATTGAACAAATTAATAGTAGTTATTTACTTGATTGTACAGAGAAGATAATTTACTTTTTAATTGTAGAATTATAATTAAAAAGTCTTCTAATTATAATTATTTTAAGTAAATTATATTAAGAGGACAGTCGTTCTCGACTCTCTCTAAAGACTCAGCGGGCTTGACTCGAATCTCTTAATCTTGTTTATGAGTATGATTAAGTAGTAAACTTAATACTCAATTATTGCTGAGATTTCTAATATTCTAACAACGAATAGTAATTTCTATCATTTTAATCAAATTTTAAATATCCGACTAATTTGAAATAGTGATTCTGGACAAAAAATTTCTGTATTTATTACGATTTTCAACTTTAAAGGAGCTGAATACAGTTTTAATATATATTGTTCAAAGTTGATTATTTGTTTAATGTATTTTCAGACATTGGCATTGAACAACAACCTGCATTGGGATCCCTTAGGCCAACGAGTGTTATTGGTAAGAGCTTAAATATATATACTGAACTTAACGATTACTAAAAAACTGTTTACTATGATCTGCATATATTCTATGGCATTTTATATTATAGTTGAAATATGTACTTACTGACAATAAATTAATAATGTTTTATTTATTTATTTGTAGGCAGACCAGGTAGTGTATTATACCTATTACTATAGAATTATAATTAAAAAATACATACGTTTATCTTTGTTAAAAAACAAACTTGTTTAAAAAAATAGTATTATTATTAATGACATTATATCAATAGTATATGCTGATGCTCAGTACATTCCCGTAAATTTAATTACATTGTAAAATATTTTTTCGACTGAATATTAAATCAATAATTTGTAGACTTTTGAACTTATTGTACTAATGGGTATTCTTTTAATATATTTCTAGACATTGAAATTCAGCGACCTGCACTGAGACCTCTTAGACCCACAAGTGTTGTTGGTGAGTTCACTATAGGTTTTCATTATTATTATTAACTTTTCAGAAAGTGCTAATATTCGGTGAAAAACAAAATAATAATTAATAATAACCGCTTAAAAATTTTCCATGTAATGATGACGGATGAGTACTAAATTTACCAGCTATATAATTAGTTTTTGTACTATACCTGTACCTGTACTTATTAAAGCTAGTTATGGAGTTGATACTTATTAATGCTGTAATCTAATTTCTCTATATATTTTCAGATATTGACATTCAAAATCGGCCTGGATGGGGATCTCTTAGGCCCTCAAGTGCTGTCGGTGAGTTGTCTATGGAATTATATAGATATTCATAATTAAAAAAAATCAATATCCTATCTAAATTTATTTGAGCCCTTCATACGAATGATTTATATTCTTACTAATATTATAAACGCGATATTTGGTGAGTATGGATGTATAGATGTATGGATGTTTGTTACTCTTTTACGCAAAAACGAAAGAATTGATTTTGATGAAATCTTACAGTAATATAGTCCATCAAAATCAGTTGATAAGTTTACTATTATACTCCTCAAGCATAGAATACTAAAAGTTCAGATTAAACAAATAGCTAATTAATGTCAAAATTCATTTTCAGACATTGACATTCAAAGTCGTCCTGGATTGGGACCTCTTAGGTCATCGAATTTAGTTGGTAAGTCTATTTTTGAGTTACAGAACGTAGACTAGTACACCAGTAACAATGTGAATAGAAAATACTTCTTATTATTTTAAAATACATTTCGAGACATTGACAATGAAACTCAGTCACAATGTACAATGCATTAACAAAATAAAATGCCAAAAAAAGTAGAATTTAAAAGCTATCATATTGATGAGGCATTATTCTATAATTTTTAGGATTCATTTATAACAATATTTAGCATCAGAAGCATAGTATACTTACTTATATAATTGATAAGCCACTGATTAATTTAAGAATACACTTTCAGATATTGACATTCAAAACCGACCTGGATGGGGTTCTCTTAGGCCATCGAGTTCAGTTGGTAAGTTTCTTATTGGGTTCCAAATGAGTAAACAAGTAAAATATTCACAATGAAGATTGAAAGCAACGCAATTTAATCTCAAAAAGATTTCTGACACTGACAATCAAAATCGGTCGCAAATGTACTATGCATTACCAAAAGAATTAGTATACTAAAACAGTTACAGTATAGATTAAGTAAGACTTTAAGTAATTTTAGAATACACTTTCAGATATTGACATTCAAAATCGACCTGGATGGGGATCTCTTAGGCCATTGAGTTCAGTTGGTAAGTTTCTTATTGGGTTCCAAATGAGTAGACAAGTAAAATAATCACAATGAAGATTGAAAGCAACGCAATTTAATCTCAAAAAGATTTCTGACACTGACAATCAAAATCGGTCGCAAATGTACTATGCATTACCAAAAGAATTAGTATACTAAAACAGTTACAGTATAGATTAAGTAAGACTTTAAGTAATTTTAGAATACACTTTCAGATATTGACATTCAAAATCGACCTGGATGGGGATCTCTTAGGCCATTGAGTTCAGTTGGTAAGTTTCTTATTGGGTTCCAAATGAGTAGACAAGTAAAATATTCACAATTAAGATTAGAAGCAACGCTGTTTAATTTGAAAAACATTTCTGACACTGATAATCATAATCGGACACTAATGTATTACTTTCCATTAACAAAGAAGAAGAAGAAAGAAAGAAAGAAAAATATTTTATTCTGTGCAATGTAAAAAATACAATAATAATAATTTGTATACTAAAACATTACGATGTAGATTAAGTAACCCGTTGATTAATTTTAGAATACATTTTCAGACATTGACATTCAAAGTCGACCTGGATTGGGACCTCTTAGGCCATCAAATTTAGTTGGTAAGTTTATTATTGAGTTCCAAAAATGTAAATTACAAAACATTTACAATGTATACAGACAGAAAAAAACCGTTGATCAATTTCAAAACGATTTCTAGATACTGACAATCACATTCGGTTACAAATGTACTGTGCATTAACAAAATAATTAGTATACTAAAACGGTTACAGTGCAGATTTAGTAAACTGTTGATTAATTCAAGAATACATTTTCAGACATTGACATTCAAAATCGACCTGGATGGGGATCTCTTAGGCCATCAAGTTCAGTTGGTAAGTTTATTATTGAGCTTCAAAAACGTAAAATACTGAAAACTACAAATCTGGTTGTACAAACAGCTTATTAATTTTAATATATATTTTCAGACATTGACATTCAGAACAGACCTGGATTGGGACCTCTTAGGCCATCAAGTTTAGTTGGTAAGTTTATTATTGAGTTCCAAAAGAGTAGACTAGTGAAATATTTACAATGTAGATTGAAAAAACTGGTGAACGATTTAAAAAACATTTCTAGACACTACCAATCAGAATCGGTCACAAATATACTATGCATTAACAAAACAATTAGTATACAAAAAATAGTGTAGATTAAGTAAACCGTTGATTAATTTTAGAATACATTTTCAGACATTGACATTCAAAGCAGACCTGGATTGGGACCTCTTAGGCCATCAAATTTAGTTGGTAAGTTTAATATTGAACTTCAGAAGCTTAGAATACTAAAAGTTACAATTTACATTAAAGAAGTTTATTAATTTAAAAAATCCTTTTCAGACATTGACATTCAAAGCAGACCTGGATTGGGACCTCTTAGGCCATCGAGTGTTGTTGGTGAGTTCATTATTATAATAATGATTAGTAGGAGCTTTTAAAAGAATACTTGTACTTAAATGTAGTCAATGGTTATTCAAACGATACTTGAAATGTGTACATAATGATATTAAATTATTAACAATTATTTGTTTATTCGTAGGTGGACAAGGTACTTTATTAAATACTATCTATGCTTAAAAACTTAATAAAAAAATATTTTTTTTATATCAGAGCTATCTCGTATTGTTTTTGTTTTGTGAAAACTTTGTTAAGTTTTTTTATTATTATTTAATAAAATTTGAGATAAATTATCATTATTAATTTCTAAATACATTTCCAGACATTGACATTCAAAGCCGTCCTGGATTCGGATCTCTTAGGCCATCAAGTGTTGTTGGTGAGTTCAATATCGTAATTATATGTAATTAGCATAAAATCAGCTATCTTACTAAAAACACATATATTATATATAAATATATATAGTTTACAAAAGCAAGATGTAATTGATTCTTATTAACTTGTTCAGATGACGCCTAATTTGTAAATGTATTTCTAGATATTGACATTCAACGACCTGCATTGAGACCTCTTAGACCCAGTAGTGTTGTTGGTAAGTTCAGTAAACAATAATTACGAAATTTTAAATAAATACCAGGGTTCAATTCCATTGATGTAGTAGTAAAAAAATAATAAATTAATAAGAGGCTAAAAATAGATTAGTTTGTCACATCAATTTTCATAACTTGGTCACATTTTAATAGTTAAAATTTCTGGTTTTGGAACTAATATGTGACATAATACTGGGGATGGTTCGGCGAGTTCTAGATTTTTACACGAAGTTTGCATCTTCTCCAAATCTTTGTTATACAATGTCACTCTTTGTGGACCCCTTTCTAACTTCGAGTGATGTAATTTATAGATAGTCCCTAATAATGATTTATTTTGGTAACATATGTCAGTTAATTTATCGTAATGATGTTTATTTATATTTGAATACATTTCCAGACATTGACATTCAAAATCGGCCTGGATGGGGATCTCTTAGGCCCTCGAGTGTTGTCGGTGAGTTCGTTATAGAATTTCATTCTAATTATCATGAATTTTCAAGAAGCAGATACTATTATACACTTACTATTTATGTGTTATCCACACAAGTAATACCACAGGATATATCTAGTAGATAATAAAATAAACATTTATTCGGAACCAAGGCTATCTATGATAATCTTACTAATATTATAAACGCAAAAGTTTTTGAGTATGGATGGATAGATAAAAGTTTGTTACTCCTTCACGCAAAAACTATAGAACGGATTTTGATGAAACTTTACAGTAATATAGCTTATACATCAGAATGACACATGTGCTATAAGCATGTGCATAAATTATATAACATATAAGCTATAATTTAAAATGAAATTTTGTAAATTGTGCGAAATAAATGTCCAGTGTATTGCAGACGAAGTTGACGAGTCAGTTTGTATAACATAATGTTAAATTACCATTTAATTATGATACAATATATAATACAATAATGATACAATTTAATAATTGTTTACTATCTTGTCTGTAATGCAAATAAACGACTTACTTATATTTGTAGATAACTTTATGTACATAGAATACTTTGTTTTATTCAATATAGAATACAATAGCCACTTATAAACTTAATTTTCGTTATATTGTTGAGTTGTTGCCTAATTTCTGAATATACCTCCAGACATTGACGTTCAGCGGCCTACTTTGGGACCAATTAGGCCCGCGTCTGTTGTTGGTGAGTTCATTTAAATTATTAATGTAATAATTATTGTTAGAGACAATATTAACATTGATTATGATTTTATATATACAAATTCAAATTAAAAAATAATTTATTCATGTAGTACATTTTAGTCGCTTATGAACGTAAATTTTGTATAATATAATATTTTCCCTACCGTTAAACGTACTCGTATGTTATAACTTTACCTTCAGATATAAAAGTTCAATTAATATAAATAATAATAAATATTCCGAAGAACGGACAGATGTCTGACAAATTATCTTATCATGAAATTAATTGTACATTATTATTTTTTAATGACATTTATTTGTTTATTTGCAGCCAACAGAGGTAGTAGTATATTACAATATTACTAAATTATAATAAATTTCCTTTACTAACTAACATTCCTAAAGTACTACGAGAGAGAATAGTACATAAATTTATTTTTTAACATAGTGTTCTTGATGGTGTAATTAAAGTCGGAGATTTTAGGCTAGTTTTTAATTTATTTGAAAATGGTTTACAATTGATGCGTGATAATGCGTATTCAATCGTTGATAGATTTCGATTATTAACTTATAACGATTGTCATATTGTCTCTGGCCCGCTGAAAACCCTACGTTGCAGGGTTGCTATATAAAAATAATATTTGGGCCATATATAGTATAACTGAGCCTGAACACATAGTAATAAAATTATGAAGTTTATTTTCAAAACTTTGACCAAACAACGCTATTATTGGCAATATCTAGTAAAACAAACAAATCTGTTGAAACTGTCACAATATTTTTTTTATAGTTCGATGAAGATATAAAACTAGCTACGGTCGTGGTTTCACATGCCTGAAATTTATAGCCTATATGTATTCTGATGTGCTTATACATATTACTATAAAGTTACATCAAAATCGGTTCAATAGTTTTTGCAAGAGTAACAAACCATATTCAAACTTTCCCGTATATAATACAACGCTTTATTTCTGATAGTCGCCCGGGTCGATTCCTCTCACGGTACAATACTTGATTACGTCAACTCACGTCCTTTATAAGTAAAAAATCGTTATGAAGCTACGCTATCACTGACAGACACCTCAAACTCATAACACCCTTTTTTGCATCGACAATTAAAAAAAATATATATATTAATGTCTGATCGTTCCTCTAGTATACAAATAAAATTCTTATCTATCTATGTATCTATCTTTCAGATATTGTCAACATCCAACGCCCAGTATCAGAATCCATTGCAATTAGTGAAGCCACCAGTTCTGCTAACATTTTGGGTGAGCAAATGTCTGAATCTCCCGTAAAACAAACTCCGATATCAAACTAAAATTGATCGAAAATGGCGGTAGGCTCGTCCCATAGAACGTTAGGTTCAAATATACCGAGCGCAATTTCCCACATTTCGCTCGGCTTATTTAAAACCAACTTGCAATATTTATACCTAACGAAATTTAGGACATTTCCCTCGGAACGTACATACCTATAAATATATGTTAAAGGATTCTTCGCACGCAGACGATTTTGTAGAAACTTTACCTCGGTATTGTACCAATAGGGACCCTCTTCAGCTTTTCATTGGTTATGGAAGTTAGGCAAGTATTATTTATGGTCTCGATGGTCTAAAAATAGACTACCACCTTACTTCCGATAGCCAGTTCATCACGCTCAGTTAACAATACCTCTGACTGCCTCATCTGGATCAGTCCTGAAGGTATATTATTCTGTCTCTACAGGAGCTGGGTCATGGAATAGCTGGCTTCCAAGGAACCCTTGGCTGTCACCACTCCGCCCAAGACCAGCTAGATTACAATCATGGGAATCAGTTGCTCCACGTAATGCTCTCGTAACTCCAGTTAGCCCATTTTGGAACTCGCTATCCCAAGGTTATGGTATTAGTAGACCACTTGGATTAAGTCCCTTGGATGGAGTGTCCAGAGCATCTCAAAGGTCTGTAGGAGTAGATGCAGTGATTGGACAACCAAGTGAAAAGATTGTGATTATAAATAATGGTCTAAATAGAGCAGGATCGATTGTTTCACCAAGTTACCCTGTCTACAGACCACGTAGGGTATCAGGTATATATCTTATTATATCTTACATATATCTTAATGACAGATCCCTTAGTGGAAGAGAAGGTAGTGCTACAGGATATGTAGTGTATGAAAAATTAGAGACATCAAAGACAAGAGCTTCTAATGATGAGAGCTAGGAAAGAGCTAAAACTTTTGGCTATATAAGTGAACAGTTAACTAACTGAAATTAACAGATTTAAACAAATGAATATATCGACAATATAAAGATATACAGAATAGTTTATACAAGTAGAGAGGACTGAGTTTTAGATTTTATTAGATTAGATTCTTATAACGAGTCTTATATTACCGAGGTAGGTTATTTACAAAGTCGCCTGCATGGGTATATAGGTCCTCAGTCTCATCTACGTTTATCGTCCGCCAAGCAGCTTGCTTTGTTAGATGTATTGGTTGAAGGTAAGTTTTTATTTGAACACCGGCCAGAAAAATTATAGGGTACAGAGCCATGGCATCGTACTCCTTACGAATGGGAAATCACCATTAACGTGATGATCTGATACTCTACAGTTTATATATGTGACCGTTAACATTTACCAGCAGGTGGGCAATCCTACATGCCCTGAGAATTACATAATAAAAACAGTATTTTGTCCAATTTTTATATTCTGATGGCGGAAACAAGCATACGAACAAACAAGATGGTATACGGTTATCGTAGTCTATGGACGCGTGGAACACCAGAGGTGTCACATGCGTTCGTCGATCATTGAGAAACCTTAATATACCCTTCTCGAAAAACCTTATGCTGTAGTTTCGCGAGATTTTTTTCTTAAAGTTTTTTTTTATTTACAGCACCGTCTCCAGTAGTCGTCTACTAACAAGGGAATGAACCTGATGACCAAGTCCTAGTGAAATCTCCGTAGAATAATCTGCTTCTAAAATTGATTTAGTTATGCATTTATAATTAATTTTCATTAAGAACATTGAGATATTTTGTTAGAAACTAATAGAGAAGACGCCACAGAATAACAGTACCGCATATGACATTCAATGTACGGTACTTTAAACAAAAAGCAATGTATGAAATAATACAGCAAGCAAAGAATAAAATAATACAGTGTAATTTAGCAGTTGCTTCTTTTTGTCATTACAAAAGTACATGTGTGAGCACTTGTCTTTATTTCTCAGTAGTGCAGTTATCTTTTTAAAATATGTATTTGTGCAGTATGTATTAAGATACTGCATATGCATTAGCATATGATTGCATATTATATGTAGATACATTTATATCAACAAAGTATGTACCTACTATTAAGCGACTGACGAATAACAAAGTGAAATGCGGCGAAGTCACCACAACTGATTAATGGTGCGTTGGCAAATGTCATGTCTTCTCTAATATGATAATATTTAATACATCAATGATTTACTTTTCTTATTCCAACTTTTGGAATTTGTTTACTCCGTAATTCTGTTACAATGTAATATGATTAAATGATAATAATTACTGGCAACATTTTATTTTATTATTATATATATAGTATCCTTATAATAGACCTAATTATCCAGAGAGAATTAATATTTTATTTTTATTATTATAATTTATTTATTTGCTTTATTGACCACTAAAATTGGTACAAAAGGTTGACTTAATGCTATAGCATTCTCACCCAGTCAACCTTAATTAATGAATTAACTAAACATATAGCAACACACAAGCCTTATTAGATCTTGCTTATTCTTATAAATAGTATGATGAGACATTTTTTTTTATTTGAATTTTTATTTCCGAATAAGCGTGAACTTACAAGGATTGTTTAGAGCACACAAGTTTCTTGCTTATTCTTAAAAAAATGTTGACTATTCAAAAGTGCTTAAATTAAGTTTAAATGATTTTCTATTCTATTCTATTCTATTCCTGCTGAAAAGTCTGTGCTTTTTGTAAGTGTTCTTCAATCGTGAAATATTTTTTATTGGAAAAGAGGGTGTTTCTGTGCCTTTCACCTGCGTATTACGACAGAAGGCGTTTTGATCGATCCACTCTCTTTATTTAATTTATACTTTTGTGTTTAATATACATTATTTAAATTATTAACCGGGTCTTAACACGAATAATTTTATGGCAAATAAAGGTATTTACCTCTCTCTCTTTAATTGTAAAGATTGATTTAGGGCATGTCCTAAATATCGGGGATCTTCATTTCTCACTACTTCTTTTCAACGAATTCTGGCTTTAACATCATTAACAGCCATTGTATTTCTAACAGCATGCGACTGTACTGATCTTTTCTGGTCTTCGACAAACAGTGTTGTTGTATCTGTTGATAGTACTTACGATATACGAGAACATAGAATTGGTATCAGTACCAAGCTTTTAAAGTGTCTGCAATAAGACCAAAGGCTTTGTGCAAGGCGATCACTGCAATCCTTTTGTTTTTAAGACTCCATTCTATATTGTAATTTATAATGAACACGAAAAAATAGGTAAAATGGCGCAAAATCGCAATATTATATTGACAATATTACCATCAATATGTACAACTAAGAACCTAAAATTAAAAAGCTTAATAAATATAATATAATAACTAAAATATATTATTAAAAGGGGTCCCTTTAGGCAAAGTTCCGAAGATACTGGCAGCGTTCCCTCTTTGAATAGCTAAACTAATTCTTTGTCCAAGGTAGCTGCCAGCTCTTCGGTCTTCTGTGATGTCGACTATATCTTATATCATCAATATTATATCATATAATCAATATTACATTCCATGCCATCCAGTAAAACACTTAGTAACGAGAATGGCAAACAAACTGATGACCTGGTAAGCCCATATCAAGAACAGCAGCACTATCGATACCATATAATAATGTGAAACCCGTATGTCATTCCAGAGGACAATCATGCCTCTTATTCTGTGATTTCACTACCTAATCGCATCATATACCTTCAGATGTGTCGTATGCTTGTCTGCCACCTTATCATCTTCTTTATCCCATTCATTTGTGGTCAGCGTATCATTTTCATTCATCTCTGTTCGCAGTCATCTCGTTATTTACTCCCTGTCTCACCATATCATCTTTCACACAGTCCATCCATCTCTTTTTCGGTCGTCCTCTACCCTTATAACCATCCACATTCATGTTCATTCTTGTCTGCTACCATAGTAGTACGGAAAAAACCTAAACTGAAATAATGTACAAAGTAGGCTCTGTGAGATGGTCCGCTAGACTACCGATACAATTATAACATATATAGAGTATATATATCATTACATAGTATAAAACAAAGTCGCTGTCGCTATCTGTCTCTATGTATGCTTAAATCTTTAAAACTACGCACCGGATTTTGAAGCGGGTTTTTTAATAGATAGAGTGATTCAAGAGAAAGGTTTATATATATAGTACATGTACACCTGTGCGAAGCCGGGGCGAGTAGTTACTAACTACACAAAATAATAAATATATATTTATGACCCTTTATCGCACCTTAACAAAATACAAAAGATAATAGAATAGAGCATGTAGGTACAAAACGCGGCTTAAGAGATCTTTTCCAGACAACCTTTGAGTAGAGCAGAAAAGAAAGTGGTCGCTGGCGCATGAGTCATTGGAATGAAAGGAAAAAATTAAAGACTCATTCTACAAAATTATAACTCCAATTTTCAAAAGTATTTGATTGTAGTAAATAAACTAAATTATTTTGATAGCTATTACTTATTCCGCCTAGATAAATGAATAGATACGAACTTCTCAGCGTGTGGGTTTTTTTTTATAACACAGGGGACAAACGAGCATGCGGCTCACCTGATGGTAAGTGATTACCGCCGCCCATGAGCACCCGCAACACCAGGAGAATTGCAAGTACGTTGTCGGCCTTTTAAAAAGGAATAAGCTCTTTTCTTGAAGGTTTCAATATCGTATCGGTTCGGAAATACCATTGCTGGAAGGTGATTCCACAATGTGGTTGTGCGAGGCAAAAAGTTTCTAGAAAACCGCACTGTGGAAGACCGCCATTCATCCAGATGATCAGGATGGTATTTCAGTTTCTGGCGGGTGGTACGGTGGTAATACTCAGCAGCTGGTATTAATCCGAACAATTCCTCAGAACATTCCCCGTGATATATGCGGTAGAAAATGCGGTGCTGAGATGGCAACTCTGAGCAGTTCCCGGGACTTGTGACCCGGGTGTAGGTTTAAGGGGTCGCTTTACCGACGTCCACACTCATCTATACCGTTCGTGTTTCTCTTCACGACCAGACCAAATCTGGTAAGAGACTCCTATTAGATTTGTCAGGGCTAGTGCAATTTTAAGGTACATGTTCTAATATAGATCCAAATGTAATTTTAAACAAGCTAAGATCTTTTAGAATATTGTAGAGACATTTCGCTAGTACACCTCTCGCTCCCACTTCGACCGCATGTACTCGTAAATTAACCACATAGCTGTTTTCATCAATTCGTTTGTTAGTTTGTAATATTTATTTGTGTTCATTGCATGGACTTTAGGCATATTTATTTCCCATGGTACAGTGAGTTCTACCAGTATTACATGTTTAAATTGGCTGATTCGAATTCAAAATACAAATTGAAATCTATTACAGACTCTTATGATATGTCAAACCTACCGTCAGTTAGGAATGATTTTGAGATGAGAAGAACTGACAAGAAACTCAGCTCGTATTCTTTTGAAACAGTACATGTTTATAATGAGATTACAATTATCTTTAAATTCAAATATGGGAGAATAGAGTGACCATCTACTTGTAAAGTAAGCTTATTGACAACGGTTTAATAAGGTTACTTTATAAGTTGTTTTTCGTTAAAAGCAGTGTTTCCGAACCCTTCTAATCGTTCTTTTAAAATGTTATTTATTATTCGATTTCGAGATTTTATTTTCCAAAGACATTTAAAAATTATTACCAATAACTCTATAGTTATGTAATTACTCCATAGTTAGATGTCCGCCATTATGCAATGATAAATAATTGTTACAAAAAGACGCTAAGGTCTTTCTCGTTCTCTTCTATAAATGCCTATACACATATGTGTATAGTATATTACTATATACTATATGTAGAGTATATTACTCTATCCTGTATGACACCCGACTCATGCGTGAAAGAGCGTACGTTTTTTTTATGGACGATGATAATGAAATGGTGTACACCTCTGCGCAAACGGTTTTCGTTGCGGGACACCAGTGGAGGATGATAAAACGAGAGATCAGTTAGCCCATCGTGACAAATTCACCAAGAATTTATTACGATGGTTTCCAGGGGGAACCGCGTGGAGGTCAACCTGACATGGTTCATTACTAGCAATGGGATAGTCCCCATTATTAACAATAACAACATATTCCCCCTAGAGCGTACATCTAAAGTAGGTATATGTATAGACAACTGGTGAGTGATATAATAAACATATGCTTATATGAATCTGAAAACATCAGAAAAGTATGTAAGTATGAAATATGTATGTAAAAGATGATATAATGTAAGTATGAAAGTAGTATATAAAAGAGAGATAATGTTATACAGAAAGTGTTATATATAAATGTGGTTCAATGAAAAATGATGAGTGAACTGTGTGTGCCTATATGTCTTTTATGCCTTGTAATATATCATAAAAGGGAGTAAATAACGAGATGACTGCGAACAGGGATGAATGGAAGAGAAAAACATTACGCCGACCACAAATAAATGGGATAAGGAAGAAGCAGATGATGATATACTTAAATATATGTATATTATTCGTGACGCTGACTTTAAAGTGATATTCATCGTTATTTTTGTAACAATAAATATTGTTCAGATTATAATGAAATAAATAATATAATTCATTGTAAGTTACATTGAATTTCATTATTAATATGTATGCACAAGTGTACGTTTTAACGTGTGTAGTTTTGAATAATGAAACAAAAGGTACAAACATCTTTTATAATATATTGAACACAAACAGAGTTTATTTTAGTTTTATTTTGAGAGAACGTCGTGACTTAGTGGTTATTATCGCAACTTGCGCCGACAGGTCGTGAATTTAAATCTGATCGAAACAATATATTATATTTATCACTAGCTGTTCCCGCGACTTGGTCCGCGAGGAAATTAACTTTATTTTTCTAAAATAATATTTTTTTTCTAATTTAAAAGTAACCTAAGTTACTCCTTATTACATCAGCTACCTGCCAAAAAAAGTCCCGTCAAAATTGGTCCAGCCACAAAAGTTGTAAAAAACAGAACAAACAGACAGACAGAAATTGTAAAAAATGTTATTTTGGTGTATGTACCGTATTTCTATTCATATATGCATGTAGTATAAAACGGTTATTTCAATATAACAAACAGACAGTCGAATTTTATTTGTATAGAAGAGTTGGCAGCTACCTTGGACAAAGAATTAGTCTAGCTATTCAAAGAGGGAACGCTGCCAGTATCTTCGGAACTTTGCCTAAAGGGACCCCTTTTAATAATATATTTTAGTTATTATATTATATTTTTTAAGCTTTTTAATTTTAGGTTGTAGTTGTATAATTAAGTTATGTAAATGATATAATTTGTTTAAATTAAATTAAATGTATAGATTATGATAATGATAATGTATAAGGGCAACATTTTTATAAACTTTGAATATCATATTCTAGGTTCTAGATTATCAGTGTATCAAATTTCGTTTAAAGTTAGTCAAATAGTTTATTACATGACAAATAAAAACTGGTTTTGATTTTATTTCTTTCTCTTCTTGTAATCCCCGCTTTTAATAAAAATAAGGTCGTATATTGATTACTGCTATGGAAAGACATGCAACCTCCTTTTACGTTTTCCGGTAACATTTATAGAAATAGATAAGACTGATGTACAGTTTACCTCTTTGGTTGCAGTCTCTACGCAGCCACTAGTTCCTATGACCTGTTACTGAATTACCACTCCACCCCTGAATATCAAAAAATAAAGTTCCAATTACATACTAAATCTCCCGGTTCTGCTTTGCGTAGTACCAGAAGCCTATGTTTGACGATGCCTGCTCACTCCTCCACATATTATTCCAACTCCTTCACTGTCCAAGCCATTCGCCTCTGGAACTCTCTACCACTCTCCATTCGATCAGCTCAAACACATGCATCATTTAAATATAGACTAAGATCTCATTATCTCTCTTCATAGTACATGTTTTTATTTTTTTCTCATTTCTTACAATATGTAGGTTTATGTATTTATCCCTAATGTAAGTATGTATATTTAGTAGTATAATAGTGTCTTATGTGTGCCACCTACCCTATTCTATGTACAGTACATAGTCCTCTCTTCTAGATTGTCAGTAAGAGATTGCATTTAGCGATAAGACCGCCTTTTGTAATTATTTTACTATTTACTGTATTTTCTTATTATTTTATGTATACACAATAAAGAGTTTTATTATTATATATATATATATATATATATATATATATATATATTATATCTCCCTTTTGACGGGGGTAATATATTCAAACACGCGGGCCTTAGCCAAGCATGGATGAGTTATGTGATGAAGAAAGAAATTTTCTTACAATTCGGCATGTGTTTAGTATGACGGCTTTTTGTAATAGGTCTATTGTAGAGGAGGGGATATGCAATGTGTCTAGGTGTTTGTTATAACTTTTTGGTATAATTCCTGTGGATGACAAAACTATGGGTACTATGTGGATGGTGTGTGCTTTCCATTGTTTTTTAAATTCTATTGCTAGATCTGTGTACTTTGTTAGTTTTATTATTATTATTACTGTACAACTCTCCCCTCCCCAATTTACTAATATACCTACTTACCTACTCAGTAGTGTTATAAACCGAATTTGGTACACCTTCAAAATTCAACACGCCACTTGAGTAAAGACTGCTTTTATACAATTGATACCGAGTTAATTTATTGTCATATGTATTTGTTTAACGAACATTTATATAGTATATAAATTGGGCTTCCATTTTGTTGGTTATAGTCGGTGTTACACGGATCTAGTGGGTCCAAG
Source organism: Achroia grisella (assembly GCF_030625045.1). Lineage (NCBI taxonomy): Eukaryota > Metazoa > Arthropoda > Insecta > Lepidoptera > Pyralidae > Achroia > Achroia grisella. The sequence continues at coordinate 631,642 of NW_026712761.1, forward strand.
ATCTCATCATGGGCGGTTTTGTGAAATTCGTTTGTTTGTGCGCGTTTAGCGTAAGTAAATCAAATTGAAATCAATTATTCTAGAACAGAATAGAATAAGTCTTTATTCAAATAAAGTTTATCTTTACATTAATTTACATACCTATTTGTAATGGTCTTAACGTAACGTTTTATTTTCTTTTTTTTATATACTACGATGGTGGCAATGAAGCATACGGCCCATCTGATGGTAAATGGTTACCGTAGCCTATGAACGTCTGAAACAACAGGGGTATCACATGCGCGTTGCCGACCCTTAAGAAACCTTAATATACCCTTCTTGAAAAACCCTATGCTGTAGTCTCGTGGGAAAACCTTGGCAGGAAGTTATTTTGTTATCTGTACGTACGCTGTCTCGTGTGTGGTGGCCACACTTAACATCAGCGCTGTGGTATCACTTAGTTATACTACAGTATAAATGCTGAGAGTCACATTCAGTGTTACCAGTATGTTTTAGCTTTTAAGTTGTATAGTAAATATTCAATAAAGGGAGGGGACGCCCTAAGAAAAGATGGATAGATTGTGTGAAAGATGATATGAATAAAAGTAGAGTATGTTTAGATATGACGACCGATAGAGATCAGTGGAAGAGAATGACATACTGCGCCGACCACAAATAATGGGATAAAGGCAAGGCAATGATGATGAGTAAATATTCAATAAGAATATTGTAATAATGAATTTCTTTATTATTATTATTTAAACACTTTTATAGATAAAAAAAATGTGAATAGTCATCACATTTTTTTTATCTATAATATATATATATATATATCAAATTAAATAATCTAGGTTATATTTCGTACCATTTTTATCACTCTCGTTTCCAGTTTTCGTAATTAATTAAATATAAATTAATCATAAGACTGTATTTAAATGGAAAACTTACCATTTCTCGTGAAATCCATTGTATTGCCTTTTCTAACACAAATATTGTAAATAATATCACTATTAACTAATTTACACTAAAATTTAACCATACACTCAATAAAAATGCTTACACATTACAACTTATACATATATATTTAATAAACTTATTTTTATAAATTAAAATAACGATTTATAGTTAGTAGTAACAAGTTTATTGAATTCATAGATGACAATCTACGTCAAAAGACACATCATATATTTTTTTAATACTAAAGAGTTTATAATACTTATTATTTAAATAAATGATTTTCTATTCTATTCTAGAAAACAAATTAATAAAAACACGAACCAAATGTTTGCAAACCAAACCTCTATAGCTAAAAAGAACCTATACGAAAAAGGTCTTTCTAATGAGACAACTGAAGAGTTAAAATTAAAGATAAATATAGAGTTAATTTAAAAGATCTTGCTCGTTCTTCTTGTGATGAGACAGCTTTCCGAACGAGTGGTAGATAAAAAACAAATTGTTATGACTATTCAAAAGTGCTTAAATTAAGTTTATTTGAATAAATGATTTTCTATTCTATTCTATTCAGATAAATATACAAGTGATTAGTGTTAATTGATATATATATATACAATTACTTGTATGTTTATCTTTTACTTTAACACTAGGAAGATATTAGCTTCCTAGTCTTAAAGTACTTACTGTTAAGTAAAACATAAAAGTAAGCGTACGCTTTTTAACACTGTACAAAGCAAAAGTGACGGATCGTCTAAAATCGGTGGTTATAAAAAAAATAGGGCAATCTCTACGTCACTTAATCAGCTGGGAGGCAGTTCTTGCGTTTCAATACAAATAAATACAAATTGTCGAAATTTTAATTTAGAATTTTTATTTCAGATCCTAACTGCTAACGCTGCTCCGCGTGGTAAGTATAGTATGCTATTAATGAATAGTGGCATAACATAATGGTAGAATATAGTATTAAGAGATAGTACTGTTTATGATGACGATATAAGAGATGACTGCAATGGTGGTGTGATGCTCGAGCTGAGGGTATACCCTGGCGGGGCACCGGTTGCTGGCATTCTGTTACGGTCAATAGCATTTAATATAGATACTATATATTTACTATATATTTTTTTTAGTTTCTTATTTATTTATTTTCGGAAAACCAAGGCTATTTACAAACATAATTAAATGAGAACGGCCACTTATAGGTTTTCACGGATAGAATATTATACATATAACTTATAAGAAATCGAAATAAGTTTAATTTAGTTGAACAAATCAACACCAATATTTTATACTTTTTACTTAGTATCAGAGGGCGCTTTGGTAGTTCAGAGTTTAGTGTTGAGCATTGTTGGGTGTACATTATGCTATATTTTGACCATGGGGTAGCTACCATGGGAATAGGTGGGGGCTTACTCACCCCGGCTCTCTGACCTGTAACGTACCTAACCAAACCTAAAAAAATAATTTATCTAAGTACTAAGTTATCTAATATCCATAAGAAAGCTCATATTCGACAGTCGACACAAAAACATATGTGTCATACAGATATAATAACAAAAAATATATATAAAAGTCGTATAATCTTTATATATAAAAATTACGTGTCACGTTGTCTGTCCGCGATGGACTCCTAAACTACTGAACCGATTACAAATTTGATTTGCACATTGTGTGCAATAAGATCCAACTTGAAAGATAGGATAGCTTACATCTCAATTTATAGTCACAATGTCATTTTATTGCAAGTAGCCACAACAACTGCTAGTATATATACATATATATTATAGTATATATAATATTGGGTGTAAACGTTTTATATGAATAAAATAATCGGTGTAAGACGGTGAGTTCAGTTAGCCTACGGCCGGCTACGCCCGTGCTTTTAACTGAAAAAAGCATACGAAGTCACGGAAGAGACCTAGTAGGAAAATGAATAATTAAATATTACTTTTTTGTTCGTAGCAAACGTAGATAACAATTGGCAAAATCAACAGAGTTCCCAGAACCAAGGAAGTAACTCCATACAAAATGGTAAGTTTGGTGTAACATTCATATCAACTGTTTTGAGGTCTGAATACATTCTTAATTTAAGCGATCTTGTCGGTGGAACTTTGCCACTTTCAATGATTTTCTAACAATCTTTATTTATTTATTTATTATTCTTTATTGCACCATAATAACAAAAAAAAAACATAAACTTATACAAAAGGAAACAATATTTAGAATATGGGTACAAAAGGTACGGTTAATCGCTTATGCCAATCTCTTCCAGACAACCTTTGGGTGGAGGAGAAAAGACAGAAGGTCTTTATAGTTGTTGATTGGATTCGACTCCAACTTTTTCCTTAATCTGCTGATATAGCTGTGTCTTGGTCTTCCCCTTCCCCTCTTTCCTTCTATATGTCTTTTTCTATAATATTATTCACTAGCTGATCCCCACAGCTTCGCTTCGATTTGTAGCCTACACGTTATTCTGATGTATAAGCTATATTACTGTAATATCATCAAAATTAGTTCAGTTGCTTTTGCGTGAAACAGTAACAAACAACTATCCACACATACTCAAAAACTTTCCGGGTACAAATACCCTAGGTGCATATAACTACCTACCTGTAGTTACACAATCGGCATGGATACAGCGATTGTTCTTGGAAAGTATATCCCAATACTTTCCAACAGTTGCTGACTCAAATGAGCGGCATCCAAGAGTACGAGAACAAGAGAAGACAGGTGGACGGTCACTCTAGTTTTAGTCATGAGCGCGAACAGGTTAATTTAGTCGAATCAATTATGATTCATAATTGTAAATTAGAATTAAATAAATAATTTAAATGGACTTTCTTTGCTTTTAAAAATCCCACCACCGACCGTCAGAACATAGTTTTCTAGTAAATATTTTACTTGTATTATTAACGCGTCGTATCCTATCAAGAGCCCTAACATTTTCCCCCGCCTATTCTCAATAATATTTATGATCTGTACCTTTTCTTTAAACCTTTGCAGTACTTCTTCACCACTTATGATATTCGCATATTATTAATTTCCAGCAAAAGGCGACGGAATTCAAAATAGCTGGCAACACCAACAAAGTAGTCAGAACCAAGGAAGCAACTCCATTCAGCCAGGTAATGTATGAATAACATTTTTAATTTCATCAATAGACAAGTGTTAATACTTGTTAATACTCATGCTTAGTACTAACATCTCACATACTGCCATGACGCGCTCGCCATCCTACTGCGGCTGCGCGCCGTGCAATATTTGTGAATCTGTGGCACGTTGCGTTTGCGCGGGAAAACTATCTACAAAAACAACTTCTTCTACAAACATTCTTCAACTATTGTACTTCTAATAAAAATTTTTTTTATACCGTTTCTATACAACTATATGTGTTCGAAATTTATTTTTATTTTAATAAACTACTTATATACAACCTAAACTGGCATATAAATAAAGCCCTAGCATATGATTATAGATCATACCGCTAACAATTCTCATACCTGTATTACCATCTCATATTGTTTCTTTATTGTTTCGTTGAACAATTAATCATTTACATACATTGATTTGCTTGTACTCTAGTCAGCTCATGACCACGGTTAGAGCCTCGTAGTCGAAACATCGAGAGAGGGTATTCAAATTCAAAATATCTTTATTCATGTCTATTACAGACTCTTATGATATGTCAAATCTACCGTCAGGACGGAATGATTTCGAGATGAGAAGAACTGACAATAAACTCAGCTTTCTTTTCAAATTAATATAACATGTTTACAATAATACAGATTAATTTTTAAATTCAAATCTGGCAGAATAGAGTACCAGAATTTAACCTTATCTATAATATAAGTGATTTACGTCTTGAATTTAAAGTGACTCGCTCAATGATAGACATAGTTGTTATCCAGGAATAACGGAAGATCGTAATGATGGGGAAATACATCTAAGATGGCGGAACAAGATGGCGGCGTAACTTTGCCAATTTCTATCCAGATTGATTACGTTAAAGCGGTTGTTCATAGAGGGTCGAAGGTGGCTGCATTTCGAGTTAAAATAAAATCCAAGATGGCGGTAGAAAATTGTAGTTTTTCAAGGGTTTTAAAAACTAATTCTCGGGTCAATTATGGAGCATCAGAGGGTCGAAGGGCTCGACCTCTAGAGATTAAAATTATTTTAACAACCCATTAAATTATATTAATAATGTGATCTACTGTAACGATACAAAATATTTAGGTGAATTTTAAGTCAGCTTTGATTTTTCATTTTCTATTCAGGCAAAGGAATTCAGAATAACTGGCAAAACCAACAAAACAGCCAGAGTCAAGGAACCAACTCCCTTCAAGGTATGAATAAATAACATCGATCTTTTCAATCCAGAACTGGGATGCTGCGGAGTAGAAGTTTCGCTTCGACGGAGAAGTGGAACAACCAATGGCAACAAAATTTTTACTTGAAGTTTTACGGGCAGAATTTCAAAATTGTCAAATATATTATTAATCTTATGAATTCATACTTATAAATGTCTGTATCGGTCTGAATGTATATTATGTATATTCAAACATTACTTACTACACTATGTACATTGTGTATATATTTACAAATAAAAGTGTATCTAAGTATTTATATCAGTTGTCTAGCACCCGTAACACAAGATCAGTAAGTCATCAGTCATCTAATCCCAAGATAAGCATATCATGAGACTAGATGACTGTTTGTATCGGTCTGGATAATATCTATCTAAACATATATAACCCAAAGGTGACTGACTGACATAGTGATCTATCAACACACAGCCCAAACCACTGGACGGATTGGGCTTAAATTTGGCATGCAGGTAGATTTTATGATGTAGACATCAGCTAAGAAAGGATTTTGATAAATTCCACCCCTAAGGGGATAATTTAACGCGAGTGAAACCGCGGGTAAAAGCTAGTATACATATAACATGTATGTAATTACAAATACAAAAGGTATGTATGTATATCTATCAGTTGTCTAGTAACACAATAACTGTTTAACTTGGGACTAGATGGCGCTGTATGTATTATTGTTATATGACACCCACAAAACTGAAATATATATGGGAAAAAAATTTTACATTAAAACACCGTTTCTTCAAAAATCTTTATACCTGTACGTTATGTCCATTAAATTTGTATAATTAAATAAAGTTACAATAAAATATAATCGAATAAATATATTGTATTAACAAACTATATTGATTGAAAAATATATATATATATATGTTATAATTTCTAGCAAATGGACTCGGAATACAAAATAGCTGGCAACACCAACAAAGTAGTCAGAACCAAGGAAGCAACTCCATTCAGCCAGGTAATGTATGAAAACATTTATTTTTAAGGAACTGACCCGCGCAATTCCTCTACGTTTCATTTCCCTACCTTTTACAATAATTTTCATTGCAGCTCCGCTTTTATTGTTCGTAGCGTAATGTTATATAGCTAAAGCCTTCCTCGACAAATGGACATAAAGGAACACAAAAAGAATTTTTCAATTCGAACCAATAGTTGCTGAGACTAGCGCGTTCAAACAGACAGCTTTCAAACAAACTCTTCAGCTTTTTAATAGTAGTATAGGTTTAATCAATAGACTATACCAGTATTAACATCTCATACAGCTATAGTGCCCTCGTCATTCCACTGCGGCTGTGGACGTGTATTATTGTGTATCTGTAGTGCATTTTGCGTGGGAAAAAGAAAAAAAACACTTTTCTCTAGATATAACGGCATGGAGTTTTTTAAGAAGGATATATTAAGAATCGGGTCTTTACGGTCGGCACATGCATAGAGCACATGACACCCCTGGTGTTCCAGGCGTCCATAAGCTACGGTAACCATTTACCATCAGATAAGCCGTATGCTTGATATAAATAAACCACAATTAATTAACTAATATGCCATTTATGGGAAAAGGCTTTTTGTGTTTTGATATATGATAAATGAAACATTTAAAATAAAAATATATGTACATGGAATAAAATACATAGAATTAAAAATATCAATTTTATTTCCAGCAAATGGCAACGGAGTACAAAATAGTGTTCAACGGCAACAAAGCAGCCAGAATCAAGGAGTCGTACAACAACAAGGTATGTATGAATAATGAACGATACAATCAAAAATATTACATATATTATAATCAAATCTAATCAAAAATTATTTATTCATGTAGGGCATTTTAGCCGCTTATGAACGACAATTTTTTAGTATTCATATTTTTTCCAACCGTCTATTTATTATTCTAACGTTCATTAACAGTCAAAAAAGTCAAATAAATGTTCAAAAGTACTTATATTAAGTTTATTTGAATAAATATTATTTATATTTCATCTACCTGACTATATATAGTTGAGTCATGTTACCAAAGTAGGTATGATGTATGGTCATAAAAATATATATAATATAGCAATATGATTATGTCAAGTTTATTCCGATAAATATTATATTTATTTATTTATTTATTCTTTTGAACACAAAAATGTATACATGGCGGACTTAATGCCTGATGGCATTCTCTACCAGTCAACCGACGCGTTGATCAGAGATATTATACTAATGTTTGTTTCAATTTATTCAATAAACAACAATTAATATAAATAGATTACTATGAATTAATTAATTAATAGAATCTATTAAAAATAAATGAAAACATATTTTTTTTTCCAGCAAATGGCAACGGAGCACAAAATAGTGTTCAACAACAACAAAGCAGCCAGAACCAGGGAATCGTACAACAACAAGGTATGTATGAATAATGAACGATACAATCAAAAATATTACATATATTATAATCAAATCTAATCAAAAATTATTTATTCATGTAGGGCATTTTAGCCGCTTATGAACGACAATTTTTTAGTATTCATATTTTTTCCAACCGTCTATTTATTATTCTAACGTTCATTAACAGTCAAAAAAGTCAATTAAATGTTCAAAAGTACTTATATTAAGTTTATTTGAATAAATATTATTTATATTTCATCTACCTGACTATATATAGTTGAGTCATGTTACCAAAGTAGGTATGACGTATGGTCATAAAAATATATATAATATAGCAATATGATTATGTCAAGTTTATTCCGATAAATATTATATTTATTTATTTATTCTTTTGCACACAAAAATGTATACATGGCGGACTTAATGCCTGATGGCATTCTCTACCAGTCAACCGACGCGTTGATCAGAGATATTATACTAATGTTTGTTTCAATTTATTCAATAAATAACAATTAATGTAACTAGATTACTATGAATTAATTGATTAATAGAGTCTATTAAAAATAAATGAAAACATATTTTTTTTTTCCAGCAAATGGCAATGGAGCACAAAATAGTGTTCAACAGCAACAAAGCAGCCAGAACCAAGGAATTGTACAACAACAAGGTATGTATGAATAACGAACGGTACAATCAAATATATTACATATATTATAATCAAATCAAATCAAATCTAATCAAAAATTATTTATTCATAGGCCATTTTAGCCGCTTATGAACGTCAAATTTTTTATATTAATGTATTTTCTATTTTTTAATCTACCGTACATTAACAGACAAAAGTTCTTATATTAAGTTTATTTGAATAAAAATTATGTATATTTCATTGATCTTGCACGTTCTTTTCAGTTGACCTATAATACCAAAGCGTATGGTTATATAAATATACTATAGTAATATAGGTTATGTAAATTTAATTTAATTAAATATTTTAATTATATTTGTTTCTATGTATTGAATAGAGAACAAATAATATAAGAGATTACTACTAGTTAATTAATTAAGAATAAATGAAAACTTCATTTTAATTTCTAGGTAATGGCAACGGGGTACAAAATAGTTGGCAACAACAACAGAGCAGCCAGAATCAGGGAGCCGTACAACAACAAGGTATGTATGAATAACATTCACACGGTTATACAACGGAACACCTTGATATATTTGGTTTGTTGTTGAGTTCAACACATCATATATGAGCATTTGGATATGTTCGCAATTTTTGTTTCATTAAATGAAATCACCAAAATTACCTCTTATCACTTCGGGTTCTTCGAAAGTGTGCGCAAGATGGTGGTCTATGAACAGTGACTTGGACAAAAATCTTGAGCATGTGTCTAATATTCATAATAAAAAAAAGTTGTATCCATATTATTGTAGGAGATAGAAACTAACATTTTTTTTAAAGCACAGGGGACAAACGAGCTTGCGGCTCACCTGATGGCAAGTGATTACAGCCGCCCATGAGCACCCGCAACACCAGGGGAATAGCAAGGGCGTTGTCGGCCTTTAAGCAACAATAACATTCTTACTCATTCTTCTCACCTGATCCATATTAAAACAAAGTCGAGTTAGATCTATAATTTATGTTTTACCAATATTATTATATCAAGTTTATTTCATTAAATATTAATTTACAATAACAAATATGATCACATTTAATGGAAATTCGAATAAAACTGCTATAGTGATAATTAATTATTTAGGTCATAACATGCTTCAAATTAATACTACATTTTTTTGGGTATTTATATTGCCAATAAATTAAAAAGGAATAATCAGTTCAAAAACATTTATAAAGACTTAAATAGGTTCTTATATGCACTACACAATCTTACAAATGTAGCGAGTAGTACTTCTAAATGCATATGTTCTGTTATTTCTGAGATGTGGTACAGTTTCTAGGAGTATCGCAATTCATAAAGTTATGGTGCTTTAAACGCAAAAATAGTAATAAGTGTATCGGGCTTAGTGTTTTCTATAAATATAATGTATGTATTTAAAAAGAAAATGTATTTGAGTATTTATAGCTGTTGCCTAGTGCTCATAACACAAGCTCTGCCTGCTTAGCTTGGGGATTAAATGCATATTAATTTCTGTTTATTCGTATTAGAGTATTAACTCTTTCTAAAACTGTTCCCGTGAATGATTTCTTCGTCTATTAATTAAACGCAAAAAATTATAATAAGAGAATAAGTATTTTTTGTGTTCTACATTTTAAAAAACCTAAACAACTCACAGTTCTGTTTGTTTTTTAATATTTGATGAAAACATAATTTTAATTTCCAGCAAATGGCAACGGAGTACAAAATAGTTGGCAACAGCAACAAAGTAGCCAGAACCAGGGAGCCGTACAACAACAAGGTATGTATGAATAACATCGACATATTCTTACCCATTCTTCTCAACTGAGTACATCCACGTAGCGGTAGATTCATAAAAATATATACGAATATGTATTAGATATATCAACTCTATGTACTAGTAAAAGTATGTATTATAATAAAATAACAACTATATAACATTAATTTAACTATGTCTCTAACACAATTCACTTTAGCAATTAAAATACAACCAGCACATTCTGCGCTCAAAGACCGAATGCCGCGGCCTACAAAAAACCCCTTTTATACAGAGAAGATATAAGTGGGGGCTATATGCAACTAGTTTAACGATACCGAGTAATAATGAAACTACCTTCTTTTAATATAAAGTATCAGATTTTTCGACAATATCGATGTGAACCCTAACAATCGACCATCCTGACAATGTGTGCATCCTCGCACACGATGCCTGGTGCAACCTTAACATATGTTTCATTAATTTAAGTAATAGATAATAATTAAAGTACATAGAGATGAAATTAGATACATAGATATAAAAATATCATTTTAATTTTCAGCAAATGGCAACGGAGTACAGAATAGTTGGCAACAGCAACAAAGCAGTCAGAACCAGGGAGCTGTACAGCAACAAGGCACGTATGAATAACATACACCTATTTTTACCAATTTTTCTGGCTGACCCATAAAAACAACGTAGAGGTAGATTCGTAGAAATAATATAAGACTAGCTGTTCCCGCGACTTCGTTCGCGTGGAATTTAACTTTATTTTTCTAAAATAAAAGTAACCTAAGTTCCTCCTTATTACATCAGCTATCTGCCAAAAAAAAGTGATGTCAAAATCGGTCCAGCCATTTCAGAGATTAGCCGGAACAAACAGACCGACAGACAGACAGACAAAAATTATAAAAAATGTTATTTTAGTATATGTACCGTATATATATACGTGTAGTAAAAAACGGTTATTTCAATATTACAAACAGACACTCCAATTGTATTTAATTTATATAATACATTTTTATTACTTTATTATTACTATATGTAGGAATAAAATATTTGCATTTAATTTAAAGACAACAATTAAGGTACATAAGAGATGAAAGAATATACATAGAATTAAAAATATCATTTTCTTTTCCAGCAAATGGCAACGGTGTACAAAATAGTTGGCAACAGCAACAAAGTAGCCAGAACCAGGGAGCCGTACAGCAACAAGGTGTTTTTTTTTATTGGGTTCTTTGGGCTATTGTCAGGTGTTTGTAGCACCTTTAACATTGCGACCTACATAGATCTATTGTGCTCGCCCCTTTTCAAAGTTCGCTACCAAGACCCGTCAGAGACAAGAATTGAAGGATATTCTTAGGAGCGATGGTTTTTTTCTCCTCGGGAAAGAGTGTAAACTTTCCAAAGGAGATATTTCGTTTATGCATAAGTGGGCTACAACCACATAGGATGTGGAGCGGCGTTTCCTCTTCAGTTTGGCAGAATCTGCAGATTCTTGTCGTGCATAGGCCTAGTTTAGCCATATGCTTGTTTAATTTGCAGTGTCCTGTGAGGGCCCTAGTCATCATGCATATGTTGTTTTTACTCAATAGCAGTAGTCTATTGGAGTATTTGTTCGAGTAGCCCGATATTAGGGCTATTGAATATGTTAATCCTGGCATTACTTGCCAGTGATTCAGTGCTTCTCGTTTGGTTGTGGTGTTTATGAACATCTATATATTCTTAAACATAATTGTCAACTGGGCCATATTAATTTAACGGTAGATTCATAAATATGTACTTTACAAGTATAATATTAAGTTTACTTAATTATTGCTGTTTTAATTTATTTATAATATAATAATAATAATCTCAGGACAAATCACACAGCGCCATCTAAATCCAAGTTAAGCTAGCTAAAGCTTGTGTTATAGGTACTAGACAACTGATACATATACATAGATTTTTTTGTAAATACATACAATATATATGTATTTACATAGAAGAGACCCAGACCGATACAGACAATCATACTCATGAATACAAATGTTTGTGCCGAGCGAGGAATCGAACCCGCGACCATCGATCGTAAAACGGTGTACTAGACCGCTAAACCACCGAGGTCGTCAATTTTTTCGTCGTCAATTTATATATTGCTAGTATACTATTTATTGCACTAGATATATTACAGGAATCAAAAGTTACAGACTAATAAGGTACAAATCCAGACAATTCAATCAATTGGCGACAATTAATTAAATAACTAGGTCTTTTAACGGAATGGGTGTAAATTGATTAATATTGATTATATATATCTAAAATGAAGTAAGAATATAATTTTAATTTACAGTAAATGGCAACGCAGTACAAAATAGTTGGCAACAGCAACAAATTAGCCAAAACCAAGGAAGCAACTCCGTACAAGGTTTGTCGTTCAATTTCACTTAGTCTGCAATACTCTTGATTAACTGATGACTGATGGGGGATAATGGAATGGTGATATAGATTCTGACAATATACGCTGATCTATCAAGATGACCATTAGAATGTTAGGAGCATAAATTTCACCAAAACTTAGACTAATACAAAAGATGCGGTAATCCTAAAGTCATTCATCATTATAAATACGAAAAGTTATTCTTTTTAGTACTGTTCATGAATATAGGCGACTGTTACCGCTTACCATCAGGCGAACCGTCAGTTTTTTGTCTTTCCAATTACATAAAATAAAAATGCAAATAAAACTTTAGGATATTTTCTAAAAATATTTTCTACTTTAACCAGGATCCCAAATTCCACAAGGACCGTGGAACTACTGGCATCCAGGATACCAATGGCCAAACGCAGCACCCCCAGCCGGATGGCAACCAGGCCACTTACCTGGACAATGGACTCCACTACCCGGTGCACCTTGGCAGTATCCACAACAGCCAATTCAACCAATAGGACCTGTTCAGCCAATTCCAATCCAGCCAGCACCAATCCAACCAGTGCCAATTCAGCCGTTACCAATCCAACCCGTGCCCTTGCCAACACCGATCCTGCCAGGACCAGTCCTACCAGCACCAGTTCCTGTTGGACCACAAATAAGACCAGCTGTAATTGAAGAAATACAGCCTGCAGTGGTCAATCATATACCGATTTCTGCTGGTTCACAGGAAATTGTAATTGAATCAGCTCCAGGAAGAACTATTACGATAGAAAGATTACCAGCACCAGTAATTGAGGAAATAGAATCTGGAATAATCAATCCAATTCCAATTGTACCCCAACCAATAATTGCAACAGCTTCAAGTGAGGCAGTAGCCCAGGCAATTTCAGTTGCACCCGCTCCAGTGCCAGTGATTGAGCAAATACAACCAGCTGTAATCAATCCGATTACTATTCTACCTGAACCTGTAATTTCATCTGCTTCCAGTGAAGCAGTAGCTCAGGCAATTTCAGTTGCACCCGCTCCCGTGCCAGTGATTGAGGAAATACAACCAGCTATTATCAATCCGATTACAATTCTACCTGAACCTGTAATTGCCTCTGCTTCCAGTGAAGCAGTAGCTCAAGCAATCGCAATCGCACCCGCTCCAGTGCCAATAATTGATCAAATACCACCAGCAATTATTAATCCAATTCCAATACTACCTGCACCAATTGCAGCAGCTTCAACTGAAGTAGTGGTAGAAGCAGGTCCATCTGAAATTATTACTGTGGAAACTGCTCCCGCTCCAGTCGAGACGGTTGTCATCCAACCAGAGCCAATTCAACCCATTTCTGAAACAATTGTTATTGCGCCTCCTCCAATTATACCTGAACCTATTGTAACATTGCCTGTTGAACCCATTGAACCTATAGTAATCCAACCAGCACCCGTAATACAACCAGTGGAAGTAATTACACCAATCTACTTACCAGGTATATTTTATTTTTCTACTAATTCTAATAATTATAGTGAAATCGACTCCATGTATGTCTTCATTCCAATCATAGTAGAGACTCTGGATCAAAGAAGGCATAATATAAATACATTTTTTTCTTCGGTTGCATTTAGTATGATTGTCTGTATTGATCTGACTGTTTTCTATGTAAATTATACATAGTATAATTGTACTAGTAGTTTATCGGTTTAGCACACCGCTTTACTGGCGCTAGACGCGAGTTCGATTCCTCGCATGGTACAAATATTTGTATTCATGAGTATGATTGTTTGTATAGGGCTTAGTGTTTCTATAAATATAATGTATGTATTTACAAAGAAAATGTATTTAAGATTTATAGCTGTTGCCTAGTGCTCATAACACAAGCTCTGCTTAGCTTGGGGATTAAATGTTTATTAATTTCTGTTTATTCGTATTAGCGTATTCTTAAACTGTTCCGGTGAATGATTTCTTCATCTATTAATTAGCATTGATTTCATACTTATGCATTCCTTTTCTTTTACTATTACCGCGTTCAATTGTTCTTCATGTATTTATATTGTTTCTATTAACATTTTAGAACCTACCGTGATCACATCTAGTGAGAGTGCTTCTAGTGCTCAATCTTCAGCCTCTTCAATTGCCACCAGCAACAGTGCTTCAAGCTCTTCATCTGCTTCAGGTTTGATGATATTTATTTCTTTCATTCACTATACGACTTAAATTAATTTGTCTGTATTTCTACGTAAAGTTGCCCATGTAGGTGTGCACCTTTGTGTGACTTGGACCTTAAGTTAAAGACCCCAATAGTGCGATCTCCATGTAAAACTTTGTATGATGATGTACCTCTAAATACATTATATGTATTTTTTTTATACTACGATGGTGGCAATCAAGCATACGGCCCATCTGATGGTAAATGGTTACCGTAGCCTATGAACGCCTGAAACACCAGGGGTATCACGTGCGCGTTGCCGATCCTTAAGAAACCTTAATATACCCTTCTTGAAAAACCCTATGCTGAAGTCTCGTGGGAAAACCTTGGCAGGAAATTCATTCCACAATCTAAGTGTACGCGGGAAGAAGCTTATCTGAAACCGCACTGTTCGGGACCACTTAGGTTCCGACGTGTGGCTTATAGAATGTAAGTAGTAGAACTCCTTATGCGAGCAGCTAATAGATTTTTCCTGCCTCTTACAACATTGGGTCTTTTAAGTGTGAATAGGTAGTAGACCACATCATGTTGGGGAAGAATAATGTTGTTGGGAAAGAATAGTGTTGTATATGTACTTAAGTAAGTAGTATATAGCCTTACCGAGTAGAAACAAAAGCTAGTCACCTAGTTCAGTCAGTTTTTTTTTTCTAAAAAGTCTATCAGATTATATACTATATTAAAAGTTAGGATACTTTTAATTCCGTCTTGAATTATAGCTGAACTGAACTTGAAATAGATTCAAGTTCAGTTCAGCTATAATTCAAGACGACCTCGCTGGTTTAGGTGTTTAGTACACTGCCTCACTTCCAATTCGATTCCTTACACGGTGCAAACATTTATATTCATCAGTATGATAGTTTTTATTGGTCTTAGTATTTTGTTTGTTGTATGTATTTACAAAAAAAATATTTATTTATTTCTATCAGTTATCTAGTACCCATATCAGAAGTTTTTGGAACTCGAAGGCGCTGTGTGAATTGTCCAGGATTATTATTATTATAATAATTTCAATAATTCCAGGATTATTATTATTATAATATTTATCGATCGATTTTTCTTTCTCAGCTCAAGCAGCCAGTTCTAGCAGCTCAACAGTGGTTGAAGAAGTCCAGACCAGTCCCGGACCAGTTCCATTACCAATTATTAGTCCAGTTGCCAAATTCTGCGTTTGCTACGACACCATAGACGATGTACCAGAAAATTTACGTGCCGATATCATATAAATTTAATACGAACTGAAATTTTACCTTCAAACATTGAGGTAATATCTGTTAACATAATAGAGAAGACGTTGCATACATTTGTTTTTATAAGCATAATATGAATAAAAATGAAATAGCAAATAAGTTTATGGTGTATATAGAATAAACTCATGTATTTAAACATAGAACACAAAATAATAAATGCGACCGATATAGCAACAATAAAATCAATACATTGAATTACAAATATAATATACAAAAGAAAATATGATACCTATATACTTTAACAGTCATACCCTGTAATTTCAATGGAATATCTGACCCTTCAGACCAACAGTTTGCAAAACAAATTTCTAGTGGCAGTATTAATTAAGATAAAGGTACCTAAACAAACGACTGTCTCGAATATCACATTATATTGCTATAGTTTACAAAAAATACATGTATTCTTACAGATACACAGAGAAATATATATATATATGTATATACAGATCAAAATCAGAATCCTCATGTTTTCTTGGCTGTAGACAAATGAAAAATGTTAAAATAATTAAATTTGTTTGCATTTCTTGAAGTCTTTTACTTTTTTAACATATACATATAAGGTACCATCTTCTAAGCACATATTTATTCATGAAAATAATTCGTGACTACACTTTTATACGTTATTAATAAATTGTTGTGTTTGTGCCGCAACTGAATGGGATATACGATGCAGCTACTGTCTTCTCTAATATATTATAATTTATTATACCTCAATGCTCATATACTCGATGAAATACGCATACCAAAAACGTTTTTCGTTCTGAATAAACTCGCCACACGAATATTTATATCATTATTTCTATATCAAGTTATACATTAAATTATATTGTTTTGACTATTTTGTTTTTTTTTTTAGTCAAGGAACTGAATTAGATAATATGGCTTAACTTCATACATATCCTAACATCCTCTACTGGTGCTCTGCCAGCGTGTACCGTTAGCACAAACGGGTGCACCATATAATATTTACCCTTTAAAAAATATACAAGAGTCTCAGTGGTTTAGTGGTTTTCTAGCGGCTTCACTTCAGATAGTGGTGGGTTTGATTCCTCGCACTGAACAAACATTGGTTTTCTTTGTAGTTTAATGAATGTATATGCGAATACATCTCCAAACACTCCACACAACGCAGTCGGCTTTAAGTAAACTAAGTGTTTGGAAATTTATTTATCCATTTCTAAGTCTGAACTCTGAACTATTTCATCTAGGTATATTTATTTATAATTTTATTTGTACATATTTCTTTCTTATACAAGTAATGTACTTTCTGTTATCTTTTGGAAACGTAAGCATATTGAGTTAGTCATTTATGAGATTTTTTTTTAATCTGTCAATAATACTAAATGCTATTTTAGACAATAATGAGCAAGAACCTGCTGATGTTATACAACTTTACACTTTTAAGTCGATATTTCTGTGTATAAATACTACCAAATGATCATGAATTGAGTCGAGATAAAATCTTAAAGCACTAGCAGCAACACATATAAACCAATTTAATATACTTTAAAATTACCGTTTGGTAACATTATTAACACAAAATGGCATATATAGCATGAATACGTTCCCTTAATTCACACAAATGAACTTCAAAATTCATTCACTAGAAGAAAACTCTTCTACAGCTCTAACTGAATCTCTAATAACTCCATCCAACTTCTGTCGGGTCTCATATAAATTCTTCCGTAGCCTATAAACCATTTCATCTGCAGCGTCCACTTGTATATCTTGAAACTCTTCCATGATTTTATTCTTTATTTCAACAAATTTCTCATCGTCCATTCCATCTTCTATCTCCTTTGCTTCCCAATCACCATCCTTTTCTATAACATCTTTGAGATCATTTGCTAGTTTTTGCAGAAATTCTTCGAGAATCACACCAACTTTGTCCATTTCGTTCGTTGTTAGTTTGTACTGTGAATTCACGTATTCGCTCATGATGTTCTTGAAGTTTTGTATATAACCTAAAATGTTTGCTTGCTTCTGTAGCGTCACAGTGTGGGGTTCTAGACTTACGTCGTCTAGTGCTTCTCTCTTGTTTATAATATGGCAGTTTATGTTTATTAATATGGATAGGAAGAATATTGGTGTCCCTGCAAGAAGAAATTGTAAATATAGCAATTGTATTTCAATGTTTAACTGAAATGATATATAATCTGACGGAATCCCTGATGACGAAACAGTCGACTCTATACATGATATCTATGCAAGACAGACTATTTTATATATAAATTTATAATATTTCAAGCATATACAGATACATATGTACGTATACTTATATATCGTATACAACAGACATCCTATCTCTTATATAAAAAAGGTACTGAAATATAAAAAAGATATACTTACACATTTTCGTATATTACACTATAAGTTGATAAACGATCTTTCTGTATGTTTGTCCGACGCACAATATCACAATGAACAACTTCGTAGTGAATGCGATAACGAGATTATACCATAACTGAACCAGTTATTATAAAATGCAATATTTTTAGTCTTAAACAGTTACATTATTATGATGTGTTCTGGATATTACTAGCTGTTTCGGGACGTCTATACTATGCGTATAGTTAAAATTACTAAACTAAGAGTAGCGTAAGTTACTCCATATAACATTACCTATGAGTGAAAATCCTATTAAAATCGGTACAGCTGCTTCAGAGATTTACAAGAACAAACAAATAAAAAGAGAGAGATAAAACAAAATATTATTTGTTGTGGTAAGGAATGTATATATATATCATAAACATTAGAGAAGAGCTTACAAAGAGATACAACTTTTATAAATCTAAAGCTGTGCCCTCAGCAATAGCAGTGCCACTATCAAACGTCGTTTTGCCATATAAATTAAAATTGCTATTGAAAACTAGTCGGGTCGATGCTAGAAGGGCAAAAATTCAGGGTTGATTTATTTTTCAATACTAAATCCTAAAAAAAATAAAATTAAAATTATGTCCCAAAATAAATAGAAAATGTTAGGTGTGGACAACCCTTATCACTTAGGGGTACGAAAAATATATACTAGCCGATTCTCAGACTTAATGAATATACATATAAAAATTGATAAAAACGTTCAAGAAGTTTCAGAGGAGTATGGTAATGGTAGCTAACATTGTGACACGAGAATTTTATATATTAAAAGATTAACTTTCATTACAATAATAGAATTAGATTCTAATATCATATTGTTACGAAATTTATCAGAATATTTATTAATTATGAAAAAGCTAAATTAAATAGATAGTTTTTTAATTTCAGCAAAATTAGAACTCATGAGATTTTACTTTTAAATGAAGGTAGTATATCTGCACCACGAAACACTGTATTAAATCTTTCTTTTTTATTATTATACATTACTTTACTTGAAATGAAGTATAAAAATGTTGGTAGAAGCTTAATATGATTGTAGTCGGCGCCAGACAGCCTCTTATGCAAATGTTCAATTCAATATAAATCGCATTGTACAGTTTTATGTTTTAGAAAAGAAATCTTTGAATTTTATTTTAAATAAACTAATTGTGGTGGGCGAGCAGCGCAGGACCGATCGTCGTGGAGATCTTTGGGGGGGGGGGGCTATGTCCAGCAGTGGACGTCTTCCGGGCTGCGATGATGATGATGATGAATTGTGGTGGGGTTCTTTTGTGTTGAGATGATATGTGAGTTGATGTGTTAAATAATAAATAATATGTAAGTTTGCAGCAGAATTGTATCTTTCCTTAATTTTTTACAATACTGTCCATCTATATTGGACAACTAAACTATTATAAAATCGTAATCGGTGAGGAGGCCGTAATACATATACACCTAACAAAACTAAAGCATTCACTTCCCATGAACGTATTACAACTATTTAAATTCCTCGGTTTGTTCTACACTATAAGACGCATGTATTATTATACATATACATATAAATCTTCCTCTTGAATCACTCTATCTATTGCAGAAATTGCGTTAAAATCAACGGATTCTAAGTCTTCAGCAATTTAAAAGATATAAACGTGTCTAACAATAATGTTTTTGTAGAAAAAATCTAACTTAAAATTCATAGCGCTGACAATATTGTCTGATTGTAGAAAGATTAAGAGCGTAGAGGTTTCTATGTCGATTGTCGCACACCTAATCCCAGTTAATGTGTATTTATCTATACATATAAATAAAATTGGAGTGTCTGTTTGTAATATTGAAATAACCGTTCTTTACTACATGCATATGAATATAATACGGTACATACACCATAATAACATTTTTTACAATTTTTCTCTGTCTGTCTGTTTTTTCCGGCTAATCTCTGTAATGGCTGGACCGATTGTGACGGGGTTTTTTGCAGGTAGCTGATGTAATAAGAAGTAACTTAGGCTACTTTTATTTTAGAAAAATAAAGTAAAGTTCCAGGGTTTGAGTTTATTTGAATAAAGATTATTTCTATTTCTATTATTTTTTCTGTGTCATTGCTATTACACAGAATAAAGTACCTATATCTATGTAACACACTTTAATTAAATTACAGCCTGTTTCATTACACCATCCAATCATTAAATCTGTTTGCTTTCTTAATGAAAACTTATTGATTTGATACGAGAATAGACGACATCGATGGGAACACGATTAATTCGTATTTATATCTTGTTTGTTCAATTAATTACTTTTTTCACTCAAATACGTCCTCGGTGGTCTAGCGGTTTAACACACCGACTCGCCTCTGATGGCTGCGGGTTCGATTCCTCACAGCATGCAAACATTTAACGGATATGAGTTCTGAGGGGTGCCCTCAGATCTCATATCAGCTAGGGGTTTGAACCTCGGCTCAGGTCGTTGTAATTTTGATCCCCGTTTGAACTGGACGGGTGATCGATGAATGAAACTCTTTATTGTTCCTCTCACAGTAAATACAATTACATACACATCATCATCATCTGCTTCTTCCTTATCCCATTTATTTGTGGTCGGCGTAATATGTTTTTCTCTTCCATTCATCTCTGTTCGAAGTGCATCGCGTTATTTACTTCCTTCCTTACCATATCATCTTTCACACAGTCCATCCATCTCTTTTCGGCCTTCATCTGCCCTTATAACCCACATTCATATGTAACACCTTCCTTAAAATATTATCCTCATTCCTACGCATTACATATCCATACCATGATAGACGATTACTCTTCAACCTCTCCGACACCGGCGCCACTTTCATACTTCCTCTAATGTATTCATTCTTTATCTTATCCATTCTTGTCACACCACACGTCCACAATTATGTATAAAATGATAAAAAAACACAATAATAAACAAGACCAAGAGGTAACAATGGGCAGCCTTATCGCTAAAAAGATGTCTTCCAGGTCACCTCAGGATGGAGAGAAGTGATTACATTTGGGTCTGGTGTAACAATGTGTTTATTCTTTTTTTTAGATTACTCTAACACTGTTGGCCGCAGCTGGCCTTTACAGCTTCACCGGACGATAGGCGGCACGTGCTGATGGTACTACCAACCAAAGGATTCTCCTTCTTTTTGTTGGGAACTCCTTCCTTTGGTTGGGAGTGTCATCACCACGCGCACGCTTATAGAGCGGTGAAGGGCATATCCCGCCTGCCGGATACGACGGCAGTCTGAGGGCACGGCTAGGGGTTCGAATCTCGCTCAGGCCGCTGTAATATCGATCCCCGTTTGAATTGGACGGGAGATTGATCGGATTTTTTTGTCGGACTACACTAATGCCGTTGGCCGCAGCTGGCCTTTCCAGCTTCACTGGACGATACGAGACGAGTGCAGATGGAACTCCATGCAAAGCGACCTGGCAAAGGAAGGACTTATAGAGCGGCAGCGGTAGTCTGAGGGCACCGCTAGGGGTTCGAATCTCGGCTCAGGCCGTTATAATATAGATCCCCGTTTGAATCGGACGGGACTTTGATCGGATTTTTTTTCCGACTACACTAATGTTGTTGGCCGCAGCTGGCCTTTCCAGCTTCACTGGACGATACGAGACGAGTGTAGATGGAACTCCATGCAAAGCGTCCTGGCAAAGGAAGGACTTATAGAGCGGCAGCGGCAGTCTGAGGGCACCGCTAGGGGTTCGAATCTCGGCTCAGGCCGTTGTAATTTCGATCCCCGTTTGAATTGGACGCGGGATGGATCAAAATGTCATACATATATACTAAGTAATAAAACGAAACAATATCGCCATCTACTTTTAACACAGCGATATCTTGTATGTAGTACGTGTACTTATCTATACGTATAAATAAAATTTGATGTCTGTGTGTAATATTGAAATAACCGTTTTTTACTACATGCATATGAATATAAATACGGTACATACACCAAGATAACATTCTTTACAATTTTTATCTGTCTGCCTGTTCGTTCCGGCTAATCTCTGAAATGGTTGGACCGATTTTGACGAGACTTTTACTGGCAGGTAGCTGATGTAATAAGGAGTAACATAGGCTACTTTTATTTTAGAAAAATTCTCTAATTAACTTTTTGTTAAATTCCACGCGGACGAAGTCGGATGTACAGCTAGTTCTTACTAAAAGTTCAATATAATGTAACAAACTTATACAGATATGTACATGTTGCATGACAGCATCCAATTGTATTGTTGATTCATGACTCCAATTTACACCTACAGTTATCTAATTTAGTAGTAATTTGTCACTTAGTATGAACACTTTAACTATTTAATACTTTATTAATGTACTAGTGTCATACCTCGGCGTCGCTTGTGTGTTTTCTTGTATGGGGTCAATTCGCAGTGTACATATAGTGAAATACAAAAGTGAAATCTTACTAATGTATAAGTGCGGAAATTTGGGAGTACGGATGGACGTTTGTTACTCTTTCACGCAAAAACTACTGAACCGATTTGGATGAAACTTTACAGTAATATAACTTATACATCAGAATAACAGGCTATAAATTTCTTGCGAGTAAAACCGCGGGCACAGATAGTATGTATATAATTAAAAATATATAAAAACACACTCATTACAGCAACAGGAACTAAGTTGTTCTGATGACAGAGCTCAGTAACAGTCTAAATGTTTTCCTTTTCCTTAAAACAATTAACAAAAGTTAAAAAAAAAATTATTTATTATGTTTTTTTTACCTATACATATTTTAAGACCTATTTATATAATTGATATATCTCAAATTATGTTATAATGTTTCGGTATTTATAAAATAACTCCTACATTCAAGTTTTTTTATTATTTGTTCATTTACTTCATACTAGTTGTGGCCGCAGTTTCACCCGCTTGTAATTTATAGCCTAGCCTATATGTTATTCTGATGTATAAACTATATTACTAAAGTAAAGTAAAGTTTCATCAAAATCCGTTCTGTAGTTTTTGCGTAACAGAATAACAAACATCCATCCATACTCGCAAACTACGGTCTAGTGGTTTAGCAATCCGCTTTACTTTCGGTGGTCGCTGGTTCGATTCCTTGCAGAGTGCAAATATTTGTATTCATGAATATACTTGTTTGTATCGATCTGGGTGTATTCTAGGTATATTATTACACCAAATTTCCTGATATAGATATATTTGATTTGTCATACTTTAAATTTAAGAAAACCCTATTAGACATATTAGTTAGAAACCAGTAATAAATCTTATATATAATATAATATCTTATATATAATATAATATCTTATATATAATTCTCGTGTCACAGTTTTCGTTCCCATACTCCTCCGAAACGGCTTGACCGATTCTAATGAAATTTTGTGAGCGTATTGAGTAGGTCTAAGAATCGGCCAACATCTATTTTTCATCCCCCTAAATGTTAGTCCACCCCTAATTTTTTATTTTATTTTAAGGCAAAACAACGTTTGCCGTAATAGCTAGTAATGTATATAATAATAGGAGTAACATAACATAAGTATTAACCTATGGATATCTGTATTGGTTTTACTATTATTAATTCATATCTATGTACTTAAATATATACTACATACATTGTGAAACTGTTTGTATCCCAAATAAAATAAAAAATTATGAATATGTAAACATCCTGTTCTTAAAGTTGGTTGAAAGAGGTTTAATACTAGTACTATATACTTACTAGCTACAGCTAAGACAGTGACACCACAGATGCAGTAGCGCAGCCTCCTCGTTTTAGTTAGAGCAAGCTGATGGTAACGGGCATCTGATTCCGCGAATAAATTTGACTGGTTTCATACTGCTAAGGTTCTGGAGGAAGGATTGAAAATAGAACTTTATGACATAGATAATACAGTAGTAAAATAATTTAGAAACAATGTAAGCAATATTATATTTAAAAAAAAAACTAAGTATTTATATCAGTTGTCTAGTACCCATAGCACAAGCTCTGCTCACCGTGGGACTAGATGGCGCTGTGTTATATGTCCTTCTTCTTTTCCCCATATTTTATTCAACTATAATTTATATATATATTTAATTGAATAAATGGTTGTGGGTTTTAATAAAATACTATTAAACTGATACACCTTTTTAGTCTATGATTTTACCTAGTCTACAGTAACTGTCAAAGTAAAACAGATTTTAAATAAAGACGATTACAGATTACTACAGATTATTACAGATACAGATTTACAGATAATTCTTTTATTGCCAATATAACACAACAATTTACAAATAATACACAAAATAACAAATAAAAAAATAACATACAAAGTTGGCAATAGGAGCTGCCTCAGCTGTTCCTGATGTAAGTACAACCTCAATGAGGTGCACCTGTACAGCGCTGGATTTCAGACAGCCCCCAATACTCACTAAAAAAAAAACAACACGTTTTTTATATAAGTTGAGTTAGTGCTAATTGCTAGTTTGCATTCACACACTTCAACTAAAAATGTAAAGTAACAATAAAATTATTTAAAAAAGCAACACGCAAGTTTCTTCCTCGTTCTTCACGGGAATGAGGCAGCTTTCCGAATGAGCGGTAGATTAAAAAAAAATGTGATGACTATTCAAAAGTGCTTCAAAGTAACTTGATTTGAATATTTTCTATTCTATTCTATTCTAATAACTATATACATTTAAATATAAATAAAAAACAAAAGCCGATACTAAATTTAGTATGTTTTTCTGCAAGTATAAACCTGCTTCCAATATTGGCACCTACCACAAGGGCGTCACTGGCTCAGTTAATCACGGGGGTGTATCGTCACCCTGGGTACATTTGTCTCAATTTACCCTAATACTTTTAAGGCGGGGGTGAAATGGGGCATTGTGGACATTGTCTTATATATAAAATTCTCGTGTCACAATGTTAATCACCATATTCATTGAATCTGTATACTGAACTAGACGGTAGAGAAATATAATATTAATACAAAACATTTTACGTTCATAAGCGGCTTAAAAAGATTTTTGATTTGACTTGATTTGATATAGGTATATATTTTTATTACCAATAACTGAGGGGAAAGAACACACGTCTTACTAATATTATAAATGCGAAAGTTTATGAGTTTGGATATTTGTTACTCATTCACGCAAAAACTACTGAACGAAACTGGATGAAACTTTACAGTAATATAGCTTATACATCAGATTAACACATGGACTATAATTTAAAGATATATTATACAAATTGGGCGAAATATAATGATAAATGTCAGGTGTAATGCAGACGAAGTTATACGTGTCAAATGGTTATACCATATAGATACGTAGATATATAATTATTCATGGGAATTTTAATAGTAGTAATATACAGGTATATATAGTAACATATACATAAACATCATGCGCCACCACTACCACTAAAATAAACTACAAAATCTTTTTCTCAAAAAGAGTTTACTCAAACGACAAAACCGTAATTTCTCCGTCAAAATCTCTAATTCTTATATTAGGTATTAAGTGCAATAAAGAGTTAATAAATAAAGAAAAATTAGCAAGCTGAATAGCGGCTAACAATTGAGACATAGCTATCCACGCAGAAGACTTTCTACATACCCTACCTTTGTTACTACCCACACATTCTCATTTATTGAAAATCCATACATGTCCATTTGAGCCCAGTCTACCCAACTCATTATCATACTATTTCAATTCCGATACCTATATAAAACGGGAACAACACCATCGACGATCAGTGGTAAATATAAAAACGTCCTCTAAACAACAAACATTTCATTCGTTCTCTTCCATTCGTTCTCTTTCATTCGTTCATTTTCATTAGTTACATGTCAAAATGTTGTCAGTAAATAATGTAATTTGTATATTCATCATTGCCATGTATAGTGGTATTGTATTTTCTGACGATTTAAAGGTAAGTATTGAAATCCTTAATAATGTCATGAATGTGAAAGTAGGTATAGCAAAAACTACTGAACCGATCGTTATGTAATTTTGTACACATGTTACTGGAGGTATTAGAATTTTTTATTAAAAAAAAACAAATATTTTAGATTCAATGTTAGCCATTATTCATTAGTATGATTGTTTCTATCGGTCTAGGTGTTTTCTATGTATATTATGTATGTAGTTACAAAAAGTATATCATTGTCTAGTACCCATAACACAAGCTCTGCTCACCGTGGGACTAGATGGCGCTGTGTTAATTGTTCAGGATTATTTATTTATTATATATTATTAAATAAAATTCAAATATTTTCTTAAATTCAAATTAACAGCTTTATATTCAAGGCATATGATAGTACAAAAAGTACTTTCATCAAAAATTTATTTAATTTTTATTTGCTGCTTCCTAAATGTCCGTTTATTACGGTATGTACATCAGAAAAAAAATGACTGTATATCTGTCTGTTTGTTCTTGCTAATCTATGAAAGGGCTGGACCGATTTTGATGATCCATCCTCTCTTAAAGTTGGAAGTCCAATCTTATCTGGTCCACAGATATGGCCATCCAAAGCTCTTAGGAAGGACTGGTCTGAGCGGAGCCTTCCCGGCATATATAATAATAATAAACACGAATTATACCAAAAAGTCTTAGCAAACCACTAGACAAATAACTTCCTCTACAATAGACCTCTTACAAAAAGCCGTCATTCTCAATACATGCCTCTTCTTGTTTTTTTTTAAACCACTTAGGTGGCAAACAAGCATAAGGCCCATCTGATGGTAAACGGTTACCGTAGCCTATGGACGTCTGAAACACCAGGGGTGTCACATACGCGTTGCCGACCCTTAAGAAACCTTAATATACCCTTCTTGAAAAACCCAATGCTGTAGTCTCTCGAGAAAACCTTGTATGGAAATTTCTGTCATCTTCTCTTTTATCATCATCCGCGTGTTTGAAAGTATTACCCCTGTACAAAGGGAGATATATAAAACACATATAAAATAATAATAATAATAATCATCATGTTTAATTATCTCAAATAACAACGAATACAATTCCTACTTATATAATAATAACATTTAAAAGTAATGGACCAGACAAAACGGTCCATAACTCAGTGGGGGCAGTGAATCCACCTTCTCTGCTATTCTGTTATAGCCTTTATTAGTAAATTAATACAATAAGAGATCGACGATAGCACGTTAAGTTCTAAACTACTACTAACAAAGTGAACATAAAACTTGACAAGATTAGAGAACGAATAAAATAAGAAGTAATAAAATTTGACGTCAAATTAAAAAAAAAATCCCGTGGAATCTTCTTGAGGTGTTCAACCAGAGCAAAGTGCTTCTAATCTCCTGCTGTATACTCCTTCTCGTCGTTCTATCTTTTCATCCCAATCCTTCACTATTTCTGCTATTAATCTTTGGAATGCACTTCCTGTTGGCCTCAGAAGATGTCAAACCAAATTTTCCTTCAAGAGATCCTTGCGTGAACACTACTCGAAATTCCTGTAGCAATATTCACACAAACCATTGTCTCAAGATATATGTCATGTAATCATATATATTGTATATTTATTATAGTTTAATATTATATTTAAATTGTATGATAATTATTAAGCTTATATATATCGCTTTATTTATGTAATTATATAATTTTAGAAGTATATTTGTACGTTTATATATATATTTTCTGAATTAATCTATTTAATATTTGTAAAAGTGCACCGCCTTATTATCCCTGATCAACGCGACGGTTGACTGGTAGAGAATGCCATCAGGCATTAAGTCCGCCATGTATACAATTTTGTGTGCAAAATTAATTTATTTATTATAAATAAATAAATAAATAAAGTATGGGGAAGCATGGACATGGCAGTAAAATTACAGGGTATGAAGGAATGATAAATGATACCTTAGTTCACCGCCATATTTTTGTAGTAGTAAGTGATAATAATGTTCTTGTACAAAACAAAAACATTATTATCACTTACTACTACCTACTAACTTAAAATTCATAGCGCAGACAATTTTATCTGACAGAACAGAGATTAAGTGCGTAGCGGTTACTAAATTGATTGTCGCATGCCTAAACGTTGTTAATGTAAATCTAATTAAAACAATATTTATTTAAAAGAGCCAGTTTCTTGCTCATTATTCTTGTGATGAGTCTGCATTCCGAATGAGCGGTAGAATAAAAAAATGTGACTATTCAAAAGTGTTTATATTAAGTTTATTTGAATAGAGATTATTTCTATTTATATTAATTAATATATTTTAGGAGGAAACTATAGACAGAGGTGCGCACAGTGATAGAAGTGGACTATGGTTTGGACCAAGACTGGGCAAGAGATCTCTCACTATTTCAAATGAAGACAGCAGGTAACTAACATCAAATAATATATGATCGTAGAAAGGCAGAGGACGCCCTAAAAAAAGATGGATGGATTATGTGAAAGATGATGTGAATATAAGGAGAGTATGCTCAGATATGACGGTAGATAGAGATCAGTGATGATCAGCCAGGCAATGATGATCTTATATATAAAATTCCCGTGTCACAATAATAATAATAAAAACTCTTTATTGCGCATATATAAAAATAAATAATTACAAAAAATAAAGAAAGAAAAAATGGAACAAAGGGCGGCCTTATTGCTCAAAGCGATCTCTTACAGACAACCAGGGAGATAAAAGTATTGGGTGAGGGACAGGTAGGTGGTGCACTAAAAAAGAGAGTTAAATATTATATGAATACTAAATACATATACATACAAATACTAGAGGTATATGTATATATATATATAAACTAGCTGTCCCGGCAAACGTTGATTTGCCTTAAAATAAAAAAATTAGGGGTGGACTACTTCTAACATTTAGGGGGATGAAAAATAGATGTTGGCCGATTCTCAGACCTACACAATACGCTCACAAAATTTCATGAGAATCGGTCAAGCCGTTTCGTAGGAGCATGGAAACGAAAACTGTGACACGAGAATTTTATATATAAGATAAACTAGAATAAGACTAAAAATTCAAAGATTTGTAACGCATCCATTGCATTGTGCGAAGCCTAGCGGTGCCCTCAGACTGAAGTCGTATCGTTCAGCCGCTCCATAAGTCCTTCCTTTGGTTTGGAGTGCCATCTGCACTCACCCCCTATCGTCCGCTGAAGCTGTAAAGGCCAGCTGCGGCCAACAGCATTAGAGTAGTTTGAAAAAACTCTAGCGGTGCCCTCAGACTGAAGTCGTATCCTTCAGCCGCTCCATAAGTCCTTCCGCGGGTTTGGAGTGCCATCTGCACTCGCCTCAGCTATCGTACGGTGAAGCTGTAAATGCCAACTGCGGCCCACAGCAGTAATCCGAAAAAAAACGCATGTATTTTACATGCAAACCTTCCTCTTGAATCTCTATCTATTGCCGAAAACTGCATTAAAATCCGTTGTCCAGTTTAAAAGATCTAAGCGAACAGACAGCGCAAGCATCTCATTTTATACTACCCTAACTACTCGCCCCGGCTTCGCACGGGTTTACATGTATTATATATACATATAAACCTTCCTCATGAAACACTCTATCTATTTAAAAAAACCGCTTCAAAATAAGTTGCGTAGTTTTAAAGATTTAAGCATACATAAGGACAGACAGACAGCGACAGCGACTTTATTTTATAATGTAATGATAAAGGTTAGGTGACTGTCATTTGTCATATTTGTATGTTCCAGACCATTTCTAAGGTTACTGGAGGCTGCAGATGCATTAAAGTATTATTACGACCAGCTACCGTACTACGAGGCGCAGGCAGACGAACCCGAGGCAAAAGGTATGTGTTCTAAGTTAGTGTTTCTCAAACTTTAGTTAGTATATATGTATATGTCCACCGATTTGTCTATACAATAAATAAAATTGTGTATATTTATAATTTTAGAATGAATAACTTCACTAAATGCATATCCTTACTATATAATAATATTATAAATGCGAAAGTAACTCTATCTGTCTGTCTGTCTCGCTTTCACGCCAAAGCTACTGAACCGATTTAAATGAAATTTGGTACACAGATAGTCTAGAACCTGAGAAAGGATATAGGCTACTTTTTAATCCGAAAAAGAGATGTAAGGGGTTGAAAGGGGACATGAAAAGTTATATGGAAGTATCAAGGATTTACGCGGTCGAAGTCACGAGCACATCTAGTGAAAGTATATATATTTTTTTTTTATTTAGGAAGATTAACTGTGTAATTTTACATGTTACTTGTCATATAAAATTGTCCTATGCCAATTAATAATCTTCGCCAATAGTATTACCAGATTAATTTTTTCATTAGCCAATTTTAACTTATTGAAGTAATCACGTGACAGTGTTTCAGTTGTAGTTATACAGTACAAGTAAATAGACCAACATACCCACAAGTAGCGATGTATCCACAGAACACACAAATAAAGTACGGCTATGTACCGTTAAAGAATTGGTTACATATGAGTTTCCTAACTGAGGCAGTGCTGGAACAAAACAGGTCAATATCATGTGGTACTTGGTTAAAGGATTTACATGCTCGTAAAACGAAAGTGTTCTCTCTATATCTGGTCCTGACTGTAGGGACACTTAATATGGCTCTTTGTCTAAGTCTTAGGGTATTAGTTCTTAAGTTTATTTTTGATAGCAGCTCCGAGCAATCAATTCTTCCGTTCGCTATATTCATAAGATAACAGATATCGTTAATATTGTGTCTCATATACAGGGGTAGAAAGTGATACTTTCTACATCTATCATAGTAATCTACAGAGCAATACAATATATATCACAATTACATGTCAAAATAATAAAAAAATGGAATCTTGCTGAGCATTTCATAGCTGAATCCTTCACTAGCAGATAGCTAATGTCATAAGGAGTAACTTAAGCTCGCGCTCTGAAAAAGGTTTTAATATTTTCAGTGACAAAAAAGGTTATATTCACACCCAAATTGGGACGAAGTCTGGACGCCTATTACGACAAGCGAGTGTCAGAGAATGTGGACTTCACTCCCCGCCTTGGAAGAAGGTTGACTGACGACATGCCCGCAACGCCGCCTGACCAGGAATTGTAAGATCCACTGGATTATATTTTTTTTTTCGGACTACTCTAATGCTGTTGGCCGCAGCTGGCCTTTATAGCTTCACCGGACGTTAGTGGCGAGTGCAGACGGCACTCCAAACCCGTGGAAGGACTTATGGAGCGGCTGAAGGCCAACTCCTGCCTGATGGATACGACTTTAGTCTGAGGGCACCACTAGGGATTCGAACCTCGGCTCAGGCCGTCGTAATTTCGATCCCCGTTTGAATTGGACGGGGGATCGATCGGAGGAGCGGATATTATGTATATGTACTAAAAAGCAGCATAGCTTTATGTGCACACAGGACCGTATATGATACAATAAATGACTTATATGCTAAATTTATGACAGGTATAGAAAGGTAAAATATTACAATTTATTTATTTTTTTATTTCCAGATACAGACCGGACCCTGAGCAACTGAGCAGAAAGTATTTCTCGCCAAGACTTGGGAGAAATTTGAACTTGACACCAAGACTTGGCCGTGAACTCTACGGTAAGTTATATAACAGTTTCAGTGGTGTAATGGTGCATCAGTCCATCTTAGTCATCCCGGTGGTCGCGGGTTCGATTCCTTGTACGCTTAAACATTAGTATTCAAGAGTATGATTATTTTTATTGTTCTGGGTGTTTTCTATATATATTATTTCTGTATTTATATAACAAACAAAAGTATTTCTATCAGTAGTTTGGTACCATACATAATACAAACTAAGATTAAAACCGATGGTGATGAGCGATGAGATGATGAGATGGTGGTGTGCAAATAGTCTGGGGTTATTATTATTATTATAATAACTGGTGTTGGAGATAGAAGGTAAGCGAGGTCTTCAGTTAATCTATCAAGCACTACAAGATAAGCGACCTTCAGGTGTGCTTATCTCATCATCCTTCACTGGTGTCTCACTAGCTAACGTACACCGCTAGCGCAGGAGAGTGCTGTACCATATTCAACCATTACAAATAGTATAAATAGAATTTATTTTTTATTTTCAGAAATATACCCACGTCAAATAAGAGTTGTGAGAAGTGCAAACAAAACAACATCATCGTAACTCAAAATGTACCGATTTTAAACTTTAATTAAGTATTTTATAATATTTTGGACGAAGTAAACACTTATGACAACCAAAGTTGTACCAATTCATTAAACTAAATTATAGATAAATAAAGATGTGATACAAGTAGCAAAGGTGTTTAATTTAAGTAATATAATGCTGGCAAGAATGGACAAGGTAAAGAAATAATACATCCGGGGAAGTATGAAAGTAGCGCCAGTATCAGAGAAGTTGAAGAGTAAACGTTTGTTTAAGTTTAGGCACATAATCCGTAGAAATGAAGTGACAATTTTTAAGAAAGTATTAAACAAGATGCACTTAGAGATACACTATTACACTTTTACAAAATTGATGTTAAGAGCAAAAGAATATATTTCTAATTATTTATTAAAACTTTAATGCACAAATATTCAAATAAATGCACATGGCGGAATTAAAACCTTGAGGCATTTTTTCCCAGTCAGCCATACGGCAAACAGAGATACATGTAGGCGATGCATTATCAATTATATATATAAAAAATACATATACATACAATATATATACAAATCAACAATGAAAGTCGTAAAAGTGCAGGGGTATAGGAATAATAGTATTATATTTAAATTTGGGTTAAAAATAATTACTCTACTTTTGGGAAAGGTTTATAATACTGTATAGGCTACTCAGCCTTCATATCTATATAGTAAAATATAATTATAAATACAAATATTAAATAAAGACAAACATATATACACATATATCAACATTATATTTACACTTATATCTATTTATTTTATATTATTATTATACTATGTACATCACACTTTACCATATGAATATAGTTACATCTTATGCTGCGTCTTATATATGTTTGTCTTTATTTAATATTTGTATATATAATTATATTTTACTATATACATATATATGAAGGTTGAGTATCCTATAACTGTTTTAAACTTTTTTCACGGTATTACTATTGATCATATTATTAAAGTGCTCTCGCTATTTTGACGTAGTTACAAACGTCCTACTTACGGGTCGATGGTGAATATCTTATTTAAATAATGTGTAGGAGAATGTAAAGGTCAAGAAAAAGACAATTGTTTTCTAGAAATATGTATTCTGTCAAAGCGTCAATTGAATTCTGCCATTGATACTAGCCAGAGGGTTTCCTATAGGCTTCAAAACCTCTGGTTCTCTATCTTTTTCAGGTATAGGTTCATTGAAATCGTACTTTTCTGCTATCAATGGTAACTTAGCATAATAATTTGGACTACTCATCCTGTAATATTTCTTAGTCGGTATCATGGTTCCAATCTTCTTTGTATTAGCTTTATTAAGAGTAACTTCTTTATCAACAGATGCTTTATAATCATACAACAAATCTTCAGTTTTAGCTTTAGGTTCATCAGGTTTACTAACTTCATCGTAATCGCTTTCTTTATCTTCTTTATCAGTTTCGACCATTGGTAGCCACTCATCATTAACCGTTTTCTTTTTCATATACTGACGGGCTTTTTGTTTCGATTTATAGGTTGTTGTTTCATCACTATCGAAAACGTTATCCTTTTTTGGCGTAACATAATCTTCGTAGCTATCCTTAGATTCTTTACCAGTCATATGAATTTCTTTAAATATCAACCCATCATCATGAGCATCTTTAATCGGTTCTTCATTTGTAGTATTTTTCATAAATTTTTCACCAAATTGTGGCTGCTGTTCATACCAGTTTTTATTAATTTTATGTTGTTGAACTTTGGACGTTGAGCTTTGACTGTTTCGAGTTTGTACTTTTTTTATATCTTTCTTCATATTAGGCCTCTCTATGTGTGTCACTTTATCTTTTTTAGACAATAGACTTTTATTACTGTTATATACTTCTCCTAATTTTTCTTTAACTGTATTAAAAAGTGCTACTAAATCAATTTTTGGCATATTAAATGTGTTTTCACCAGCATGTTCTTCCTGTATCATTGTGTACATTCTTTTATTATCAGCTGTATCTTCTTGTGATTCATATTCTTTATTTCTACTATCTTCTTCTTGTCTATATTTTATAAAAGAAGCAGAAGCCATATCTGCTAGCTGATCAGCTAATTTATCGGGAACAAACTTCTTGGCCATATTGCGGAAGTCTTCTAAATTCGCAGCAAATAGAACATATCCATTTATCGCTGTGATTATTATTGAGAAGTAACCTGTAATATAGTATAAATCATACTCGATGAATGGTTGTTTGTTACTCTTTCACGCTAAAACTGGGCAGATTTTGATGAAACTTTATAGTAACATAGTTTATACACCAGAATAACAATACATCGGCTAAATTTAAAATTATATAATACTTCGGATGCATATAATAAACTTTCTCTTGAATCACTCTATCTATTGCAGAAAACTACTACGTAATCTATCTCACTCAAAGGTGACTGACATAGTGATCTATCAACGCACAGCCCAAATCACTGGTCGGATCGGGCTGAAATTTGGCATGCAGGTAGATGTTATGACGTAGGTATCCGCTAAGAAAGGATTTTCATAAATTCTACCCCCATGGAAATAAAATAGGGGATGAAAGTTTGTATGAAACTTTGTCAATTTTAAACCGATCAGGCTGAGATTTCGCTTGCATAAAGCTACTATGACGTAGGCATCCTCTAAGAAAGGATTTTGATAAATTCCACTTCAAAGGGGATAAATTAACGCGAGCGAAGCCGCGGGCAAAAGCTAGTTTAAAAGATATAACCGAACAGACAGCGTCGGCGACTCTGTTTTATACTACGTAAAAGTAAATAGAAATATTATTAATATACTCACATGTTCTACAAAAATGGAATAACAAAGTCATTTTACTTGTTACAATAAATATTCACATAAAATTGTAAGCGATAACAAAATTTGTGTTTCGACATAAAGTTTTATATTTGTTGTTATGATTTATGTTAAATATATAATCATTCGGAAGAATACGAATGAATGAGTGACTGAAATGAATGATAGACAAACACACGGTACTATGTTTTCGAAATAGAAATTCCAAGAAATGGGCTTATATTAAAACGTTTAAAAGTTGGCGATCAGGTCCGTACTATTTCTTTTTTTATTTCCAATTATTCTATGCTGGCCATAACGACGGCGAACAACGAATCCGAGGTATTTTTTTTGAGGGTTGATAATAGAATGGTGCACCCGCCTGCGCTAACGGTTTACGCTGGCGGGGCACCAGTGGAGGATGACAAGATGAGCATGAGGTCAGGTCAGTTAGCCCGTAGTGCAAATTCACCAGGAATTTAACATTCGAGGTTTGAACCCCTAATGGTGCCCTCACTAAAGTCGTATCCGTCAGGCAGGAGATAGCCTTCAGCTGCACCATAAGTGATTCCTTTGGTTTGGAGTGCCAACTGCACTCGCCCCCTATAGTCCGGTGAAGCTGTACAGGTCAGCTGCGGCCAACAGCATTAGAGTAGTCCGGAAAAGGTCATACTAACTTTCATGTGCTCCTAATTCCTAATTGTTTTATATATATTTTTTTTATTTATTACACGTTTTGACTTGTAAAATGTGAACTTACAAGGATTGTTCAAAAGAGCAACACACAAGTTTCTTGCTTATTCTTCTTGTGATGAGACAGCTTTCCGAATAAGCGGTAGATTTAAAAAAATGTTGACTATTCAAAAGTGCTTAAATTAAGTTTATTTGAATAAATGATTTTCTATTCTATTCTATTCTATTTAAATAACTTTAATGCACGTCATACACAGGTAAAAAGTACATATGGCGGACTTAACACCTAACGGCATTTTCTACCAGGCAACCATGAGTTGTGCAGAGATAACAATTTGGCGGTGCAAACAACATTATAATAATTTGATAAAACGAACACAAGTAAAAATATAAATATGTATACACATAAATATCCCTACAAATATACATATATGTATATATGTTTATAAACTATAATGCGCCGCTAACTAACTTCTCAGTTTGCCTTATGGTTGACTGGTAGAGAACGCCCTTAGGTGTTAAGTTCGCCATATGTACATTTATATATTGTATTTGTGCATTAAAGTTTAAATAAATAAATAAATAAATATACATACAAAAATATACCATACATACAATACTATTAATTATACCCGTATATGTCTGCAATTTACTTCTAATACAAGAAACTACTTATATACAACAATCCTGAACTTAAATACAGCTCCTACTAACATACTAAACATCTATTTCTTTAATTTTTTAAACATTCAACTTTTGTAAATAACCCAAGAATACACATTTATACATAGCACGAGTGGTCTCATCATTTGGCCTCTCTCATCCTGATGCTGCTAGAACAGGTGAACCTACATTTCGGAATAATAGCTGTCCTATCATAGTCGCTAAATGAAGACTACAGCAAGATTTTAAGATCAATTTTATTATAATACTAGCTGTCCAGGCAAACGTTGTTTTGCCTTAAAATAAAAAAAAATTAGGGGTGGACTACCCCTAACATTTAGGGGGTTGAAAAATAGATGTTGGCCGATTCTCAGACCTACACAATACGCTCTCAAAATTTCATGAGAATCGGTTAAGCCGTTTCGGAGGAGTATGGGAACGAAAACTGTGACACGAGAATTTTATATATAAGATATAACCCTGGACAATTAACAAAGCGTCTTTTTGTTCCACGGTAAGCAGAGCTTGTGTTCTGTTTACTAGACAACTGATATAAATACTTACATTTTTTATTATAATATATATAGAAAACACCCAGACTGATACAAACAATCATACTACAAATGTTTGCACCGTGCGAGGAATCGAACCCGCGATCATAGGAAATAAAACGGTGTGTTTTCGTTTAATCACCTCCTGATGCTGCTGGAGCAAGCCGTGGTAATTG
This sequence comes from Achroia grisella, assembly GCF_030625045.1. NCBI lineage: Eukaryota > Metazoa > Arthropoda > Insecta > Lepidoptera > Pyralidae > Achroia > Achroia grisella. Next base: position 668,897 of record NW_026712761.1, read on the forward strand.
CTAAATTACAGCTAGCTTCTAAGATCTTTATTTTTTTTATAAAACTATACAAGTATTAACTTGAAATTCATAGCGCTGATAATATTATCTGATTGAACAGAGATTATTAGCGTAGCGTGATTGTTATTGTCGCATGTTATGTTAATTGTCGCATGCCTAATCTTTGTTAATGTAAATCTACTTAAAACAACATTTATTTAAAAGAGCAACACATAAGTTTCTTTAGTCTTCTTGTGATGAGTCTGCATTCCGGATGAGTGGTAGAATCAATGAAATGTTTATTCAAAAGTGCTTATATTAAGTTTATTTGAATAAAGATTATTTCTATTCTATTCTATTCTATTAAATATTCTAACATGTATAGTATGTCGTAAATGTTTACTCTGTGTTATCCGCCTAGGTCTATGTATGTATGTGTATTATTATTAATTAGTAGTGTATTATTAGTATTATTTATAAATTTTTTTTAGTAATTAAATTAAATTGTTTATTAATGAGTATATTATATCCATAATAATAATAGCTGAGAAAAAATAAAGAATAATAATAATAATCTCAGGACAATTCACACAGCGCCATCTAGACCCAAGTTAAGCTAGCTAAAGCTTGTGTTATGGGTTACTTATCTAGTACTGATACAAATACATACATATATATTTTTTTCGTAAATACATACATATTATACATAGAAAACACCCAGACCGATACAAACAATCATACTCATGAATACAAATGTTTGTGCCGTGCGAGGAATCGAACCCGCGACCATCGGTCGTAAAGCGGTGTGCTAGACCGCTAGACCACCGAGGTCGTCATATAAAATATATAATTAAATAATTTATGTATGTAACTGTAATTCATTTCTTACTAATTTCGATATTAATAAATAAACGATTTAGAATAATAAATTTAACGGCATAATGGTTAAAATTAAGGGTTATATGTATTTTTAACAAGGAATTATTATTATTATTTTATTATATTCATTATATATGATGGTATCCGCAGAATATCAGCGTCGTGGCACCCCGTCACGACATATGCTGAGCGGAGACCTATTTGGTACTGTAAAATTAATATAAACCGATAAAATGTAAAGTAAATTTAAAAATTATTTTCAGTGTACCAAATAAACAATTTTCTTTCTTTTCTTTTTTCTTTCTTAACATCAGTCTAGGCATGGGTCCGAATCCAACTCGGCACATGTCGATTACTGAGGTTTGGGTTTTGTGTATCTTATATATTTAGATGTTCTGGTTGATCCTGAAATATAAATTTTATAATTAATATTTATAACTTACTAGCTGAGCCCGCGGTTTCACTCGCGTGAAGTTTATAGCCTATGTATTATTCTGTATCTGTATCTATATATACATATCCGTTAATTATCCATAAATATCCGTTGAGTAGTTTTCCCGTAAAAGAGTAACAAACATCCATCCATCTATGCATCCATATTCAAAAACATTATGGAAAAGTTTCATTAAAATTTGTTCAGTAGTTTTTGCGTGAAAGAGTAACAAACATCCATACATGTATAGGCGACAGTTACTTTAACAGGTGAACCTGTGGTAGTGTCAACTTGTTGGTATTCCAAATAAAAAAAAACAAATGTTTAAAAATATTTTTTTTCCTCATTTACAAAATATATAATACCTATGTATACTTTAGCCTTACTATCGTTACTAATATTATAAATACGAAAGTAAAGCGAGACAGACAGACAGAGTGTCTGGTTGTCTGTCTCGCTTTCAGACGAAAACTCCTGAACCGATTTAAATAAAATTTGGTATAAAGATAGTCTAGACCATGAGAAAGGACATGGACTACTTCTTAATGCGAAAAAAGGGTTGTAAGGGGTTGAAAGCGATATCATATAGAAGTATTGTCATTTTCAAAGCTAGAATCTTAAAACTTATTTTTAAGCCTATTGATTGACTTGTATGCCGAAAAAGAGATGGATGGACTGTGTGAAAGATGATATGGTAAGAAAGGAGGTAAATAACGCGATGACTGCGAACAGGGATGAATGGAAGCGAAAAACATATTACGCCGACCACAAATAAATGGGATAAGGAAGAAGCAGATGATGAGTATGTAATTTTGTATGGAAATTCATCATTTTTGAAGCTGGAACGATGAAACATTTTTAATTGGCATTTATTAGCTTAGATTTTTCTTTTTCATTATTTGGTCAAGGTCAATATTTTATGCGGACAAAGTCGCGGGTACAGCTAGTACGAATATATAACCAATACTAGATGTACCCGTGACTTCGTCCGCGTGGAAGTCGACTTTATTTTCCAAAATAAAGTAGCCTGTGTTACTCCCCTTAAAAAATACCGTCTAAATCGGTCCAGCCATTTCAGAAATTAGCCGGAACAAACAGACAGACAGATAAAAATTGTAAAAAATATTATTTTGGTATATATGTATCGTATATATGTATCGTATATATATTCATATGCATGTAGTAAAAAACGGTTATTTCAATATTACAAACAGACACTCCAATTTTATTTATATGTATAGATGTATAGATTAAGTTTGTTAAGATGTCTATATTTACCTTCGTGTCCATTCATAGTCACACACGGCGGACGAAATATTCGTGACTGTTTTAAAATATTACTCGAATTTCTTAAATCCAAGTGCCAACTCTTAAAAAGTGCTTTTAGCCCATATTTCAAACTTCTAAAGGAGTGCCTCTTCTCTGGAAATGTAATAATGAATAGCAATTTAATTCGAGGATGTAAATGGAAAAATAATAAAATAAATATAATGGTATATAAATAAAAAAGTACATAGTATAAAACAAAGTCGCTCAAGATGTCTGTCCGTCCTTATGTATAAGGATGGACAGACATCTAGATGGCGCTGTGTGAGTTGTACTGAAAAAAAAAACTTCAATTTGTTTCTCATTTACAAATTCCTTGGTAACCTAATATGATTTTAGAACAGCTTCCAAATATACTAGCAACTTAAACAAGTGAGAGAGGTAACCAAACAAACGATTTTGACGACAACCTTTGTAAAACATCTTTGGAATGTAATGAAAAAATTATATTATTTACAATAGAGATGTGTCAACTTGAGTTGCGGTGAATTCGAGTTAACTCGAGTTGAATTCTGCCAACTCTAGTTGGAAGTATTCAACTGGTAAATGAACGAATCAAGCTAAAGAGCGAGAACATGATTCTGTCGTAGAACCGACAATGACATGAAATTTTCTGATCATTTCATATCATACATATAAAAATTTCACTCAAATGTTTCAATATTGATTTGAGGTCGTTATAATTTTTTTTTCGCATATTCATCCGGTTATATTATCATTAAAATGATTCTATAAGTCCTTCCGCGGCTTTGAAGTGCCATTTCTACTCGCCCCCTATGGTTCGGTGAAGCTTTCAAGGCTAGCTGCTGCCAAAAACATTAGATTTGTTCGAAAAATAAAACAAAACTGTTTATTACAGGTAACCCGAGTCATCATCATCATCATCATCATCGCAGCCCGGAAGACGTCCACTGCTGGACATAGGCCTCCCCCAAAGATCTCCACGACGATCGGTCCTGCGCTGCTCGCATCCAATGCCTTCCCGCGATCTTGACCAGATCGTCGGTCCACTCAACCCGAGTCAACTCAAGTTTTTTTTTAAATTTGAGAAATATTAGTTTGTATGCTTCAGCGTTTGCGCCAGTGGTTTACGCTCGCTTCAGCAGAGTTTGAAAAGGATTGTATACTTATGATTTACTTAGATGTGAAGTTTAAAATAATTCTTGAAATATTATGTTATATTTATATATTATATTATTATAGTGGCATATTGATTTTATAAGTAAAAGAAGACAAAAGAATAACAAGGACTAACAAAACAATATAAAACAAACAACAACAAAAAAATAAAAGTACAGAACAAAACAACGATAAAACGTAAAGCAAAATAAATAACAAATCAATGAAGATGTTGGTGGTTGATGGTGGTATGGATATGTTGCTGATGATGGTATGAGAATGTTGATGATGATGATTATGTCTGATAGTCAACTCGAGTTAACTCGAGTTATGTTTATTACAAGTTAGCACATCTCTAATTTGCAACTAGGTTACTCGCGCAAATTCGTCTGCATTACACTTACGTCACGTAAGTGTAATGCAGACGTATCATTGTACGTCGTCCAGTATACTTTATATCTTTTTAAATTATAAGTTATATGTTATTCTGATGTATAAGCTATATTACTGTACAGTTTGATAAAAATCCGTTCTGTAGTTTTTCCGTGAAAGAGTAACAATCCTCCATGCATTTGTCACAAACTTACGCGTTTATAATAGTATATTAATTAATATTAGTAAGGTTTACCATTTATTATCGTGTTCAACAATGTTTTGATAGCAGTGATGTCCCATTGGAAAAAGCGTAATTGCAAATTACTAATTTGAAACAATATGGAAAAGATATCTTCCTTTGTATGACCAGTTGTATTGACGCTAATCAGTTGTATGAGCCTGAAAATATTGATTTTATACCATACACACACACGTTATCTGTATGATACGCTTTCATGCAAATATTGCTAAAGTAATTAACGAGAAACTTTACAAAAATATATTAAACTAGCTATTGCCCGCTGCTTCGCTTGCGTTAATTTATCCCCTTAGGGGTGGAATTTATCAAAATGCTTTCTTAGGGGATGCCCACGTCATAGCAGCTTTATGCATGCAAAGTCTCAGCCCGATCGGTTTAAAATTGACAAATTTTCATACAAAGTTTCATCCCCTATTTCATCCCCTTGGGGGTAGAATTAATGAAAATCCAAATTTCTGCCCGAACCGTCCAGTGGTTTGGACTGTGCGTTGATAGATCACTATCTCAGTCACCTTTGAGTTTATATATATATATGAGGTGTTTTAACATACAGGTTAAGTCAGTGGTTCCCAAATAGTTTTTGCTTCGTACCACTACAAAAAAGACCTCAAACCTTGCGTACCCCTTATTGTACCAAACACACTAATATTATAATTGTGAAAGTTTGTGAGTGTGTGTGTTTGTTTTACTGATAACCGCACGTACCTCTTGATGCAACTTCACGTACCCCTGGGGGTACCCGTACCACTAATTGGGAAACACCGGGTTAAATAAACAATAGGAAATTAAATAATTACAATACACACAATCTCTATCAATGGGTAGAAAAAGAAGACAGTAGGTGGTAGGTAACGCATGAATACAATTATATATTTATAACTAGCTGTTCCCGCGACTTCGTCCGCGTGGAATTTAACTTCATTTTTCTAAAGTAAAAGTATCCTAAGTTACTTCTTATCACATTTGCTACCTGCCAAAAAAAGTCCCGTCAAAATTGGTCCAGCCATTTCAGAGATTAGCAGGAACAAACAGACAGACAATAAATTGTAAAAAATATTATTTTGGTGTATGTACCGTATTTATATTCATATGCATGTAGTATAAAAAACGGTTATTTCAATATTACAAACAGACACTCCAATTTTATTTATATGTATAAATGTATAGATTATATATTATGTAAAAGCTAATACAGACTAAATAATTGTTTAAAATAGCTCATCTTAGTTTGTTTGCTATTACGAAAAAGGGTCGTAAATTTAACTAAGTGCAAGACGTCTGCGAAGATTCTAAGTATATTGTATGCCTTTAATAGGATAATAGGTCCAGCTCTACATAAATATGTAGACCCTTCTACCGAAATCATCATCATCGCAGCCGGAAGACGTCCACTGCTGGACATAGGCCTCCTCCCAAGATCTCCACGACGATCGGTCCTGCACTGCTCGCATCCAATGCTTTCCAGCGATCTTGACCAGATCGTCGGGTCCACCTTGCTGGAGGTATTACCGTCATACAGCTTATATATTCAGCAAACTGCTTTGCGACAGTGTTAAGTGAGATAGCGTGACCATGACCTTCGCAGTCCACTACAAAACTTGCCATATAGGGAAACAGGATTGTTAATATTGTGGACTGATCATCCCATTGCTAACAATGTACCATTTCAAGTTGATCTCCACGCAGTTCTCCCTGGAAATCATCATGATATATTCCTAAAGATCAGAGGTGTTGCGGGGAACTGTCACAGCGATCCCGCGACTTCGAAATATGGCGTTGGACATTATATCATGGAGTGTTTAGTGTACCCGCTTGTCTCCCGGGATGGGCAATTTTCCATGAGGATTTACTCCAAGTAAAAAAAAGACTTTGAAACTTACCTCATAACCGTCGGATCATCAATTTTGACAGATTTCGGCGAGCCTAACTCCTTCTTATGGCCGACCAAATATGGCGTCACCAGATCTTGACACTGCATCCATTGTATCGGTACATCTCTAATATTGCTCGGTACCTTTCTCCTATAGAATATATCTATTGCTGTCTGCGCTTTATATTTCTTTGTTCGCGTCCTTAAAGGTTTAACTGATTCACTTATCAGATCTGAATTGCTGGGAATCTTGACCGGCATTGCAGTGGTTGTTTTAATTTCCGGAAGTTTAAATTTGCCATTCCTTTTTCGATCGTTGTTGTCCATTATTGGTGTGATCGGTATTGATTCAATATCGACGTATTCGTAATTCTCATCGAATGTCACTTCTTCGTTTATGGGCGAAATTAATTGGGTCCTTTGTTTTTGTTTGATTTTATCCGTTAGTTTTTGTTTCAAGATCTTCACTCGTTCGTGCAGGCCCGGTGTTGTTTTGGCCGTCTTTGTTAAAACTCCACTCTGTACTAGATATGTGACAAATAATCGATTATATATTCTTATATTTTTCTCATAATAATCAATTTTTTACGATCGGGTTTTTTTACGGTGGCGGTATAATAAAAGAGCAATATGAAATATTTACAGCAGAAAAAAACATGTACAGTCTCAACTCTCAAATTAATTTGATTTGTTATTTGTATTTCTATCAATATAAGTAAATCAAAAATTTAATATGATACACAAATTGTGATTTAAAAAATAATGTATCTGTAAAAAATCGATTGCTCTGCTACAAAGAACCCAGTTTTAATAACTTATTTAATAATTGCCATTTTTTACAGGTGCTTCTTTTATTTGAGTTTTTTTTTATACAAATGTCATAAAAAACAAATGAAACAATTTGTTTTGCTTAGTTTGTTTTTTATGACATTTGTAACAAGAGTAGGTACTCACAGACCAAAAATTGAAAAAATTAAATAAATGAAAAAATAATCGATTCTTATTCAATATCAAAATAGATTTTTTTTATACCACGAAGGTGGCAAACAAGCATACGGCCCATCTGATGGTAAATGGTTACCGTAGCGTAAGGACACTGAAACATCAGGAAAATCCTTAATATTTTAATGGATTAAGTATTAAATAATAATAATAAAATAATATTACAATTAGAATTTTTAAGAGTAATATATATTGAATATTATATATATTATAATATTGAATAAGATCATTAAAATAATCATTATTTATTTTATTATTATCATTGAATACTTAAGAATTTAATAAAATTCCATTTTGTCATTAATGGAATGTTATTTATATTATGTTCACATATTAATCTTCTTTTTATATACAGGACATCTGTTCGGATATCGTCGGCTCGCCGGACTGGAGTCCGCGGGCGGTGCTGCGGGATCCGGCTCGAAGGACCATTATTGTAGGGTCCTAAACTAGATTCGACCCCACTACCATGGTTTGTCGAAGTATAAAACAGCTACGTAACAACCGTTTCTTACATAATACTTACCAAACAATACAATATTTAAATATATGAACAACATGTTAGCTACAGTCCTATGTACTTTAGAAACTAATGTAATAATTTTTCATTCTAAGATATTAAATGCATTCGAGCGTTTTCATACACATTACAAATTTCAAAACATGGTATACGTAGGTAACAAAATGTTACCATTTTGAACGTATACAATAACACTAGTAACCCTGGACAATTCACACAGCGCCATCTAGTTTCAAGCTTAGCAGAGCTTGTGTTATTATTGGTGCTAGATAACTGACACAAGTATTTTTTTTTCGAATGCAACATTACAAGGCTCTCTCCAAAGTGGGAAAAAGGATTGTTAGTAATGTGGATTGATGATGAAATAATCTGACTGAATGTTCTTATTGCTAGCAATGTACCATGTCAGGTTGACCTCCACGCGGTTCCACCTTGAAACCATCGTGATAAATTCTTGGTGAATTCGCCACTATGGGCTAACTGACCTGACCTCATGTTCATCTTATCATCCTACACTGGTGCCCTGCCAGTGTATACCGTTAGTGCAGGCGGGTGCTCCACTCCGTTATCATCCATAAAAAAAGGCTCCCTCCAGATTTGTTTGGGCAGGGAGAGAAACACGGGACGTGAAAGCGCCCCTTAAACCTACACCCGTGTCACAAATCCCGGAATATGCTCGGAGTATTCCTTTCTGCCACACGATGGATCCTGCAGTGGCACCGAAATTTATAGAAATGTCATAAAACACGTTTGTTTTTTCTATGACCTGGATATCATAGTGATAAATTCATGGTGAATTTGTCACGAAGTGGAACCAATGGTTTAACCATGATATCCAGGGGGAACCGCGTGAGGGTCAACCGGACATCAAGAAAACAATTTTATAAATTTCTCAGAAATGGTTGGACCGATTTTGACGGGACTTTCACTCGCAGATTGCTATTGTTAATAGGGATTCCCTTAGACTATTTTTTAATAAAAAAAAATAATTTTTATTTTAATTCTATGCTGACGAAGTCGACGGATCAGCTACGATTTAATTCTTGAATCTTAACAACGAACAAAATTCTGTATGAAGACGAATAGTAAATTTTTTTTTTCTAATAGTTTATTTTTGTTTTTTGGGCATAAAGTACACATCGGAGAATCAATTGTCTTTATTCTATGCAAATAAAATATAAAATGACCAAATCTCAGTCGACCCAGTTCACTTTAATCTAAAATTTATTATTAATTATTAAAATCTCTTTAACAATATATAGCCTACAGTAAATGACAGTTTTGTTGGTTGGGCCATTTGTTTTATCTTCCACATATTTAGTTTACTTGACTGATAAGCTTCAAGTACCTACAAGTACAATGTATCGATCACCTATTGGTTGAATATTCCGGTCGAGATACGCACTGGACGAAATACGTTCTGAAATAACTAGCCGCTAGGAAAACAAATATAAAGGAAGTAAAACGCCCGCCATTTTTGTTTAAAAGAATCTTCACTTTATTAGCGGTCAGTTACTTCTCGACCGGAATATCCAGCCAATAGGTGACCTATACATTACTCGAGATACACACTGGAGTTCTGAAATAACTGGCCAGTAAATAGTAACAAACATACACCCATCCATCCATACTCACAAACTTTTGTGTTTATAATATTAGTGAGATAGCGGACATTTTTTTAAACAAAAAAAAAAGAGAAAGAACGGCCGCCATCTTTTTTATTTAAAAGAATGTTCATTTTATTAGCGGCCAATTATTTCAGAACGTATCTCCTCCAATTCGTATCTCGACCAGAATATCCAGCCAACGGAATAATAGATGATCGATAAATTGTAGCCTATCAGGAAAGTAAACTATGAGTAAGTGGCAGATAAAATAACAAACGACCAGCCCACTTGCCGATAGCACTGTTGTTGTTAACTACTCTAGATAACATATACTAAGATAAAAATGACACGGCAAGAAAAATGTATACATTGTCAGTTGTCCATGCTGCCTAATCCACGATCAGCCTGTCCTTGTTGAAGTGGTAATCACATATCGTCATATGTACCTCTTCAAATTCTGTAAAATAATATTTTAATTGTTGGTATTTTTATGTCACTTAAATAGCAAACAATCCTTCATCATTATCATTAGTCCGCTACAGTCCACTGCTGGACCTAGGCCTCTCCTTTATGAAATTTTATATGCATATTCAGTAGGTCTAAGAATCGGCTACTATCTATTTTCCATACACCTAAGTGATAAGGGTTGTCCACCATTTATTAGCATTAAAAAATACATACAACCCTAAATTTTCACCCTTCTATCGTCAACCCCAATTTATAATAGCGATTTTAATTTATAAGGCAAAACAACGTTTGCGGGATCAGGTAGTAAATCAATAAAAATAAAATCTCCCGTGTATTTTATTCGGAGTACTATAATACTGTAAGCCGTAGCTGGCCTTTACAGCTTCACCGGACGATAGGGGGCGAGTGCAGATGGCACTCCAAACCGCGGAAGGAGTTATGGAGCGGCTGAAGACCAACTTCCACCTGACGACTTACGTGCGACTTTAGTCTGATGGCATCGCTAAGGCTGTCGTAATTTCGATCCCCGTTTGAGGGACGGGGGATCGATCGGAAAATTCCGCGTGTAAACGTACCTTGCATAAAATTGCTTTTACAATTTCTACGCTGCAATGAGCAAGCACTCCGGAACAAGGCGAGTTGGCCATCGTTCATATTCATGGCGCATACTGGCTCCCCGTCATCACAATCCTCAGCATATTGAGAACAACCGCTGCGTAGGTGCATCACATAAACATTGCAGAACTTCGGATCTATCATATCATACTCTGTAACATTATGTATTAGCTGTTCCCGCGGTTTCATCCGCGTTAAATTTCAATATAAAATATAACCTATGTGTTATTCTGATACATAAGCTATATTACTGTAAAGTTTCGTTGAAATCCGTTCGCTGTTTTTACGTGAGAGTAATAAACATTTATACTTACAAACTTTAGCGATTATAAAATTATTCAAATTTATTAAAACTTTAATACACAAGTACACAAATATATACATATGACAGACTTAACATCTTGAGATAATTTCTCCCAGTCAATCATTGGGCAAACAGAGATTTTTGTGGGCAGTGCATTTAAAAAAAAGCATATAATTTAAAATAACAATGTAAAAAAAACTATGATTACCAATATCTTGAAAGTACAATCAGACAATGCCTACTGGTAGTTTTTAGTAGTTTTTGGTAGTTAATAAATAAAAATTATTTTTCCGACTACTCCGACGGCCGTACGTGTGCGTATGGTGAAGCTGTACGGCCTTTACAGCTTCACAGGACGATAGGGAACGACACAAAACCGCGGAAGAACTTATGGAGCGGCTGAAGATCAGCTTCCACTTGATGGATACGACTTTAGTCTGAGGGCACCGCTAGGGGCTCGAACCTAGCCTCAGGCCGTCGTTTCGATCCCCTTTTGGATTAGACGGGGGATCGATCGGACGGGCTACTGGTAGTCAGCTTGTTATATATGAAGAAGAAGAAATGAACTTACTCAGACTCCCGCGGTAATTCGAGCACATATTATTCAAAATGATATGACATCCACTCTGGAACCACTTGAATTTCATGTTTTTTCTATTCAAACCGCAAGCGGACTTGTGATAATCGTTGCAATGATAAGGATCGCAGTAATCCATCCACGCGGGATTGAATGGTTTCCGGTGGCGGTTAGAAAAGTACTCCGGCATTTTGGGCTTCAAGATCTCATCTGCGAAATCGATTTATGTAAGAGATGATCCGACATAAAAAATTTAACTCTTTAATGCAATAACGGAATTGATCCAATACAAAATATTTTTATTCATGTAGGTCCATTACAGACTCTTATGTCAAATCTACCATCAGTTCGGAATGATTTGGAGATGATTATTGTAAATTTTACTTTCTTTTGTGATCTGTACGTACGCTGTCTCGTATGTGGTGGCCCCACTAAAATATCTTTATTCATGTATGTCTATTAAAAACTCTTATGATACGATTTGTACTAATAATTTATTCAAATAAACTTAATTTAAGCACTTATGAATAGTAATCATATTTTTTTTTTATCTACCGCTTAATCGAAAAGATGTCTCATCACAAGAAAAACGAGCAAAAAATTTGTGTGTTGCTCTTTTAAATAATCCTTGTAAGTTCATATTTACAAGTCGAAACGTGTGAATACAAACTACCAACCAGCACAAATTTATTAGGGTCAAATATAAATATACAATACTAAAAAATTTAAGCCGGTTTATTTTCTAAGACGTGACATATTTATATAATCAAAATATTTACCCTCATTATCTACATCGCTGTCATCTAATTGGATAGATAGATGGGAATAGAGCTGGGAATCTAGATTTGACAAACTGTGTGAAAGCAGTATGTTTGTTTGATTAAACGACGTAATTTTAGCAAGTCTAGTACTTCTAAATATCTATATATTCTAAATATCTTATTGTGTTGGATAGTCCATTTATCTAGTAACTCTAGGCTAGCTAACTTCAAACTGCGACTAATAGGAGCGGAGCTGCAAAGATAAATGTTGCAAAAACGGGGAATAATATGATGCAAACAAAATTGTAGTATTACTACGTAAAAAATGGTTTGTCATCTAGTATATAAAATAGATATTAACTTACTTTTGTAGCGATCTTTCACGAAATTAGGATTATCAAATCGTGAGTTAGGTCTGAAATAAATTTATATCATCACAAATTTAGTTATAATAAAAAAAACTATTCTTACATACACATTACTTTATATATCACCGCTCGCCATCGTCAGGAAATTCAACCTCACACATTAGAACCTAAATGATCTCGGATAGTGCCGTTTCAGAGAAGTTTCCTGCACGCAAACACTCAGATTGTGTATTGAACTATGTGCTGAGGTTTTCTCTAAAGACTACAGCAAGGAGGGTCCTTGAAAAATTCTAGGCTGTAGTCTTTATGTAAAATCTTAATGGTCGGCATTACATGGGTGTATTCTTTTTTTTTTTGAGGTTCGGGCTATTGTCAAAATTTTCGACCCGTAGCACTGCGACCTATATAGACCTATTGTGCTCGTTCTTTTTCCGAGTTCGCTACCTAAACCCGTCAGGGACAAGAATAGAAGGATATCTTAAGAGCGATGGTTTTTATCTCCTCAAGATAGATTGTAAACTTTCCAAAGGAGATATTTTGTTTAATGCATGAGTGGGCTACAACCACTTAGAGTATGTGATGTTTCCTCTTCAGTTTTATGCAGATTTTTGTTGTGCACAGGCCTAGGTTTGTCCAATTTGCAGTGTCCTGTGAGAACCCTAGTCATGATGCATAGTCGTTTTTACTCCAATAGCAATAGTCTATTGGAGTATTGATTCGAATAGCCCGTTATTAGGGCTTTTGAATGTATTTATGCTTGGTATTTTCCGCCAATGCTATATATAATAATAATCATAATCTTTATTTGTCTCAAACAGAAACTTTTTACACAATACAACTATTGCCCATAGAATAATATAATTTAAAAACTAATGAATGAGACAAAACGGTCTATAACTCAGTGAGGGCAGTGAGTCCACCCTCTCTGCTATTCTGTTATAGCCTTTATCAGTAAAATACAATGTGAGATCGACGACGGCGATAGCATATTAAGTTTTATATATATCCGTTTATAGGCTATGGTAAGTTTTTACCCTTAAATGAGCAATATGCTGGATTGACAAAAAATATAGTTCAAGAATAAATCAGCATTATATTAATATCTATCTGACTATCCCATATGTGATTAATGTCGTAAAGGTTATTAGTAGTATATATTTACATATATTACTTACTTTGTATGGTTGTATGGGATTGGTTTCTTGGCCGAGCAATCTGAAAACCATTATTATATGTATACTGTTTTAAACTTGACGCGGTCATTATTTTTACCCATGGTCATGGTGGTTGAAACACTACCGAAATATCGGGACCTCAGCAAATAAATATAAAACGTGGTAAGATCCCGTGATTTTTACTAATTATACGTATTATTATATGTAATCGGAATTTTACGTACATACGTGTATATGTACCTATATATATAAAATATTTAATCAAAATCAATTTCTACACTGCATTAGTGTAGAAATTCAAAGATTTGTAATGCATCTGTGTGAAGCTGGGATGGGTCGAGTTTAATTCCAATTAATTTTGTGTGTATTATAGAATACATATAATAGGTATAAGCTATATTGTAAAGTTTCATTAAAATCCATTCAGCAATTTTTGCGTGAATGAGTTACAAAACCATGCATCCACAATCATAAATTTTCGCATTAATAATATTGGTGAGATAACATTAAACAATACAATTTAAATATGAAATCATCATTACATAGTATAAAACAAAGTCGCTGTCGCTGTCCATCCGTCCCTATGTATGCTTAAATCTTTAAAATTACGCAACGGATTTTGAAGCGGTTTTTTTAATAGATAGTAGTTCAAGAGGAAGGTTTATATATACAATACATGTATACCCGTGCGATGCCCCTGTGTGTAGCTAGTAATAGAATAAGTTGACAAAACTTACAACATAAATTAATTAACAAGTGAAACCAAATGACGAATAAATGCGTGCGCATGGCTAACAATGTTTATCAAATACCGAGTCTATAAATTAAGTATAACTGCTTACCAATTAACTACGGTAATTACACCTTTATACGCGTAATTTCATCTCTTATTAATCATGTAATTTTTTTTAGGACAATTCACACAGCGCCATCTAGCCCCAAGATAAGCAGAGTTTGTGTTATGGGTACTAGACAACTGATATAAATACTTAGACATTTTTTTGTAAATACATCCATACTATATATAGAAAACACGCAGTTCGATCTAATCTTACTCGTAAATACAAATGTTTGTAGCAGCAAACAATCTAACCCGCGACCATCGAACGTAAAGCGGTGTATTAAACCGCTACACCACAGAGGTCGTCCATTGGACTTTAAATATTGGGATGTATACATTGGTCAGGTGTTCCACAATGATATTGGGTGCTCTTCAATGAATTTTTTATTGTAATAATTATAAAAATCGAGTTTATTAATCAATATTACAGTTTAGCAATAATCCCATGAAGAAAATGTTATATAATACTAGTTGAGTAGTTGACCTCGCCAATGTTTTTTTGCTATATAAATCAAAATCTCTATTAAGAAATAGGTGATAGTAGTAGGTGAAAATTAAGAATTATATGTATTTTAATTATTAAGAAATAAAAATTGGGTGCGCTTATGAGTTCGGGTTACCATTATGTGACATTTATTATTTTATTGTGGTACCTATTATGTTTTAATGAAATTTAATGATATATTGTAATTATGATATCATTTTCAATATTTGCATACATCTACGGGGTGCTGCATGTCGTGTATTACATGTAGCAGGCAAATAAATAAATAATTATTACTAGCATAGTGGCGAGTAGTCCGACGAAGGTAGCGCAGGTTAGGACAGTGGGACCAGGTGGGACCCGTACCGGCCGTTAAGTCGCGTCGGTGGCCCGCTCCTATCGCAACTCCCTTCTAGAAACACGTGCGGATCGATTGTAAAATCTGCCATCCACATAACAGGAGTCGAGATAGGGAGGCGCATCCTGTATTTATGTTTGCCTTCCTCACGGTGGGCAGAGGCGGGGAAGCTGTAGAGTTCTGTCCCTGCGTTGTGGAGAGCCAATTGCGGGCAACCGCCGCTGCGGTCGCGGTTGCCTGCGAACTCGATCCCGCGACCCCGGCATTGCGGCGAGGACGAATGCACTGGGGTTTTTAGTGAATAGGAAGACTCCTATTCACTAAAAACCCCAGTGCACAGTATGCGCCCATCCAACCCCTGAGACGGAAGACCTCCATGAGAGATTTTCCCCACGTTAATAAAAAGGTCATAAATTTTATTCGGTTATTGTAACAGTTACAATCCCCTGTCTAATGGGGATCGAAATTCGGCCAGGTTTGAACCCCTAGCGGTGAGACTAAAATCGTATCAGTCAGGCAGAAGTTAGCCTACAGCCGCTCCATAAGACCATCCTACCTAAGGTTTGGAGTGCCATCTGTACTCGCTTCCTATCATTCGGTAAAATTGTAACGGCCAGCAGCCAACAGCGTTAGAATAGTTCGAATAATGTTCATAGAAAATGTAAGTTAGGGAATTAATAATCACTCATGCATACTTATTTTTTTATTATTTAAAAATATAAAAATTACTATATATTTACATCTTAATTTTAAAATAACTAATTACAATAATTGTAGATAACACTAAAAATATCTAATGTATATTCTTGATAATCAAATAGTTGATGTCATATTGTACAAGCTTTATGATATCTAACAATGGTGACTGTACCAAAGTTAGATGAGTGTTACTTTTCTTTGTTCCTTTAGTGATGCTGGAGCTTGTCGTCGGAGAATCTCACTCGACCCTGAGATGTCGGTGGTTGGCGCCGCCCGATGGATGCATGCGGCTGCCGCTGAGCTGCTTGTGGCGGGAGCGGGGGTGACCCACTTTGATGACCATTTGGTTTGTATTGTTTTCGAGATGAGAGCTCGGATGTATGTACAGACGGAATACGGTCAAACTGATTGGATTCATAAACATCACGAGAATTCAACAAGTCTTCTATATTTGCACTGAACAAGAACTCGCCTCGTTTAATATCTTTTAATTTATCTACATTTTTTTTATCTACCAAACGCAAAAATGGGGTTCTTCGACTTACGGTTTGATAATAGTGAGCATCTGCTAGTAACTTACTAGTGTCAGTCAGAATACTTAAAACAGCGAATATGTTTGGTTCTTTGTGTAACAAAAGTGACATAGCCTTAGTTATTCCACTTAATATGGCGCCTAATTTATTTTGTCTATCGTAAGCAGGATTATCCTTTACACATAGGTCCCTCGGTAACATGGTAGTTATTTCCGCATTTAGAGATGGGGCTTTGGCCAAGGTCAAATTTTTGGGGAATGGAAATTTATTTAGAAGGTCTTCCATGTCCATTCTTCTTAAACCACAAAGTAATACTGGATTGAGGCGCACAGCAATATTCTCGTCTATAGGCTCACCCCAGTCAGTATTCTTTTTCTCCAGACTCCCTAGAGCTTCCAGAAGGTCCGGATTTATGTTTACATTAGCAACGTTATTTTCCATTGCCACTACCTTCGCGAAGCTGGATGTTATCGCCAGATTTGTATTTTCAGCGAACGCAGAAGCTGAAGCTGTGACCGGAGCCGACCTGCCAGCGGGCGCGGTATTAACTACGTTTTGCGAAGCTATAGTACGCGCAGCCTGGATTTCTTCAGTACATGGATACCTCCCTTGCACAGGTTTCGGATCTATTTAAAAAAATAAGTCCTTAAAATAGTAAAATACAGAAAAATAAAAAAAAATACGTATATATTAATAAAATTCCAATTCAAAATCATTTATTCATGTAGAATATTTTGGCCACTTATGAACGTAACTTTTTTTTATATTATAATTTTTTCCCTACTGTCCAGTTCAGTATATAGATCCAATAGACAAAAATCTCAATTGAATATGTTTATTTTATTAGCCACTTTATTTACAATGTATATTTGTATATGTTTCTATGTCTAACATTAAATGAAAATCCCGTACATGAACAATTATGTATGAGTAAATAGGCTTTGCTCAGTAATATGATTTAACAGTTACTTTGAATTTACTTAAGGGTAATTCCAGTATATCCTTTATCTACTGTATTGTAGTGTCTTATTGTAATTTTTTATACCTATTCCCATAAAAGACCTATCTAGTATTAATATTAGTTAAATCTAGTAGTAATAATAATATTAATTAGCAATGGTGAGCATATTTGCCTCTTTGAATTTCTCTCTTAATGAGTCACGATTCCTCATACAGTAGGTCACTCGAATGGCACGTTTTTGTATTATGATTATATTTTTAATATGTGCCTTTCCCCATAATAATATTCCATAAACTATGAAAATAATTAAAATAGACTAATCTAGTAGTATCAGTATCAGTGTACTGTCTAACCTTACGCACGGCAAAAGCTGCTGAACTCAATTTCGCTGCAAGGCTTTGAATTTGTGCACCCCATTGTTTTATTATTTAATTTGATTCCTAGAAAAACAGTACATTCTATACATTCGAGAGATACGTCGTTTAATTTTATCTTGCAATTGGTATTAAAACTTTTAGAAAGTGAAAAATTAACACATTTTTTTTCTGCATTTAATATAAGGTTGTTAGCTGTAAACTAGTGCAAGAGAGCAAAGCACTCTTTACATCGCCATAATTATTACTCATTCTATTAAACTTAAAAATCATTGAAGTATCGTCTGCAAATAACACGGCATAGTGTCTGTCAGGCATCTATCCTGCATGTCATACGGGAGATCATTAATGTAAACTAGGAATAAAAATGGACCGAGAATAGATCCTTGAGGTACACCTATTTGCACAAGTGACCCTTTAGACGTAGCGCTGTAAGTCTTTACTTTCTGTATTGTATTAGATAAATAAGATTTTATTAAATTTAAAGCGTTGTCTTTGACGCCATAAAAAGCAAATTTTTCAGCAGTGTGTCAATCAACGCAATCAAAAGCCTTAGAAAGGTCACAAAAAACATCCATTGGCATCCGTTTTATTTTCTCATGCAGAAAATACGTTTCTGAGCAACTCTGCAGTCTAGTTGAACGACCTTTGGAGAAACAGAATCGACTATTATGGATTAAATTATTTAAATTGAAATAACTGAGAAGTTGGACAGATATTATTTTTTCAAAAATTTTACTAAGCGCTGGGAGTATGGATATAGGTCTATAATTTATTGGGTCACTCCTATTTCCAGATTTAAAGTGCGGTATAGTTCTGTATATAAGTGTATAATATATGTAGATATAGATATGATATAGATATGTTATATATGTATGTACATTATGGGTGTATTTACAATAAAAATGCAAGTATTGTATCAATTATGGCTACTAGAGCCATAACACAAGCTCGGCTTCGCCTTTGGGATGATTGGGACTAGATGGCGCTGTATGAGTTGTCCTGAGATATTATTATTATTAATTTAATAATAAGAACCAGGTACACAATAAATTCTGTTGTCCGTGTATCTAGACGTGGTCATTTTAAATCAAAGAGATGTCAGAGTGTTTGCCATTTTAATTAAATTCGTTAATTTGAACATAGCTTAGAAAATAAGCCGCTTGGCGAAAGAAATAGACTACAATGAGGTACCCAAACAGAAACCTAAGACAATTCCAACGAGGGAGGAAGAGATTATTAGCAATCGGGTAGTAAACCCATTACTACTCCATTACTAATAATCTCTTCCCACCTCTAACAATTTAACATTTTAGGTTGACCACGCGGTCCCCGGAAAAACCCTCGTGGTTAATTCCTGGTGAAATCGTCACGATTCCAGGCAAACTCGTCTAAATTCATACTATCATCTTTCACCAGTGCCCCGCCAAAGTAGACCTAGCGCAGGCGCGTGCACCATTCCATTATCATCCATTAAAAAATATATAAAACCAACTACTGCATTAATAGGCGAAATTATTTGCATTGTTAAAATTTATAATCAACTTTATAAAGATTTGATTAGAATCAATAAATTACATTTTGTTACAAAATTGCAGGCCAACTTGACTTGTGGTAAATAACAACGCTTGTAAACACGAAGAGCATGAAGGGCGCTACGTCATCACGTGACGCCACTACTACTAATCATGATGTCTACATTACACATAATACTATCCACATCAGTTTCCTCTAGAATGGTAAGCATTCCAAAGGATTAAGACTGAAATGGCTCCGTAGCGTACAACACAAATAGGGGTACTGGACTCTGTTCAAAATCCATCTCTGATAAATTTTGCCGGTATTATTGAAAATTATTACCGTATTATCTAAAAATAATCCTCCGGGTCCAAAATATCTAAGATGGTTAAACTTATAACGTGAAGTCTAGTGAAGGTCAGATGCGGTTCTGAGGGGGCTTGAGAAGCAGCGCCCTCACAAAACAGTATATATGTTACAAATGATGATGCAAATAACACTCACACTCCACCCGTTTATCCATGTTGTCTCTTCTGGCATTAAGATTCTTGAGTTTATCTTCAATTTCTTTGCGTTTTTTTAAACACTGTTCTATCTCATCATCAATGTGTCGTTTAGACATTGTATTAGAGGATATAGTAAGCCAAAATTCTCTGTACGTCTTGGGTTGTGTGTGCCTTTACTGCGGTGCTTGTTATAACAATATGAAGTCCGCAGTACCGTTTATATACCTATATACATGGGCAACGCACCGGATGTCATGTACAAAAGTAATACCTTTAATCATAATAATAATGATGATAATAATGACGGTTATTGATGGATTCGTGTTAATAAAGATAAAAAGATTATATTAATGCATTAATTATTAGATACCTACATATATACATGGACGATGAACTGAGTGTCATGTAGAAAGTAATACCTTTGATCATAATAATAATGATAATAATGACGGTTATTGATGGATTCATGTTAATAAAGATAAAAAGATTATATTAATGCATCAATTATTAGATACCTACATATATACATGGACGATTAACTGAGTGTCATGTAGAAAGTAATACCTTTGATCATAATAATAATGATAATAATGATGATGAATTATTGATGTTAATAAAGATAAAAAATTTTCCACTGTGACATAGCGAGTGATAGCGGCAGCGAAGCACTGAAAAATATATATAAATACCAACGAGTTTGAATTTGTATTACTATCGCCATGAACGAGTTTGAAAAATTGCCCGCAGTACATGCAGTCACTGAAGATATCGTGAAAGAAGGTAAATACACATATGTTCTTAGAGTTAACACGTGGGGTTGACCTATAGAATTTTTGTCAACCAGTGGTTGTATATGGCTGTGTCGTTTGATATTTAATAGATTACCATTTATTGTTTTTCTCAAAGTTCTTTTCAAAGAACTCTCCGGGATTGCGCCCGAATACACTTTTCAGAAAAGGGCCCAGATGGGGCCCATTCCGGCTGTTTAGTGTCGCGTTGGTGACCCGCTCCTGCTATGACTCTACTCTTGTAGAGACACGTGCGGAGCGGGCGCGGCTCTATGTGGGCGGCAGTCTCAGGGGTTGAAGTCTGCCGTCCACGTAACAGGAGCCGAGATGGAGGGGAGGCGCATCCCGTATTCCGGTGTGTCTTCCCCACGGTGGGCGGAGGCGGGGGAACTGGGAAGAGTTCCTCCCACACGTTGAGGAGGGCCCGCTTGCGGGTAACCGCCGCTGGGGTCGCGGTTGATTGCCAGCTCGATCCCGCGACCCTGGCACTATGGCGGCGAGTAGGAATATCGTGTGGGTTTGGTGAGTGGGCGTCTACAGTACCCGTGCGTCTAACCCCTGAGACGGGCGGATCTCCATGAGAGATTTTACCCACGTTAAAAAAATGGGAGTGTAAGGAGAATGATCTTTGTTTGGCGGGCGGTGTGCGAGAACATGCATTGTCATATGATATATAGATCATGGTGATACGATGTTTAGAATTATTTTTATACCAGTCAGCGTTAGGTAGGTATACTGTTGACTATAATTAAACCTAGGGTATGCAGGTTGCATTTTGGTGAATTACGAGATAACTTCCCTGCAACATGTTCTTACTGTATAGTTTAATAAATTTAATAATTATAAATAAAAATTTAATAATTATATTTTCAACAGATAAGAAGAAAACATATCGCCGCAACCTACATATTAAGACGCCAGAATTTATAGAAAACATTGAAAGTGATGACAAACCAGAAACTTCACCTGCCTTTTATACTAATCGGAATAAAACCAATAACATTAACGTTAATGAATTAGCAACATCTGAAGAAAAAATGTATAGAACACTCATTCAATCAAACCAGGAACGTGCTGAAAGATGCAAACAAAAAATGAATTCCGAGGAGAACAGACAGAAACGTTGATGGTGGATACCAGTTTTTGTCTTTCTAAAACTATCAAACCTGAAGAGAGTGATTCTGTGAAACCAGAACCATTGAAACTAAAACAATTAAATACTAATATTCCTAGATATTATAAACTAGTTACAAAGCATAGACGTTTGGATAAACCCAAGCCTGTACGGACAAGGATAAGAAGAAAATTGACGAAATTTATTTCAGATCCAAAACAACCAAAGATAACGGAATTTTTCAACAGTTCGAAATCTAAACGTTAATAGAATTTTCTTCGCCGAGAAATGTGCTAGCAGGCCAACACTGCATCTAGTGCTGATGGAATTAAATTAATGTAATTATTGACATCCTAGCACATTACCTCTTCAGAAAGAAAATTATGCTGCACGATTATACTTCTTTAATGTCTTGTTCATACAAAATCACCCGAAGGAAGGAACCCGTTTTAGGAACCATTTTACAAGAATCATTAGAAAGTATCAAAGTAATAACAGAAGTAAATTCTTAGGTAAAATATCCAAAATTAAGTAGAGTAAGTGCCTACGTGTGAAATAAAATATATACATTAATTTGTTGTTTTATTTACTGTCGTTGGAATAAGTTACAATGAAAATATAAATAAAAGAAAATATGTATGCGCTGCTTGACATCAACTACACATAATATATATTTATTTATTTACTATAATATATATCAACATAGATTTTATTTTCACTAATTGTCTTGCAATGTGAAAATCGTTAATTTGTCCAAATAAATGAATATCTTGAACTAGTAAGTAAAACTTATTTTATATACCTAGACAAGAATTTTTATATAAAGATAACATCAATTGACACATACTCACTTGTTTCCATACAAGCATATGTCAAATCTGAATCTAAAATGTGTTTGATTATACACAAAACTTTATTCTTTTAGGTCAGGGAAGTTTGCTTTGGATTAGTAAATTATTAATGCGAAGGAAACTTTGTCTGTCCGTCTGTTACACTTTCTAGTATAAACTACTGAACGAATTCAAATTAAATTTGATAAACAGATTGTCTAGTCTGAGAAAGGATGTAGACTATGATTTAAAAAGATGTTATGTCATTTGGGCCAAATATAATGATACAATTTTATTTAATTTTTTATAATTCTTAGCAATAAATATTGTGTCGAATGTTAAAATACAAAATTATAATCTATAACTTCTTGCAACCTAACACTAACCTGTACTCTAACTGGGTCACCTTGATTATAATCACCGCGGGCAATGTCCAAAGTTCCATTTACGTACATAATCAATTTTGATGTAAATTTAGGCGGAACTTAGGAAAGGAAAATAGGCAAATCTATGTTTTGAAATTAATCACTCATAAGTAATAATTATTTCTTTATTATTTAAACAATCAAAAATACACAATATATGTATATCTTAATTTTAAAAAGATCCAGTACAAACACTTTGGATGTCACTTAAAAAATAAAAATTCATATGTTGTGTTGTCAATTATCAAATACAATGTCGGTACCATTTTGTGATTGTAGCAAAGTTAACGAAGTGTTCCCGGCTTGCGTGCCAGCACTGACGCCGGAGGTCGAGTTGGAGTGGAAGTTGTAGGTGGTGTACGCCGTGGTAAGGGCGCGCGTGGCTGCCGCCGAGCTGGATCTAGCGGAAGCGGGGGCGACTCTTCACCACGATACGGTTTATATTGCTGTTGAGTAGAGGATTCGAGTGGACGGCCGCGGAATGGAATACGGTCAAATTGTAATTTAGAAATGCCACGAGAATTTTTCAAGTTACTTATATTGGTATTGAACAATAATTCGTCTCGTTTATAATCTTTTAATATACCTACCATTTCTTTGTCCACTAACTGCAAAATTAAAGATCTTCGAGTGTAGGTTTCCAAAAAGTGAGAGTCCGCTAACAATTTACTAGCGTCAGTCAAAATACTTAAAATATGAAATATGTTTGGTTCTTTGTGTAATAAAAGTGACATAGCCTTAGTTATTCCACTTAATGCTACACCTAGTTGATCTTGTTTCTCGTAAATGCGTTGATCCCTAACGATTTGGTGTTCGCGTACCTTGATACTTATCTCCGTATTTAATGTTGGGGGCTTAGCCAAAGTTAGATTTTTAGGGAATGAAAATTTCTTCAGAAGAGTTTCTTTATCTTCTTTACTTAAACCATTCTGCAAAATGGGATTGAGACGAATAGCAATATGGTCATCTATAGGTTCACCCCAATCTGTATTCTTTTTATCCAGACTTCCAAGAGCTTTCAAAAGATCCGTATCTATCTTTGCATCATCAGCCTTAGAGCCTACTGCCTCCGCAGAGCCCTTTGTTACCGCCAGCGTTGTAACTTCGGCAGTCGTAGAGGCTACGTAGTCCGTGGCTGAAGCGATGCTGGCGGTGCTGCTACTAGGTTCGGCGTTGACTACGCTTTGCGTAGCGATATTCTGGATTTTTCCTTTAGACGGAAACCGCTCTAGCACCGATGTTGTTTCTGACAACAAATTGTCCTTTAAGTCAATAAAAATAATATACACAGCAAAAATAAAAAAAAAATCAGGGACCAGAGGTCAGAGGAATGTTCCTTGTCAGTTGCGTTTTGGTTGGAAAGTGAGACATGGCTAATGGTAAATTCTCTGCAAAGTCTCCTATGAAATGAGAAGAATTAAATAGTTTAAGAGAATATGAAAAAGTTATAAACTGACCGACACCAAAAAAATTTGTATGTGAAGGAAACACTAATATTGAACCAAAAAGTAGGGCGAAGGAATTGTTAGTAATGTGAAATAATAACCCCATTGCCACCAATATACCATGTCAGGTCAGCCTCCACGCGGTTCCCATTGGAAACCATCATGTTAAATTCCTGGCGAATTTACCACGATGGGCTAACTGTCCTGATCTTAGAGTCATCTTGTCATGCTCCTCTGGAGCTCAGACAGCGTATACAGTTAGCGCAGACAAGAGCACCATTCCGTTATCATCCATTAAAAAAAAACAAAAAAAATCATAAGATATGTCCATCTTAAGAGTGTGAACTTTGCATTTATTAGACAGCGGCTCAAATCATGTGTACACCATCTTTGTACAGACAACAATAAAAATGCTACAGGTCAACATCACGTGTTAACTCCAAGCAAATATATTGAGAATATACACTGAGAATATGCAGGTATAGAACTAGATGTTGTACATAACAATGTAGACGGCACTAACCTTCCACTGATTTTTTCATGTTCGCTTGAACGGCACTAATGGTAAGATCTGCGAGAATTTTATCATATTTTTCGCGTTTTTTTCTGTAGTGTTCCAGTAACGAATCGTCTGAACGTCGTTTAGACATTGTATTGGATAGTGAAATAAACTTCTAAACTAAACCAATATACTTTGTAAGCACTTCTTAGACGTGTGGTACTGAGGGCTGTTCACTAAACAATGATTAGTGAACAGCCGATTCGATCAAATCCTCAAATCAGATTAGATATCATTATTTATGAACCATTAACATTATCATTTGAAACCTTGGGCGCGTCGCTACAAGTACGCGTACCTTGATTCACCTGGCATTGGATAGGATTTATTTATTCTTTATTGCATTATCCTTACTAATGTGGCTGTCTGGCTTGAGTCCTAATTACATGTCATTCACTTAGAAGTTTCTATACACAACAAAGGGCAGTAAAAGTGTCAATACTAAAATGCTTAGGTAACAATAATATAATACTTACTATAATAGAAATAATACATTTTATAGGGCGGATAAGGAATGGACATCCCAATGGGATACGGAAGCAGCAGATAATAAATGAAATAGTTACAATACCTACATCTATACATATAAATAAAATTGGAGTGTCTGTTTGTAATATTGTAATAACCCTTTTTTTTACAAGCATATGAATATAAATACGGTACATACACCAAAATAACATTTTTTACAATTTTTGTCTGTCTGTCTGTCTGTTTGTTCCGGCTAATCTCTGAAATGGCTGGACCGATTTTGATGGGACACTTTTGGCAGGTAGCTGATGTAATGAGGAGTAAGTTAGGCTACTTTTATTTTAAAAAATTAAAATAAATGTATACCGACCACGGCAATGTGCCTGTTCCTCTTACACTACGCCACCAAGGAACAGGACATGGTCGACTATATCCGGACCAAAAGTAACCCGACACTGGGGGTGACACATCTGGAATCGAGTCACAACGCGTGCTTCCAAGCGTTCGTGGCCCGGCTCCCCACCAACATGCTGCTCACCATCATAAAAGGAAGACTACTGGCCGAAGAGGGTGGTGTATCAGCGCTACCGTGGCAGATTACCGTCGTCAGTACCGTGACTATAGAGATAATTTAAATTTGAATTTATATTTTATTATTATTTCTTATGTATGTTAGTCTCTAAGGTATCTATAATATAGACTCTGCAGCCTGAATTAAATAAATAAAAATTAGTCCGCCCTGCATATGGTGTAGGACAGGCCCCGTTGTTAGGGCTCTGTCAGCTATCAGTCAGTCACTTTTATTGGGGTGCTCCCTCCTGGCGAATTGACCTGTACTTGAATGACGAAAATACCTCTATACATCCAAACATTTGCGTTTATAATATTAACGTGACGTACAGATACCTCAAAGTTAAATTTTATTGTATATATATATATTTTATTGCATAATCTTATATTATAAACTTTACGTAGATAATTAACTGAGTAATGTGTTTTTTTTTATCATTTAATACTGATAAAATAGCCCTTGAAGAAATTAGGTGGGCATATCGTTAATAATCAATATTGATAAGAATTATATACTGCGCAGTAACAAAATAACATGATCAATGAATCACTTTGACATTCTAATATTCTATTTGCTCACAAACAAATAAATTATGAAGTAAAATTGTGTAAAACTACAATAATAATAATATCTCAGGACAATTCAAGCAACGCCGTCTAGACCCAAGTAAGACAGAGCATGTGTTACGGGTACTAGACAACTTATGTATCTTTTGTAGATACATACTCAATACACATAGAAAATATCAAAACCGGTATAGACAACCGTACCCATGAACACACTTTGTACCGTGCGAGGAATCGAACCCGCGACCCCAGAAAAAAGGCTGCGTGCTAAACCACTAGACCACCAAGGCCGTCTATAGTTATTAAACATTCTGTAATATCATCGCGCAAAAATGTTTTTGTACTTAATAATAATAATATTAATTTAATAGGATAATAAACAAAGTTAGGGGGAGTTAAACAATAATAAAATAAGTTAGGGGGAGATTTAAGTACTAAAAGATAGATAAATAGTGTCACAAATTTAAATATTATTGGTAGTATAACAAGACTATTGACGAGAATCACGTATATAGCGACATATTACGGAACTTCAGTGTGCACGCGTGCCAGACACTTGCCGTCGGATAGATACGCGAAGATATGAGATGAATTTAGGATTATACAAGAAATGGGAATCTGCAGGTCATCAAAGTGTGAGTGCGCAAGTCCACTACACGTTGTGGCAAGAAAAATGGCAGCTTGAGACCCTTTGGCGACTACAGAGGCCTTAATGATATCACGAAACCTGACCGTTATCCGTTGCCCCGGTTGCAGGACTACACATATCTTTTGGCAGGTAAGAAATGGTACAGTCGTTTAGATATTTCTAGAGTCTACCATAATACCGGTAGCCGAGGAGAATATCGGGAAAACCGCCATCATAACACCTTTTGGTTTTTTCGAGTTTCCACGTATGAGTTTTGGTCTGAGAAATGTCGCTCAAACATTTCAAATATAAATGAATACAACGGTTCTCAAAGATTTAGATTTTCTATTCTGTTACATTGAAAGACGTCATTATCGCAAGCTAAGATGAAATACAACATCGCAAGCATTTACAATTAGTTTTTCAATGTTTTAACAAGTATGGTATTACTATTAATCTTTCGAAATGCGAGTTTGGTAAACAAGAAGTAGAATTTTTAGGGTACAAGGTTTCAAATGAAGGTATCAGACCTCTTGAAGACAAGGTCAATGCCATCACTAAATTTCCTAAACCGGAAACAGTAGATCAACTTAGAAGATTTCTAGATATGGTCATTTTTTAAAGAAGTCATGTACCAAACGCTGTAGAATATCAGTCCGAATTAAATAATTAACTAGACTAATAAGGCGGAACAAGCATTCGATACGTGTAAGCAAAGTTTGAAAACCGCTGCCTTGTTATCGCCTCCACTACTTATCAGACGTTCCATTATCGCTCATGACGGCCGCCTCTAATACATGCGTAGGCGTTGTGTTACAACAGAGGGTAAATGATAGCTGGAAACCTTTAGGATACTTTTCAAAAAAATTAATGCCATCACAGCAAAAGTATATATATGTGCCCAACATCCTGCACAAAGGAAGACTTAAAAAATGCGACAGAATGCGCAAAAGTCGTCGCAACATTCTGAGGAAAATATATTTAAATACATGTCTTTAGTTGTCATTGAAACGAAAGAAGAAGAAGAAGCAAAGGTATAGCATTTACGACCGTAAGTTACTTGATATTTACATGACCGTAAAACATTTTAAGAATATGCACGAAGGTCGCAAACTAATTATACATACAGATCATAAACCGTTAACTTTTGCTAGTCATCAATTAGGGAATAATAACGAAACACTTCTACAAATGATATTAGGCACATAACAGGACACAATAATGTCGTCGCCGATTCATTATCGCGTATAGAAACAATCCATTGTACAACGATTATCGATTTAGCGAATTCGGGGAAAACTGACGATATGTTATTGCAGTTTTTACATGATACTAACACGAGTATAAATTACGAAACTGTTTACAAACCTGATTGTTACTTACCTATTTATGGTCATCAATTGGTATTTGGTGGGAGGTTCATGGGGGTGAATCTTTCTATAAAAACCCACAGAAGTCTAATGACGACGTTGTGACATGGCGACAAAAGATCGCCATCAAAAAGATCTTTCCCTAGTGTCGGGCAGTGGCGGCGCTAGTACTGGCAAGGGGCCGAAGAAATAGTTCTGGAAGGGCCTTTGACCAGGTATCAGCGGGCAGATCCCACTGGCCGCTGAACCACGGTGTGGAAGGCAAATGGGGAAACCACTACACTAAATTCCTTATTAAATGGAGCATGGAATTGGTACTTACGATGTTTATTTATTTGCCAACGACATTTTTTTTAAACACCTAGATATTTTAATGTATACTTCATTAACTTACTTACGTTAAATGAAATGTGAAAATATACGAAGGTTAGTTACTTTATAAAAGAGACAGTAAGTCTATGTTTCTGTGAATTATATATCAATTAAAAAATGTATATATATTATATACTAGCTGTTCCCACGACTTGGTCCACGTTGAAACGGTCCCTAAGAACGTTTATGACCACTGGATCGCTCGTTTCGGTTGCCAATTAAGCTTACCAGTGACCTGGGTCGACAGTTCGAAAGTACATTAGTTACAGAGCTTATGAAATTGTTAGGTTTTATAAGGCCCTTATTATCCACAGAGCAATGGTATAGTAGAGAGATGGCATAGGTCGCTAAAACTTCTCTTACACGCCTCCTCTCTCAGCACGCCTTAGTTCTAAAGGGCATAGCTGGGTCGATGAGTTATCCACGGTAATGGTAGGTTTACGTAACGTATGCAAAAGCGATAGTTCCGTAACACCAGTAGACTGTGTATGGATCCTCACTTAGGTTGCCTGGAGATTTTAACAGGACAGACCAACGCATACATGATAATAATGAAAGTACGTATGTAGATAAGGAATATTATTAGTAGTTGGAAGCCGTAAACGCTTGGATACACACGCGATTCTCGTACAATGTTCGTACACGATGACTTACAAAAATGTAATTAAGTTTTTGTTAGGAATGACGCACTTCGCAAACTTTTGCAACAATTTTACTAAAAAAAACTAGTCAAAGGTACTCCTTATTACATCAGCTACCTACCAAAAAAAAGTCCCGTCAAAATCGGTCCAGCCATTACAGAGATTAGCCGGAACAAACAGACCGACAGACAGACAGACAAAAATTGTAAAAAATGTTATTTTGATGTATGTACCG
Source organism: Achroia grisella (assembly GCF_030625045.1). Lineage (NCBI taxonomy): Eukaryota > Metazoa > Arthropoda > Insecta > Lepidoptera > Pyralidae > Achroia > Achroia grisella. Next base: position 698,820 of record NW_026712761.1, read on the forward strand.
TATATATATTCATATGCATCTGGTAAAAAACGGTTATTACAATGTTACAAATAGACACTCCAATTTTATTTATATGTGTATACAGCGAAAGTACTACTTTCGCTGTATACACTGTCTATATATATCTATATATATTTCCCTGTTATGAATTACCTATGTATCAGATAAATATAAATATGACTAAATATTATGTTTAATTCTATTAATCGGGTAAATTTTTAATTCGTAACTTTTAAGATTACTTTTTATGAATAGAGAATTTAAAAAGAGTTTTTTTTTCATTGACTTTCTATCAATTGACTTAAATAAACTGATTTCCCGTTTTGAGTCGAAGAATAAATGGTCACATTACGTATGCCTGTTGGCATCCATTACATAGTATAAAACAAATCGCTATCGCTGTCTGTCCGTCCCTATGTAGGCTTAAGTCTATAAAACTACACAACGGATTTTGAAGCGGATTTTTTCAATAGATACAGTGATTCAAGATAAAGAAATAGAAATAGAAATAATCTTTATTCAAATAAACTCATTACAAGCACTTTTGAACAGTCATATTTTGATTCTACCACTCATTCGGAATGCAGATTCATCACAAGAAGAACGAGCAAGAAACTTGTGTGTTGCTCTTTTTAATAGATGTTTTTTTTATATAAATAATTACAGTATAACAAGTAAGAGGCATGCGATAATCAACATAGAAATCGCTACGCACTCATTATTAGTGTAATTAGATAATATTGTCAGTGCTATGGATTTAAAGTTTTTCTCTAAAAACATAATTATCGTTAAGGAATTCATCAATTTTATAGTAAGCTTTTTTGCAAAGGAACTGTTTTATTTGACATTTAAATCTTTTTTCTGGCAGATTTATAACAGACTCTGGTATTTTATTGTAAAACCTTACGCAATTTCCATAAAACGAATTACTAACTTTAGCCAAACGACATTTAGGTAAAATCAGTTTGTTATTGTTACGTAAGCTTTTATTAGTGCAATCACTAACTCTTTTGAAACTGTCTATATTTGTCTTGGTATAGATGATATTTTCATAAATGTATTGAGAAGCAACGGTGAGGATATTAGATTCCTTAAAACACTCTCGCAATGACTCCCTGGAACCCATACCATAAATGGAGCGACAGGCCCTCTTTTGTAAACTAAATATTGTATTTATATCAGCTGCTTTGCCCCATAACAAAATACCATAATACAAAACAAAATACCAACATAATGCTATGGAAATAGCTAAAATAGACAAGATTAGCCGTTGCCACGTCTGTTAATTGTCTAATTCTTCTTACCGCATAAGCGGCAGAACTAAGTCGACTCGCCAATTTAGCAATATGAGCACCCCATTGCAATTTGGTATCTAATGTGATACCTAAAAATACAGTTTCGTCAACAAAATTGATAGGTTTATTGTCCAATACGATTTTTTAATCTACTGGCCTTACATTGGGGAGAGTAAATTTGATACATTTAGTTTTATTTGCATTTAGTAGCATATTATTAGCAGTAAACCATTTCAAAACATAAGAGAGAGCACCATTTACTTCGTCCATATCATCAATATGTCGATTGACTTTTAATACTAATGAAGTATCATCAGCAAACAGAACTATGTCAGCTATCTTTTCTACCATATAAGGAAGATCGTTTATGTAAACTAAAAATAAGAAGGGACCTAGAATAGAGCCCTGAGGAACACCCATTTTAATACTAGTTCCCTCAGACTTTACACCATTTATTTCAACAACTTGCATTCTATTATTTAGATAGGATTTCATCATGCTTAGTGCTTCATATCTAATACCGTAATGTTCTAGTTTGAGCAAGAATGTTTCATGATCAACGCAATCAAATGCTTTTGAAAGGTCACAGAATACACCGATAGCATCCTGAGACTTCTCCCAACAGTCAAAAATGTGTTTCATTAAAGCTACACCAGCGTCAGTAGTTGATTTACCGGCTGTGAAACCAAATTGCTGACTGTGAAGCAGTCTATTTATTTTAAAGTGTTGAAGCATTTGATTGAGCATAATTTTTCAAACACTTTACTTAGTACTGGTAAAATAGAAATGGGCCTATAATTACCTACTTCAGTTTTATCCCCTGACTTATAAAGTGGAGTTACATATTTTACTATGTTTCATTAAATTGGGAAAAACACCGTCAAAAATACATTTATTGAAGATAGTTACTAAATATGGAGCAATAACATCTATAGCGGTGTTAATAACTTTAACAGACATACCCCAATGGTCTTCAGTATTTTTTAAATTTAATTGTTTAAATGTTTTCGTAATTGTAGCAATGTCAATAGATGTAAATTTAAATGTAGCCGGACACGAAGCAACATTGTCAATAAGGAATAATTTAGCTGTACTTGGAGAAGAATCCAAAGGAGACGTAATATCAGTTGGAATATTAGCGAAAAATTTATCAAAAATATTGACTATTTCTTTTGTGGACGTTACTAGTTTATCATTATAACTTAACGTAAAATCAGTATTTGGACTTTTAACTTTGCCAGTTTCTTTGTTAATAATATTCCACACTGTCCTTATCTTATCCTTGGATTCTTTAATTTTTTTATTTAGATAGTTAGACTTTGCTACATTACATACCTTTTTAAAAGTTTTTGAGTATCTTTTTACATAATTTACGAATGTACTATCGAAACGGTATTTTTTTTGATCATATAAATCAAATAAAAAATTTCTACTTTTAAGAATTCCCTTTTTTTAATTTTAACACATTCTGAAAATTTTGTTTTGTTACTAATACTGATAGTTTTTTTGCTAAAAGCCTTATTATATTCGTATGAAACAATATTGAAGAAATCTGTATAAAGTTTGTTAGGTTCATCGGATTGAGGATAAAAATCTAATTTACTACGAACTGACATTTTAAATTTATTTATCTTATAACTAGTCAAGTCTCTTTTTAATAGATTAATTTTCCCAATTTTGTTTACATGATTTGGAAAAATTACTATTTGACCACAGTAATCAGAAGGAAGGTTGTTTATTATTATTTTATCTAGATACTCACTATTGCTAAATATGTTATCCAAACAAGTAGCAGACGTGGCTGTGATACGAGTGGGTTCGTGGAAGACACTACTCAAGTCAAAAGATTGAAATAAACTCATTAATTTAGTTTTTGTGGTGTTATGCGATAAAGATTTATATATATAATACATGTACACTCGTACTATGTCCCCTCCGATCGATCCCCAGGGGTAGGCGCGGTCATCTCTCACGTGACGCCGGCGGGCGAGCGACCTGTCGCGTACGCCTCGCGGTCGCTCACCGCAGCAGGACGCGCTTATGCACAGATAGAGAGATTATTTATGGAATAAGAAAATTTCATCAATATCTTTATGGCAGAAAATTTATATTAAGAACGGATCATAAGCCGCTTACTTATATTTTTGGTAATAAACTCGGTATACCAATAATGGCGGCAACTCGTATTCAGCGATGGGCTATTATTTTGTCTGGGTATAATTATAGAATAGAATATGTTGCCTCAAATAAGAATTGTGCGGATGCGTTCGAGCCATATTAATGAGGTAGCTTATGTTAATTTCTTAGAGAATTTTATGCCTGTTACCAATAAAAAACGACGTTAAAGTGGCATCATATAAAGCTCAGTAGAGTCCTGGGATATATACAATCTGGTTGGCCAGTGACGTGCACTGAAAAAATTATGAAGCCATATTATTTAAGGCGTAACGAATTGTATTTAGACCGTGGCTGCTTTATGTGGGGATATAGGTTACTAATATCGAATAAACTGCGAGAATGTATTTTAAAACAGTTGCATATTAGTCACATAGGGATAGTAAAAACGAAGTCGTATATATTAGCACGTAGTTATGTGTGGTGGCCCAACATCGATAAGGATGTGGAGGTGCTGTGTAGTGCGTGTGAGGTCTGTGCAGCAGAAGCACAAGCGCCTCCACGAGCACCCCCACATCCGTGGCCCTACTTGACACATCCGTGGAGCAGATTGCACATTGATTTTCTGGGACCTTACCACGGCAAAACTTTTTTTGTATTAATAGATTCATCTACTAAGTGGTTAGAAATTTTTGATTTGCCGCGCACGAATGCAGTATCGGTTATTAAAGTGTTACGATCCACCTTCGCGCGTTTCGGGCTACCTGTAGAACTGGTATCGGACCAGGGACCGCCTTTCACGAGTGCGGAATTTAGGGATTTCTTGTGTAGGAATGGTATCCGCCAAACTTTTTCGCCAGCTTACCACCCCGCTTCAACTTACGCAATATAAATAAGCTAATTTTACCTAAATGCCGTCTGCACAAAATTAGTAACTCATTCTATGGTAATTGCGTAAGATTTTATAATAAACTGCCAGAATCTGCATTAAATCTGACAGAGAGGCAATTCAAATCTTATATTAAACAATTTTTATGTAAAAAGGCCTATGACAGGATAGACGAATTCATAGATGACAACATATCAAGTAAATAATTAGTTTATTAGCATACAACGTTATAATTTAATTTTCTCATTGATTTCTTGATTTAATTGATTGTTTTTAGAAATATGAAAGCGTAGCGGTTTTTGTATTGGTTGCCGCATGCATTCTTATGTAAAATGTGAATACTATAACTATCAGATGGCAATTGTAAGTAGCTTTGACGTAGTCTAGTGTTTTGAGTAGTCATGCTCACTAAAATGTCCAGACTTGTGGCGGCGTGGTGGGCTGGGTCATTGGGCTCCCTAAAATATGGTCGAGCGCAGTGATGGCTGGCTCATCCGTCATACTCGTGAACGGGTGCTGCTTATACAAGCAGACCAGTCCCTACGGACTGGTCTGCTCTAATCACTATGACTGATTTCCTCTTATTCATTGTTTAACCAGTTGGTTATATATTCAATATTTTTTCTATTTGAGTATTTAATAGAATTAGTGCTAATTGGTGGTTTGTATTCACACATTTAAACTTAAAAATGTAAAGTAATAATAAAATTATTTAAAAGAGCAACACGCAAGTTTATTGCTCGTTCTTCTTGTGATGAGACAGCTTTCCGAACGAGCGGTAGATTAAAAAATGTACTGACTATTCAAAAGTGCTTCAATGTAAGTTTATTTGAATAAATGATTTTCTATTCTATTCTATTCTTCAAATGGGGCAGCGGAAAATGCTGTTAAGCTGTGCAAACGAGCTATCAAAAATGCCGGTAGGGAGTCTGTAGATTTAGATACTGCCTTACAAATGTTTCTGTTAGTCTACCGAAACAGTGTTCATCCGCTACGAACAAGGCTTGACTGTTTGCGTAGTGATTCAGCACTTAATAACAGTGTACATAACGCTCAAAGTAAACAAGTACAGGCATCGGGGGGTATACTGCGTACTCTCATACCAGGGGATTTAGTTTGGGCAAGGGAATATGGGAAACGAGATAAGTGGATAAAGGGAACTATAACCAAAACAGACGGCACTTGTAGGTATACATTGAGTAGCGGTGACGGTCGATTGCTAAATAGACACATAGATCAAATCAACAACGATGTGGGAAAAGGCGCGATTGATTTACCGGAGAGTTTTAATGGGGAAATCTTAGATAAATATGGGGACCTAGAAGTGGAACGAAGGGGTGAAAGACAAGATAGTTATACACATAGTAATAACAGTTCTACTTCTTCACCTCCGGAAGACTCATGCCGTAGTATGGTCCACAGTCCAACCGTACCGCGGTCACCGCTGAGCCCACCCACGTGCAGTCGTAAGCCACCCAACTGGTACGGCTTTGAAAATGATTAGAATAATGTAATTAGTCTATAACTTGTATTATATTAGTATTTAATTAGGTATTACATACAGTAATACCGTTAATGTTGTTCTTTTTTTATATATATGTTTTGATTAAGTGTGGAGTCATGATATATTAGGAAATATGTAGGTAGATATAGTCGTATTTTTAATTAAACGAAGTAAACTGACGTTTACTGTGTTGTCAGTTTTTGATGAAATAAAAACAGTGTTGTGACAAAGTGAATCATTGAAAAAACTCTTTAATAAATGAAATTGTCTCCATTGTCTAGTGAATAGTTAGTGTGCCAAACTACCGATATCGGGTACGGGATACGAATTTTAGTCGTGCTTGGTACATATCAACGAGTTTTCGACGACTAAGTTCCTATAGTATCTACCTATACTGAATACCGAGTGTTTTAGACAATAAGGAAAACATTGCGAGGAAACTTGTAAGACTGTCCTATTCTCAATGCATCATGTAGTTGAAACTATTGATGTATAAAATATAACATTTATAGGTAGGTAATGAAAATAAAAAATCGCTTATAACATAAATTGTTTTTATTCATCATCAGATAAAAAATCATCACTATCGCTTTCGGTGACATTAATTATAAATCTGTCTGAAACATTGTCGATCATGTGGTCGAGACCATACATTTTGTCTTCTTCTTTAATTATATGAGATACGCAGCTACTCCATTTTTCAGGTGTGATGTGCTGAAGGCCTTCTTCAAAAAGTTTTTTTACTTCTGTCATTTTGAAGGTTTTGTTATTTCTTGCAACATATCCTTTAGCCTGCGCCCATACCAACTCAATGGGATTCAGCTCACAGTGGTATGGGGGCAGACGTAAAACAATTATCCCATGCTGCGCTGCCATCTCGTCCACAACATACTTATCGCAATGTTCTTGTTTGTGCTGCCGTACAATTTCTATAAGAGTAGCTTTAACCATTGTTGCTTCAAATGAAATATATTTGCTCGTTAGCCACTCTTGTATTTTAGGTTTAATCCAAGACATTGTAGGCAGCGATTCTAGTTTCCTGGAGTGGTATGGGGCATTATCCATCACTACCACGGAATTTGGTTTTAGTTTTGGCAAGATCCCCCTAAACCACTTCTCAAAGGAATCGGCATTCATCTCTTGATGATAATCTTCTTTATTTTTTTTTGCTTCAAATATTAATAAGCTGTCTTCTACGAATCCTTCTTCCCCGCCTATATGGCCGATAATTAATCGTTTGCCCTTTCCTGAAGGCTGTTTTAAGCCAGTGGTCAAGCCATCTAGGAAGGCCTGGCGGGACGATAACACTGTCTGGTCAATCCATGCCTTCTTCGGTGCATGACCTTCAATATAGTGAAAAATATTAATTAATTATTGAAAGTACAATTAAATGTAAAGAAAGCTGAAAATTGTAATTACCTTCGTTGATCCAGGTTTCATCTTGGTAATAAATATACCTTCCTTCCCTTCGATACTCTTTAATTTTTTGAAGATATCGCTGGCGCCATAAAATAATGTCCTGTCTGTCAATTAAAATGCTTTGTCTTGATTTTGTGACATATTTGAAATTTAAATGTTTCATAACATTTCTTAATGTACTCCAAGAAAAATTGGGTAAGTCTGGGTCATTATTGACTGCCTTAAGAATCTGTAAAGTAATGTAAAAAGTTTTTAAGTAAGGAAGTCTACGCAATCTTATACTTGGTTTTACAAAGAACATTATGATAGACACAGAATATAATACAGTAGAATGAATAAAGGTTAAGTTACCTTTACAATGGTGGGTGGCTCATTTGCATAAAAAAATTGATGTACTTTTTGCCTTATAGCGGCAAAAGTAAAATCGTCTAGTTTATCTTTGAAACTGTGTTTCGGTCCTCGTTTTTCGGGAGACTTAAATTGTTCATTTTCTTTGTATTCTTTTAATACACTATAAACTGAGGTTACACCAATTCCCAAAATGTCAGCTGTTTTCGAAACACATTCTTTTTTTTCGGGAGTCTCAATAGGTAGTAGTGAAGCTGCTTTCTCCTCAAATACGTGTTTGTAGACGTTTTGTATCATAACTTTTTCGGTTACGTTTAAAGCTATCCGTGGTCTCTTCTTTCTTGGAGACTGGCTTGACGTGCTTGGTTGAGGATCCATATCGTTTATACGAAATAATATAGCAACAAATAAACACAACGTAACTAAAAAACTTAACAAAAATAATAACTAAACAGCGTGAGCGCAGAAACAACATTCGTGCTATCAGACCAGAGGTTGGAAGCCGAATACAAACAAAATGGCGACCGACGCGCGCGGCATTGATCGGTGTTGGCATTTGTCGCCGCGCCGCGAGCCGAGCCTTGTAATAAGCCGTCAAAAAGCTGATTGTTGTTACATACTACTAATAACTTATATCAGTGCGCTTTTATACAATTTTATTGTAAAATAGAAATAATATTCTTTTATAGTTTGAAATGATTAACTATTCACATTCATTCATCTGATTGAACGAGAACTGAACGCATCACTATTACTTTAAATATGGCAACATTATTTTACAAAGTGACATTAGCTACTGTCAGCTAGCTTCGTCTAATTAAAAATACGACTGTAAATTATTAAATTAAGTGTAGGGTAAACTGTTTCATGTGTCTTTAGATGTGTCATATTCTTTTGTCTGCCATTAAACGCCGTTAAGCTAACACATATTTTATTCCTCTCCGCTTATAGAATATTCCAGTATTTCTCAGTTATAAAAGTCCGCAGTGCCGTTTATATACCTATATACGTGGGCGACGCACCGGACGTCACGTACTTTGTGATAATAAAGATAATAAGATTATATTAATGAATTTGTAGCCAACACACTTTGTACACGTGCCGCCGCCCACTTCCTAGAATCCTTATCGCACGGCACGTGTAACATTAATAACGCAGCTGCGCGACCTTCCAGCCGTCGTCGTTACCTGCAGCAACGCTTAAAAGCGACACGTGTAAAGTTGTATATCAGGCCCGAAAATTTTTATAATAAACACGCTTATATTCTGTCTCTCGGCTGTATCATTACAGGCTCCCAGGTGCTTAAGAGGACTATTACAAAATGATGTCGCTCAACTTTACGTTTAAGCGCGTGGGCGTAAATACAATGGGTGTGTAATACACGCACACAGACGCAAAAAAACGTGTAGCGCAATCGGTATGGATTCAGTATGAACCATTTTGATCCTAGTACTATTTTAATTAATAATGTGATAAGTTTTTACTTAAGTGAGTAAGATAAACTACTTACTGGATTTTTTTTAATACCATGGGTTATCTTAATTATTAAAGTGCTAATAATGACCATATTTTTTTATTATATTATTCCTAGAGGGTTGATGTCAGGATGCTGGCCGATTGTACAACTAAAAGCCAAAACCTTAAGTAATATGAATAACAAATAATCGGGATAAGGACAGGAAGATGAAGTTATTATAACATAAATTTACTTATTAATAATTTTTTGTATATTAATTAAATTTATTTACTAATAAAAACAAGATAATTTATTATAAGTTTCGGATACATTATTGCCATTTCATTCACTTGTTCTAAATATTAAACTTAGGCAAATAATTATTTTATTTATATATAATAGTTTTGTTTTCATGACTTGTTTCGATTTAAAGGTCCCATCCTTATATGCATAATAACTGTGCCCACGACTTCGTCCGCGTGGTATAGTGACATTGACCAAATAAAGAAAATATATTTAGTTTAGAACCCAAAACAGTTTCATTGTTTCACTTAAACAATGACGATACTTTTATACAACCTTTCATCTCCGCTTTTAATCCCTTACGGGTTGTAAAAGTTTGTTCGCACTATATAAAGTAGTCTATGTCCTTTCTCAGGGTATAGACTATCTGTGTATATATATATGGCAGTGAATTTACAGGGTATAGAGGAATAACACTTGAGTTTTCAGGGGGGGGGGGGGTTATGGAGGAAACAATATACTGATATATCCATGGTATAGGCTGCTCATGTCTATAGGCGACGGTTACACCTTTCCATCAGGAGAGCCGTCAGCTTGTTTGCCATTATAAGTTGTATAAAAAGAGCTTCAACGGCTATCATTGCTGTATTATATTGGTGGTACACAAATAATGTACTACTGTTTTTCAGCGTACAAATATCAATTAGTTAATACCAGTATTAACATTATCCTGAGTGGTAGAATAAAAAAAAGACTATTTGAAAAGTGTAAAGAATATTTTATACCACGTATATCATTGCTGCTCCGCTTCTATATACACCTATATGTATACATCACTATAAGAACACTGCTTCGACTTCATAGCGCAGGCAGGTGCACCATTCCAATATCATCCAAATAAAACAAACGGTGACGCTGTCATTGTAGTAAAGGTCAGACCACTCAGTGTGCCTTTCTGGTGGATCAGGATCGAATGGGCGATGTAACTTTCAACTGACATACGTAACATAGTTTAGTCAAACCACATCAAACTGCGCTGTTTCAAGGTTCTTTGGTCACATCGCTACAAAAACAAACAGTTGAGATAACCTTCAAACGAACAGTTTGATGTGGTTTGACTTTTAAAAGCTATTGTTTTTAGAATTTGGAGATCCCAAAATTAATACGTTTATTGTAATTTGCAATAATCATTACATTTTGAATGTCACCACTCGTTGATAAGGTAAATAATAGATTAATATTTAAAATTTTGTCGTAAATTGTACGTCAGTTCAAAATTACATCGCCTATTCGATCACGACCTATCCGAAACGCTAATTCTGAGCGGCCGGATGTGTCTTGTTCAAGTCAAGTAGTGGGCGTGTCGGCCGCGTGCTGTTTCACCTCGCCGCCCCATTGTGCAATGGCTACTCCTCGGCCAATGGGGGGAAGGTGCGTCATACATAAAAACAGGCCATACAATCTTACAAATCTTTATATCTTATCTTATTAGACGGATAGATGGATGTTTGTTACTCTTTCAAGCAAAAGCTACTTAATTAATTCTATAGTATGTTTTCTCATTATGATATGATGATATCCCGTCTAAGGAGGATCGAAATTCGACATGATCCAAAGGTTCGAACACCTGGTGAGACTAAAACATATCTATCAGGCAAAAGCTAGCTTCATTAGTCCTTCCGCGAGTTTGGAATGCCCAGTTGGCACTCATTAGAATAGATCGAAAAAATACCACCGTTAATCACAGATTTATAATACTGTGAACGAAGGACTGTATATATATGGGGCTGGTAAATATAATTATGCAAACACGGGTTTTAGGAAGCAATAATATAATATTATGTACAAAAGTATAATCATTAGCAGAACAAGAATGACAATGACAATATATATTTTTCTATATAAAATAATAGACAAAATACATAAATAATATACAAAGAGGTGCGTCGTGCACAAATACCATTGACCACTGACAGACGGACATCAAGTAAATTGTATGCGTTTAATGCATTTGAAAATGAAGATATAACTGTTAAAAAGGCCACAATAATTAACAGCAATACCAATGGAACAAATTATATGTTAATATATATTTGGCAAAAATGTTGATGGGAGGATTAGGGGGCCGGGATTTTTTAGTTTTTGTCCCACCTCGAAGAAAATTAAGATCTGGGGCTGGTTAGGAAAATAATAACTCTTACATGTAGTTATTTCTTTATTATTTTAAACAATTAAAAATATACAATATATCAACATTTTAATTTTAAAATAACTACTTACAATAATTGTTGATGACACTTAAAATGTCTAATTTATGTTCTTGATAATCAAATAGTTGACATCATATTGTACAAGCTTTACGATACCTATGTTGACTGTACCAAAGTTAGAGGAATGTTACCTTTCTTTGTTCCTTTAGTGATGTTGGAGCCCGTCGTTGGAGAATCTCACTCGACCCTGAAATGTCGGGGATGGTAGGTGGTTGGCGCCGCACTATTGATGCATGTGGCTGCCGCTAAGCTGCTTGTGGCGGGAGCGGGGGTGACCCACTTTGATGACCATTTGGTTTGTATTGTTGTCGAGATGAAAGCTTGGATTTACGTACAGACGGAATACGGTCAAACTGATTGGATTTAGAAATATCACGAGAATTCAACAAGTCTTCTATATTTGCACTGAACAAGAACTCGCCTCGTTCAATATCTTTTAATATGTCTACATTTTTTTTATTGACCATATGCAAAACTGTGATTCTTCGAATGACGGTTTGCAGATAATGAGCATCTGCTAGTAACTTACTAGTGTCAGTCAAAATTCTTAGAACATCGAATATGTTTGGTTCTTTGTGTAACAAAAGTGACATAGCCTTAGTAATTCCACTTAATATGGCGCCTAATTTATTTTGTCTATCGTAAGCAGGATTATCCTTTACATGTAGGTCCTCCGATAATATGGTACTTATCTCCGCATTTAGAGTCCCCAAAATTTTTGGGGAATGGAAATTTATTTAGTAGCTTTTCCATGTCCATTTTTCCTAAACCACGAAGTAATACTAGATTGAGGCGCACAGCAATATTCTCGTCTATAGGCTCACCCCAATCAATATTATTTTTCTTCAGACTTCCTAGAGCTTCCAGAAGGTCCGTATTTATGTGTACATTATCAGCGTTATTGTCCACTACCTCCGCGGAGCTGGATGTTATCGCCAGATTTGTACCTTCAGCGGACGTAGAAGCTGAAGGCAGGCAATCTGTGACCGGAGCGCAGCTGCCAGCGGGCGCAACATTAACTACGTTTTGCGAAGCTTGGTACACGCAACCTGGATTTCTTCAGTACATGGACAACGCGCTTGCAAACGTTTCAAAAAATAAGTCATTAAAATAGTAAAACACAGTAAAAATAAAAAAATATATATTCAAATTCAAATTCAAAAATATTATATTCATTTTAGATATTTTAGCCGCTTATGAATGTAAAAATTTTTATGTTTTATTTTTTCCCTAACTAACGAACTGGACGGAGTTCAGTGTATAGATCCAATTGAGAAGAACTAGCAAGAAACCCAATTGAATATTTTATATATATTTTTAAGAGCCAGTTTATTTACAATGTATAATTATTATTAGTTTATATAGGTTTCTATGTCTAACATTAAATGAAAAATCCGTTCATGAACAACTATTGCCATGCACTCTCGTCATTCAAGTAATCGTTTAGTGAATATATTTACTCAGTAAATATGATTTAACAGTTGTTTTGAGTTTAAGGGTAATTCCAGTATATCCTTTGGTACCTTATTGTAAATTTTTATACCTATTCCCATAAACGACCTATTAACTTTTTCCAAACGATGCTTGGGACAGCAAGTTTGTATTAATATTAGTTAAATCTAGTATTAATAATAATATTAATTAGAAACGGTGAGAATATTTGCCTCTCTGAATTTCTCTCTCAATGAGGCACGATTCCTCATACAGTAGGTCACTCGAATGACACGTTTTTGTAATATGAATATATTTTTAATATCTGCAGCATTTCCCCATAATAATATTCCATAAGACAAAATATGAAAATAATTAAAATAGATTAATCTAGCAGTATCAGTATTAGTGTACTGTCTAACTTTACACACGGCAAAAGCTGCTGAAATCAGTTTCGCTGCAAGGCTTTGAATTTGTGCACCTCATTGTTTTATTGTCTAGTGTGATTCCTAGAAAGACTAGTAGATTCTATAAATACGAAAGATTCGTAGTTTAATTTTACCTTGCAATTGGTATTAAAACTTTTAGAGAGCGAAAAATTAACACATTTTTTTTCTGCGTTTAACATAGGTTGTTAGTTGTAAACTTAGAAACTGTATCCTGCTACTAAATGAAGTAGGAAGCAGAAATAATATTATACTGAGATGGGTCCCCGGGCATTCAAATATTGAAGGCAATGAGAATGCCGACCATCTGGCAAAGTTAGGGGCAAAAACCGTCCAACTGGGCCCCGAACCCTTCTGTGGTGTGCCTCGTTGCCTAAAACTGGGACATCTCAAATTAATAACCAAACGAGAAGCACTGAATCACTGGCAAGAAATGCCAGGATTAATACATTCAAAAGACCTTATATCGGGCTTCTCGAACAAATACTCCAATAGATTACTGCAATTGAGTAAAAACAACATATGCATGATGACTAGGGCCCTCACAGGACACTGCAAATTGAACAAGCATATGGCTAAGCTAGGCCTATGCACGACAAGTATCTGCAGATTCTGCCAAACTGAAGAGGAAACGCCGCTTCACATCCTATGTGGTTGTAGCCCACTCATGCATAAACGAAATATCTCCTTTGGAAAGTTTACACTCTTTCCCGAGGAGATAAAAACGATCGCTCCTAAGAATATCCTTCAATTCTTGTCCCTGACGGGTCTAGGTAGCGAACTCTGAAAAGGGCGAGCACAATAGATCTATGTAGGTCGCAGTGCTACAGGTGCTACACATCTGACAATAGCCCAAACAACCCAATAAAAAAAAAATAGTTGTAAACCAGTGAAAAGACGCCGCAAAGCACTATTTACATCGTCATAATTATTAGTCATTCTGTTAGCCTTTAAAATCAATGAAGTATCATCTGCAAATAATACTATGCCACATCTATCCTGCATATCATACGGGAGATCATTAATGTAAACTAGGAATAAAATTGGACCGAGAATAGATCCTTGAGGTACACCAATTTGCACAAGTGACCCTATAGACGTAGCGCTGCAAACCTTTACTTTCTGTATTCTATCAGATAAATAAGATTTTATTAAATTTAAAACGTCTTTGACGCCATAAAAAGCAAGTTTTTTCAGCAATGTGTCATGATCAACGCAATCAAAAGCCTTAGAAAGGTCACAAAAAACACCTATTGCATCCGCTTTATTTTCCCATACAGCAAATACGTTTCTGAGCAACTCTGCACCTGCGTCTGTAATTGAATAACCTTTAGAGAAACTGAATTGACTATTGTGGATTAAATTATTTTAATTTAAATAATTGACAAGTTGCATAAGGATTATTTTTTTTTAATTTTACTAAGCGCTGCGAGTATAGATATAGGTTTATAATTTATTAGGTCACTCCTATTTACAGATTTAAAATGCGGCATAGTTCTGTATATAGGTATATATATAATATATGTAGATATATATAGATAGATAAATTATATAGGTACGTTATATGTGTATTTACAATAAAAATGCAAGTATTGTATCAGTTATAGCTACTATAGCCATAACTCAAGCTCGGCTAAGCTTGGGACTAGATGGCGCTTTGTGCGTTGTCCTGAGATATTATTATTATTAATTTAATAAGAAAAACCAGGGGTACACAAAATATTCTGGTGTCCGTGTGTCTAGACGTGGTCATTTTAAATCAGAGAGATGTCAGAGTGCTTGCCATTGTAATTAAATCAATTTCAATTTGAACATAGCTTAGAAAATAAGCTGCTTGGCGAAAGAAATAGACTCCAATGAGGTACCCAAGCAGAAACCTAAAACAAAGCCAACGAGAGAAGAAGAGATTATTAGTAATCAGGTAGTAAATCCATTTCTACCCCATTACTAATAATCTCTTCCCTCCTCTAACAATTTAACATTTTAGGTTGACCACGTGGTTACCGGAAAAACCCTCGTGGTTAGTCCCAGGCAAACTACTAACTAACGGCCTAAATTCATACCATCATCTTTCACCAGTGCTCCGCTAATGTATACCGTTAGCGCGTACATGGATGGACAATTCCATTATCATCCATTATAGGAAATATAAAGCCAACTACTGCATTCATAGGCGAAATCGTTAGCATTGTTAAAATATATAATCATTTTTTTTAAGTTTTGAATAAATGAATTACATTTTGTTATAAAATTGTAGGGCAAAGAATTTGACTTGTGGTGAATAACAACGCTTATAAACACGGAGAGCATCAAGGGCGTTACGTCATCATGTGACACTACTACGACTAATCATGATGTCTACATTATGCATAATACTATTCACATCGAGTTTCCTCTAGAATGCCAAAGGATTAAGACTGAAATGGCTCCGTAGCGCACAACACAGACAGCGGCACTGGACTGTGTTCAAAGTCCATCTCTTATAAACCTTATAGGTGTTACTGAAAATTTTACCGCGTTATCTGAAAATAATCCTCCCTAACCAAAATATCTAAGATGGTTATGTTTACAACCTGAAGTCTAGTGAAGGTCAGATGCAGTTCTGAGGGTGGCTTGAGGAGCGGCGCCCATGCAAAACTGTACATATGTTACAAATGATGATGCAAATAATACTCACCCTCCACCCGTTTATACATGTTGTCTCTTCTGGCAGTAAGAATCTTGAGAATATCGTCAAATTCTTTGCGTTTTTTGTTAATTGTTCTATCGTATCATCAATGTGTCGTTTAGACATTGTATTGTAGGATATAATAAGCCAAATTTCTCCGTATGTTGTACTTCTTGGATTGTGTGTGCCCTTACTACGATGCCTGTTATAACAATATGAAGTCCGCAGTGCCGTTTATATACCATATACATGGGCAACGCATATGATGTCATGTACATGTCATGACATGTCATGTACCTTTAATCAAAATAATAATCTAGTGACGTAGCGAGTGATAGCGGCGACGAAGCACTGAAAACTATATATAAATACCAACGAGCTTGAATTTGTATTAGTATCGCCATGAACGAGTTTGAAGAATTGCCCGCAGGACCTGCAGTCACTAAAGACATTGTGAAAGGTGTGTGAAAAAAACACATATGTTCTTAGAGTTAACACGTGGAGTTGACCTATAGAATTTTTGTCAACCAGTGGTTGTATATGGCTGTGTCGTTTGATATCTAATAGATTATTACCATTTATTGTTTTTGTCAAAGTTCTGTTCAAAGAACTCTCCGGGATTGCGCGCGAATACACTTATCAGGAAAGGACCTAGATGGGGCCGTTCCGGCCGTTAAGTGTCGCTTTGGTGGCCCGCTCCTGCTATGACTAGTCTTGTAGAGACAAGTGCGGAGCGGGCGCGGCTCTGTGTGGGCGGCAGTCTCAGGAGTTGAAGTCTGCCGTCCACGTAACAGGAGCGGAGATGGAGGGTAGGCACATCCCGTATTCCGGTGCGTTTTCCCCACGGTGGGCGGAGGCGGGGAAACTGGGAAGAGTTCCTCCCACACGTGGAGGAGGGCCCGCTTGCGGGTAACCGCTGCTGGGGTCGCGGTTGATTGCCAGCTCGATTCCGCGACCTATAGCGGCGAGAAGGAATATCATGTGGGTTTGGTGAGTGGGTGTCTACAGTACGCATGCGTCCAACCCCTGAGACGGACGGGTCTCCATGAGGGATTTTCCCTATGTTAAAAAAAAGGGGGTGTAAGGCGAATGATCTTTGTTTGGCGGGCGGTGTGCGAGAACATGCGTTGTTATATGCTATGTACATCATGGTGATACGACGTTTTGAATTATTTTTATACCAGTCAGCGTTAGGTAGGTATACTGTTGACTATAATTAAACCTGGGGTATGCAGGTTGCATTTTGGTGAATTACGAGATAACTTCCCTGCAACATGTTCTTACTGTATAGTTTAATAAATTTAATAATTATAAATAAAAATTTAATAATTATATTTTCAACAGATAAGAAGAAAACATATCGCCGCAACCTACATATTAAGACGCCAGAATTTATAGAAAACATTGAAAGTGATGACGAACCAGAAACTTCACCTGCCTTTTATACTAATCGGAATAAAACCAATAACATTAAAGTTAATGAATTAGCAACATCTGAAGAAGAAATGTATAGAACACTCATTCAATCAAACCAGGAACGTGCTGAAAGATGCAAACAAAATATTAATTTCCAAGGAGAACAGACAGAAACGTTGATGGTGGATTCCAGTTTTTGTCATTCTAAAACTATCAAACCTGAAGAGAGTGATTCTGTGAAACCAGAATCATTGAATCTAAAACAATTAAATACTAATATACCTACATATTATAAACTAGTTACAAAGCATAGACGTTTGGATAAAGCCAAGCCTGTACGGATAAGGATTAAAAGAAAATTGCCGAAATTTATTTCAGATCCAAAACAACCAAAGATAACGGAATTTTTCAACAGTTCGAAATCTAAACGTTAATAGAATTTTCTTCGCCGAGAAATGTGCTAGCAGGCCAACACTGCATCTAGTGCTGATGGAATTAAATTAATGTAATTATTGACATCCTAGCACATTACCTCTTCAGAAAGAAAATTATGCTGCACGATTATACTTCTTTAATGTCTTGTTCGTACAAAATCACCCGAAGGAAGGAACCCGTATTAGGAACCATTTTACAAGAATCATTAGAAAGTATCAAAGTAATAACAGAAGTAAATTCTTAAGTTAAATATTCAAAATGCGAAAATTAAGTAGAGTAAGTGCCTACGTGTGAAATAAAATATATACATTATTTGTTGTTTTATTTACTGTCATTGGAATAAGTTACAATGAAAATATAAATAAAAGAAAATATGTAGCACTGCTTGACATCAACTACACATAATATATATTTATTTATTTACTATAATATATATCAACACAGATTTTATTTTCACTAATTGTGTTACATTTCGCAATATAAGAAAATAATTGTCTTGCAATGTGAAAATCGTTAATTTGTCCAAATAAATGAATATCTTGAACTAGTAAGTAAAACTTATTTTATATACCTAGACAAGAATTTTTATATAAAGATAACATCAATTGACACATACTCACTTGTTTCCATACAAGAATATGTCAAATCTAAATCTAAGATGTGTTTGGTTATATACAAAACTTTATTCTTTTAGGTCAGGGAAGTTTGCTTTGGATTAGTAAATTATTAATGCGAAGGAAACTTTGTCTGTCCGTCTGTTACACTTTGTAGTATAAACTACTGAACGAATTCAAATTAAATTTGATAAACAGATTGTCTAGTCTGAGAAAGGATGTAGACTATGATTTAAAAAGATGTTATGTCATTTGGGCCAAATATAATGATACAATTTTATTTTATTTTTTATAATTCTTAGCAATAAATATTGTGTCGAATGTTAAAATACAAAATTATAATCTATAACTTCTTACAACCTAACACTAACCTGTACTCTAACTGGATCACCTAGATTATAATCACCGCGGGCAATGTCCAAAGTTCCATTTACGTACATAATCAATTTTGATGTAAATTTAGGCGGAACTTAGGAAAGGAAAATAGGCAAATCTATGTTTTGAAATTAATCACTCATAAGTAATAATTATTTCTTTATTATTTTAAACAATCAAAAATATACAATATATGTATATCTTAATTTTAAAAATATCCAGTACAAACACTTTGGATGTCACTTAAAAAATAAAAATTCATATGTTGTGTTGTCAATTATCAAATACAATGTCGGTACCATTTTGTGATTGTAGCAAAGTTAACGAAGTGTTCCCGGCTTGCGTGCCAGCACTGACGCCGGAGGTCGAGTTGGAGTGGAAGTTGTAGGTGGTGTACGCCGTGGTAAGGGCGCGCGTGGCTGCCGCCGAGCTGGATCTAGCGGAAGCGGGGGCGACTCTTCACCACGATACGGTTTATATTGCTGTTGAGTTGAGGATTCGAGTGGACGGCCGCGGAATGGAATACGGTCAAATTGTAATTTAGAAATGCCACGAGAATTTTTCAAGTTACTTATATTGGTATTGAACAATAATTCGTCTCGTTTATAATCTTTTAATATACCTACCATTTCTTTGTCCACTAACTGCAAAATTAAAGATCTTCGAGTGTAGGTTTCCAAAAAGTGAGAGTCCGCTAACAATTTACTAGCGTCAGTCAAAATACTTAAAATATGAAATATGTTTGGTTCTTTGTGTAATAAAAGTGACATAGCCTTAGTTATTCCACTTAATGCTACACCTAGTTGATCTTGTTTCTCGTAAATGCGTTGATCCCTAACGATTTGGTGTTCGCGTACCTTGATACTTATCTCCGTATTTAATGTTGGGGGCTTAGCCAAAGTTAGATTTTTAGGGAATGAAAATTTCTTCAGAAGAGTTTCTTTATCTTCTTTACTTAAACCATTCTGCAAAATGGGATTGAGACGAATAGCAATATGGTCATCTATAGGTTCGCCCCAATCTGTATTCTTTTTATCCAGACTTCCAAGAGCTTTCAAAAGATCCGTATCTATCTTTGCATCATCAGCCTTAGAGCCTACTGCCTCCGCAGAGCCCTTTGTTACCGCCAGCGTTGTAACTTCGGCAGTCGTAGAGGCTACGTAGTCCGTGGCTGAAGCGATGCTGGCGGTGCTGCTACTAGGTTCGGCGTTGACTACGCTTTGCGTAGCGATATTCTGGATTTTTCCTTTAGACGGAAACCGCTCTAGCACCGATGTTGTTTCTGACAACAAATTGTCCTTTAAGTCAATAAAAATAATATAAACAGCAAAAATAAAAAAAAATCAGGGACCAGAGGTCAGAGGAATGTTCCTTGTCAGTTGCGTTTTGGTTGGAAAGTGAGACATGGCTAATGGTAAATTCTCTGCAAAGTCTCCTATGAAATGAGAAGAATTAAATAGTTTAAGAGAATATGAAAAAGTTATAAACTGACCGACACCAAAAAAATTTGTATGTGAAGGAAACACTAATATTGAACCAAAAAGTAGGGCGAAGGAATTGTTAGTAATGTAAAATAATAACCCCATTGCCACCAATATACCATGTCAGGTCAGCCTCCACGCGGTTCCCATTGGAAACCATCATGTTAAATTCCTGGCGAATTTACCACGATGGGCTAACTGTCCTGATCTTAGAGTCATCTTGTCATGCTCCTCTGGAGCTCAGACAGCGTATACAGTTAGCGCAGACAAGAGCACCATTCCGTTATCATCCATTAAAAAAAAACAAAAAAAATCATAAGATATGTCCATCTTAAGAGTGTGAACTTTGCATTTATTAGACAGCGGCTCAAATCATGTGTACACCATCTTTGTACAGACAACAATAAAAATGCTACAGGTCAACATCACGTGTTAACTCCAAGCAAATATATTGAGAATATACACTGAGAATATGCAGGTATAGAACTAGATGTTGTACATAACAATGTAGACGGCACTAACCTTCCACTGATTTTTTCATGTTCGCTTGAACGGCACTAATGGTAAGATCTGCGAGAATTTTATCATATTTTTCGCGTTTTTTTCTGTAGTGTTCCAGTAACGAATCGTCTGAACGTCGTTTAGACATTGTATTGGATAGTGAAATAAACTTCTAAACTAAACCAATATACTTTGTAAGCACTTCTTAGACGTGTGGTTCTGAGGGCTGTTCACTAATCAATGATTAGTGAACAGCCGATTCGATCAAATCCTCAAATCAGATTAGATATCATTATTTATGAACCATTAACATTATCATTTGAAACCTTGGGCGCGTCGCTACAAGTACGCGTACCTTGATTCACCTGGCATTGGATAGGATTTATTTATTCTTTATTGCATTATCCTTACTAATGTGGCTGTCTGGCTTGAGTCCTAATTACATGTCATTCACTTAGAAGTTTCTATACACAACAAAGGGCAGTAAAAGTGTCAATACTAAAATGCTTAGGTAACAATAATATAATACTTACTATAATAGAAATAATACATTTTATAGGGCGGATAAGGAATGGACATCCCAATGGGATACGGAAGCAGCAGATAATAAATGAAATAGTTACAATACCTACATCTATACATATAAATAAAATTGGAGTGTCTGTTTGTAATATTGTAATAACCCTTTTTTTTACAAGCATATGAATATAAATACGGTACATACACCAAAATAACATTTTTTACAATTTTTGTCTGTCTGTCTGTCTGTTTGTTCCGGCTAATCTCTGAAATGGCTGGACCGATTTTGATGGGACACTTTTGGCAGGTAGCTGATGTAATGAGGAGTAAGTTAGGCTACTTTTATTTTAAAAAATTAAAATAAATGTATACCGACCACGGCAATGTGCCTGTTCCTCTTACACTACGCCACCAAGGAACAGGACATGGTCGACTATATCCGGACCAAAAGTAACCCGACACTGGGGGTGACACATCTGGAATCGAGTCACAACGCGTGCTTCCAAGCGTTCGTGGCCCGGCTCCCCACCAACATGCTGCTCACCATCATAAAAGGAAGACTACTGGCCGAAGAGGGTGGTGTATCAGCGCTACCGTGGCAGATTACCGTCGTCAGTACCGTGACTATAGAGATAATTTAAATTTGAATTTATATTTTATTATTATTTCTTATGTATGTTAGTCTCTAAGGTATCTATAATATAGACTCTGCAGCCTGAATTAAATAAATAAAAATTAGTCCGCCCTGCATATGGTGTAGGACAGGCCCCGTTGTTAGGGCTCTGTCAGCTATCAGTCAGTCACTTTTATTGGGGTGCTCCCTCCTGGCGAATTGACCTGTACTTGAATGACGAAAATACCTCTATACATCCAAACATTTGCGTTTATAATATTAACGTGACGTACAGATACCTCAAAGTTAAATTTTATTGTATATATATATATTTTATTGTATAATCTTATATTATAAACTTTACGTAGATAATTAACTGAGTAATGTGTTTTTTTTTATCATTTAATACTGATAAAATAGCCCTTGAAGAAATTAGGTGGGCATATCGTTAATAATCAATATTGATAAGAATTATATACTGCGCAGTAACAAAATAACATGATCAATGAATCACTTTGACATTCTAATATTCTATTTGCTCACAAACAAATAAATTATGAAGTAAAATTGTGTAAAACTACAATAATAATAATATCTCAGGACAATTCAAGCAACGCCGTCTAGACCCAAGTAAGACAGAGCATGTGTTACGGGTACTAGACAACTTATGTATCTTTTGTAGATACATACTCAATACACATAGAAAATATCAAAACCGGTATAGACAACCATACCCATGAACACACTTTGTACCGTGCGAGGAATCGAACCCGCGACCCCAGAAAAAAGGCTGCGTGCTAAACCACTAGACCACCAAGGCCGTCTATAGTTATTAAACATTCTGTAATATCATCGCGCAAAAATGTTTTTGTACTTAATAATAATAATATTAATTTAATAGGGGAAGGGAATCGTTAGTGATGTGGATTAGTAACCCTATTGCTAACAATGTACCACATCAGGTTGACCTCCACGCGGTTCCACCTGGAAACTGACCTGACTTCATGCACATTGTATCATCCTCCACTAGTGCAACATTCCATTATCATGCACAAAAAAACTACCTGCCGAGGTTTTATCGAGAGACTGCAGCATGGTGTCTTTCATAAAAATAAAATAAGTTAGGGGGAGATTTAAGTACTAAAAGATAGATAAATAGTGTCACAAATTTAAATATTATTGGTAGTATAACAAGACTATTGACGAGAATCACGTATATAGCGACATATTACGGAACTTCAGTGTGCACGCGTGCCAGACACTTGCCGTCGGATAGATACGCGAAGATATGAGATGAATTTAGGATTATACAAGAAATGGGAATCTGCAGGTCATCAAAGTGTGAGTGCGCAAGTCCACTACACGTTGTGGCAAGAAAAATGGCAGCTTGAGACCCTTTGGCGACTACAGAGGCCTTAATGATATCACGAAACCTGACCGTTATCCGTTGCCCCGGTTGCAGGACTACACATATCTTTTGGCAGGTAAGAAATGGTACAGTCGTTTAGATATTTCTAGAGTCTACCATAATACCGGTAGCCGAGGAGAATATCGGGAAAACCGCCATCATAACACCTTTTGGTTTTTTCGAGTTTCCACGTATGAGTTTTGGTCTGAGAAATGTCGCTCAAACATTTCAAATATAAATGAATACAACGGTTCTCAAAGATTTAGATTTTCTATTCTGTTACATTGAAAGACGTCATTATCGCAAGCTAAGATGAAATACAACATCGCAAGCATTTACAATTAGTTTTTCAATGTTTTAACAAGTATGGAATTACTATTAATCTTTCGAAATGCGAGTTTGGTAAACAAGAAGTAGAATTTTTAGGGTACAGGGTTTCAAATGAAGGTATCAGACCTCTTGAAGACAAGGTCAATGCCATCACTAAATTTCCTAAACAGTAGATCAACTTAGAAGATTTTTAGGTATGGTTATTTTTTAAAGAAGTCATGTACCAAACGCTGTAGAATATATGTAAGTCCGAATTATTAATTAATAATTAACTAGACTAATAAGGCGGAACAAGCATTCGATACGTGTAAGCAAAGTATGAAAACCGCTGCCTTGTTATCGCCTCCACTACCTACCAGACGTTCCATTATCGCTCATGACGGACGCCTCTAATACATGCGTAGGCGTTGTGTTACAACAGAGGGTAAATGATAGCTGGAAACCTTTAGGATACTTTTCAAAAAAATTAATGCCATCACAGCAAAAGTATATATATGTGCCCAACATCCTGCACAAAGGAAGACTTAAAAAATGCGACAGAATGCGCAAAAGTCGTCGCAACATTCTGACGAAAATGTATTTAAATACATGTCTTTAGTTGTCATTGAAACGAAAGAAGAAGAAGGAGCAGCAAAAGTATAGCACTTACGACCGTAAGTTACTTGCTATTTGCATGACCGTAAAACATTTTAGGAATATGCATGAAGATCGCAAACTAATTATACATACAGATCAAAAACCGTTAACTTTTGCTAGTGATCAATTAGGGAATAATAACGAAACACTTCTACTAATGATATTAGGCACATAACAGGACACAATAATGTCGTCGCCGATTCATTATCGCGTATAGAAACAATCCATTGTACCACGATTATCGATTTAGTGAATTCGGGGAAAACTGATGATATGTTATTGCAGTTTTTACATGATACCACCAACACGAGTATAAATTACGAAACTGTTTACAAACGTGATTGTTACTTACCTATTTATGGTCATCAATTGGTATTTGGTGGGAGGTTCATGGGGGTGAACCTTTCTATAAAAACCCACAGAAGTCTAATGACGACGTTGTGACATGGCGACAAAAGACCGCCATCAAAAAGGTCTTTCCCTAGTGTCGGGCAGTGGCGGCGCTAGTACTGGCAAGGGGCCGAAGAAATAGTTCTGGAAGGGCCTTTGACCAGGTATCAGCGGGCAGATCCCACTGGCCGCTGAACCACGGTGTGGAAGGCAAATGGGGAAACCACTACACTAAATTCCTTATTAAATGGGGCATGGAATTGGTACTTACGATGTTTATTTATTTGCCAACGACATTTTTTTTAAACACCTAGATATTTTAATGTATACTTCATTAACTTACTTACGTTAAATGAAATGTGAAAATATACGAAGGTTAGTTACTTTATAATAGAGACAGTAAGTCTATGTTTCTGTGAATTATATATCAATTAAAAAATGTATATATATTATATACTAGTTGTTCCCACGACTTGGTCCGCGTTGAAACGGTCCCTAAGAACGTTTATGACCACTGGATCGCTCGTTTCGGTTGCCAATTAAGCTTACCAGTGACCTGGGTCGACAGTTCGAAAGTACATTAGTTACAGAGCTTATGAAATTGTTAAGTTTTATAAGGCCCTTATTTATCCACAGAGCAATGGTATAGTAGAGAGATGGCATAGGTCGCTAAAACTTCTCTTACAGCACGCCTTAGTTCTAACGGCCATAGCTGGGTCGATGAGTTATCCACGGTAATGGTAGGTTTACGTAACGTATATAGGAGATGGCCACTGACGTACCGCATGACACAGATACTGTCCGGGCACGGCTGCTTTGGGCGGTATCTGTGTCATGTGGCGAGGAAGGAGCCGACGACCGGCTGCCACGAATGCGGAGGTGGAGGACACGGCGCAACACACGCTGGAAATATGTCCAGCGTTTGAGAGTGAGCGCCGTGTCCTCACACGAATAGTGGGGGACGATCTCTCGCTGCCGAAACAGGATGGTCAGCGAGAGATCGTTTGTGTCTGGATCGCGGAAGGAGGCGGCGGAAAGGGAGCGGGAGTCAGATCGGCTTCCCTCCGCCGCAGAAGAGCCAGGCCTAGAGGTGGGAGGATCCAACTCCGCCCCCCTTTTACTGGGGCCGGGGGACAGCAGTCCCCCAACCCAATACAGGTGTGCGCGTGATAATAATGAAATAGGTCGCCCTAACCACAAAACGAGATGGGGCCTGCCCTACAACATCTACAGGGCGGGCCGTCGCCGTCGGAGCTGGGGTAGAATGCACCTGCGAATCCCCTGGCTCCGGCATAGGCGCTCGTAGGTACACCGTGTGGTTTTTTAGTGGGTACAAGTCCCACACACCACCTCGCCATCCCTCCGGCGGGGTGACGGTCTTTTGAAGATTTTTCCACACGTTAAAAAAAAAAAAAAAAAGGTTTACGTAACGTATGCAAAAGCGATAGTTCCGTAACACCAGTAGACTTTGTGTATGGATCCTCACTTAGGTTGCCTGGAGATTTTAACAGGACAGACCAACGCATACATGATAATAATGAAGGTACGTATGTAGATAAGGAATATTATTAATAGTTGGAAGCCGTAAACGCTTGGATACATACGCGATTCTCGTACAATGTTCGTACACGATGACTTACAAAAATGTAATTAAGTTTTTGTTAGGAATGACGCACAACAATTTTTCTAAAAAAAAACTAGTCAAAGTCCTCCTTATTTTAGGTCCTCCTTACTTAGGTTTTAATTACCTAAAATTCTATTGCCGTTATCATATCGACAGAATAGCATTATTTAACAAGTTAAAGACCGCACGCCCACCGGTGGGACACTCCGCAACGAAAGTAAATTTACACGTGGACCGTGGGATAGGGCGATCAGCAGTGGGCACTTTAATTGAAATAAATCTAGGGTTCAATAATGTCTACCTCAAATTATTGTACTAATATACGTAATCTATATATATAAATTAAATTGGTGTCTGTTTGTAATATTGAAATAACCGTTTTTCATTACATGCATATGAATATAAATACGTTACATACACCAAAATAACATTTTTACATAAATTTTAATATATGTGAATATAACATATATAAAATAAAATATAATCTTATATATAAAATTCTCGTGTTACAGTTTTCGTTCCCATACTCCTCCGAAACGGCTCGACCGATTCTCATGAAATTTTGTGAGCGTATTGAGTAGGTCTGAGAATCCGCCAACATCTAGTTTATATCCCCCTAAATGTTAGTCCACCCCTAATTTTTTATTTATTTTAGGCAAAATAACGTTTGCCGGGACAGCTAGTATAATATAAAATAAATAAGTACTATATGTGATAAGGAGAAACTGAGACCACTTTTATTTTAGAAAAATAAAATTAAATTCCACGCGAAGTCGCGGGTACAGCTAGTTAACAATAAAAATGCCCGTCCCTATGTGAGTAATAAGATTTTTTGATGCGGTCTTCAACATGTTAAATATGACAACGCTACGAAACTCCTTATATTCTCCCGAGCTGATTAATTCTTCTTTAAAACATATATAGACTCTGCCTAAGCGGCAACAGTATAAAATAAAATAGAAAATCATTTATTCAAATAAACTCAATTTTGAATACATAGTTATCATTTTTTTAAATCTACCGCTCATTTGGAAAGATGTCTCATTATAAGAAGAACGAGCAAGAAACTTGCGTGTTGCTCTTTTAAATAATAATTGTACCTTTAAAATACCAATAAATAAATTAACGGTACCCACTGACCTGTAATACTATCCAGAGAACTGCGGAATCTAAAGAAAAATGAGCACACAGAATCCAAGCAAAACGTCGGGATGGCGGGAAAACGGAGACAGTCTATTACGGAATATAATAATACGTCACTCGCGAAATATTTTATACAGCAGAAAACACTAGGGCACTAATTTCCAAAACTGTTCCATATATATATATATATATATATATATGTAGGTACAATTAATTATTTAATTGTAAAAAAACAGAGAACAACATGTCATAACAAAAAACGGCGTACCTTTTGTTTTTACTTTTTTTTATTTAGTAGTAATGTTCGTTTTATCAGTGGCCAGTTATAATATATTCATATCACAACTCCAGCTCATATCCCGATCAGGTGAGTGATAAGATTGTAGGTACTATCTAAATTCTATGGTAAAATTAATATTAATATACGGAATATAAATTAAAATCTAAACAACCCGACCACTATTATGGTAGTTTGTAATATTACCAAAGTTTAGATTTTATAGTCAATTGATGTCCTTTTTATTGGAGTGTGTTCTACAACCGTTTTTTGTTTGTCCTTACCCCGTAGTCTTATGTTCTGACCTCTGTTAGAAGCAAGCTAAAAAAATATAAGAACAACAATAATATTGATTAATAATAATAATACGAAATTATCAATTTATATAATCTATTCAAGTACCACAAATTTTTTAGAGCATATCTCTTTAAAACTTGAATTTTGAGAGATTTTTAACAAAATTTAGGGAGTAAACAATATGTTCATCTTGATACACTAAACATATTTCAGATCTTGTATTTATTTATTAAATAAAAATAGAAGTTATTTAAAAACTTCACATTTGACACTAACACTTAACAGAAAGTTAGCATATGGCTGTATGGGTACAATTCCCTTGCCTTTCCTAAGTCATAAACAGTATAATAAAAAAAGAAACTTAACAGATGTTTATAAATACACTTTATAGTATGTATTATATTTATTTTTTGCTATGAAATAATTATATTTAAGAATACCTAATTTCTCTACTACAATGTGCTCAAAAAATATTACGAACGATAGATCTAGTTTCAGCGGAAAAATAGATGAAATACCAGGAATATATGTGGATAACTTTAATATTATCAATAAAAGAGCTTATTTCCTAAGCCACTGTCATACAGACCACACAGAAGGTTTATACAAGGAGGAATTATTAGATTTTTTGGAGGGAAATAAGAATACATATATTTATATGTCGGATGCATCCGCGCATATAGTGGAACATGAAAATAATAAACTGAAATCTTATTTGAAGGTTCTGTCATTAGGTATGTTGTTTTTTTATAGATTATAATAACAATGATAATAGTAAACTCTGTATAGTGTTCACAGATGAAACATAAGAAAAACAGTAAATGGTAAAGTATTAACAAATGGCGGTCTTATCGCCATTAGCAATTTCCTACAGATAACCATGAAGAGAGGACTTTGTACGTAGAATCGGTAGGCACGCATAAGACACTAACAATAATGGAATGATGCAGCCACCTGCGTTAAAAGTTTACACTGGCGGGACTAGTGGGACATAATAAAGCAAGCATGAAGTCACGTCAGTTAGAATTTACTGTGTGGAGTTTAATAACTACACCTTTGATATAGCCATGACATTCAGCATAGTCTAAGGAACGTAATTTTGGAGTTCCTTTCCTTTTCTTAGTGTGTGAAACGAAACCTGAACTGGTACCTTTACGTTGAGCACGACGACACAGTTTTGTGAGTCCTCAATTGAGGTGAACTTTAAAAAAAATATGACAATGATGTGTTGCTAGCAATGGGTTATTACTCCACATTACTAACAGTTCCCTTCCCCTTTAGTTATGTTGTACTATTGTTGTACTACTATTGTAATACTAATGTCATGCCCAGCTTTGCCCGGATGAACATAACGGTGAGTTTTTTAAGGATAATAATGGACAGGTAAGCCCGCCTCCGTTAACGGTTTAACTGTGGGCAGGGCAGTATAAGGTGAGCACTAAGTCAGGTCAATTACCTAATCATTACAGCATAGGGGGAAGGAATTGTTAGTAATGGGGAAAAGTAGCCCCATAGTAATAATTTATCATATTAGGTCGACCTCCACATCATCCCCCCTGGAAACCAATGTGTTTTTTTTTATATGATAATGAAATGGTGCACCCCCCTGCGCTAATGGTTTACGCTGCTGGGGCACCAATGGAGGATGATAAGATGAGCATGAGGTCGGGTCAGTTAGCCCATCGTGACAAATTCACCAAGAATTTATCACGGTGGTTTCCAGGGGGAACCGTGTGGAGTATCATCAATAAAAAAACTGGTGCCTCGCCAGCATAAACCAATAGCACAGGTGGGTGCATCATTATCATACATAAAAAAAATTATTGTAAAATAGTCAGGAATTTAACATGGTTTCCAGAACCGCTTGGATGTTGGTCATCTGGACATGGTACATTGTTAGCAATGAATTTATTAGCCCACATTGATGATCTCAATGGTCTAGCTGTTTAGCACACCAATTTACTTCTGATGGTAACAGGTTCTTCACACAGTAAAACATTTGTATTCATGCGTTTTCTCAGTATATACTTAATCAATGTATTTACAAAAAAAAATCTGAGTATTTACATCAGGTGTTTAGTAACCATAAAACAAGCTCTGTTATTCTCCGCTTACCATGGAACTAGATGGCGCTGTGTTAATTGTCCAGGGTTATTTATTACAGGGTTATTTTTGTTTCACCCCAATGAAAATCATAACCTATATGTTATTTTGATATATAAGTGATATTACTAACTTATACGAATATAAGTATTTATATATGAAACTTTACATTTCATCAAAATCGTGAATGAAACAGCAACAAACATCCATCCATACTCACAAACTGCTGTGTTTATAAAATTAATAAGATAATAAATACTTGTAAATTCTGCAATTCCAGGTGAACCAACAGTGGTGGAACTCCGTGCAGTGCCTGAGGAAAACTTAGAAGAATGCATCATCACTGTAACCGCTGTACCAGCAGGTCACTGCTTGGGTTCCATCATGTTTCTATTCCAAACTACAAGAAAAACAATTCTATACACAGGGGACTTCAGAATATCGCTAAATGATGTCAAGAAGTACAGAGAATTTCATAAGCCCTCTGATCGTACTGAACCAATAGGAGTTGATGCAATGTATATAGACACAACATTTTATAACAAAAACTATGATGATTTCATGAAAAGAAAAGATGCAATTGATTACCTTATTAAAGAAATAAAAGATTGGTTGAACAAAGATAGGAATAATCAGATTGCTCTAAGTATATCAGCCAAGTATGGATACGAGAAGGTGTTTAATGATATATATAAGAAACTGCAGGTAAAGGTGTATGTAGGTGACAGTATTTGGAAATTGTACAGGTAAGACTTTGAGGATGAAGGGTGATCCCTAAATTATGTCACATGAGTCATATTTATTACCATCTTCATTCTTGTCACAGCTTGTCACATTATCAAGTCCCCTAGTGTGACGAATTTTATATCTAGAATTTAATTATAAGCAAACAATTCTTTTGAATGTGGATGGTTATAAGGGCAGAGGAAGGCCAAAAAACAGATTGTGAAAGATGATATGGCAAGAAGGAGTAAATAACGGTATGACTGCGAACAGGGATAAATGGAAGAGAAAAACATATTATGCCCGAAATAAATGGGATAAGGAAGAAGCAGATGATGAAACAATTATTCTGAAATCTAAACTTTTATACTAATATTATAAATATGTAAGATTTATGAGTTTGTATGTTAAGGTTTAAAAAAAAGAAATACGAAAAAAAATTTTCAAAAACAATACGAGTTTGAAAAGTTTTTTCGTGTTTCTCTTTTAGTGGGTGAAGATAGAACGATTTGCCTGCCTTAGGACCGATGGTTTTTATCTCCTCTCTCCTCCTCGTGTATACTTTCTATAGGAGATTTTTCGTTTATGCATGAGTAGGCTACAACCACACTGACCCCGACGGCCCCATAACGGCAGTCACTCTCCCCACGGGCCCACCCGTTCCACCCCGACCACACTTCTACACATACACACGACACCGTCCTCGCTGGCGAAGACGACGACCCCCAACACACCATATCGCGCAATCAACCGGGCGCCTGCACGCGCCCGGGCGCTCCACACCGGCGCCCCTCCTATCGATCCCCCATCCAATTCAAACGGGGATCGAAATTACGACGGCCTGAGCCGAGGTTCAAACCCCTAGTGGTGGCCTCAGACTAAAGTCGTATTCATCAGGCAGGAGCTGGCCTTCAGCCGCTTCATAAGTCCTTTCGCGGGTTTGGAGTGCCGTCTGCACTTGCCCCTAACATCCGGTGAGACTGTAAGGGCCAGCTGCGGCCAACACCATTAGAGTAGTCCGAAAAAAAAAGCTACAACCACATAGGATGTGTAGTAGCGTTTCCTCTTCAGCTTGCCAAAACTGCAGAATTTGCCTAAGTTTGCCGTGTGTTTTGTTCAATCAGCAGTATCCAGGTCGGTTCTAGTCATGATGTACATATTGTTTTTACTTAATAGCAAGTCTATTAGAATATTGATTTTATAATATTAGTATAGCTTAGGATTAGGTTAAAGCTCAGAATGAACACTGATTAGACCAGTGATTCCCAAAGTGGTCTATATAGACCCCCAAGGGTCTATGACAAACTGCAAGATGTCTACAACAGCGGTCATCTTGTTGTTTTTACTTTATGTTTTTAACACTAAACTTTAATAGAATTAATTATTTACAAATAATCAAAACCAGATAAGAATGGGGGTCTACCCAAAACCGAAGAATATGGCAAGGGGCCTACTACACAAAAAAGTTTGGGAACCTCTGGATTAGACTATTTGCCTTTGACATATTGCTATATCATATTCTGATGGTATCTCTATTCTCCCAAATTTGAATTTAAAAATGAATCTGTATTACTGTAAACATGTACAACCATATTTGAAAAGAATACAAGCTGAGTTTCTTGTCAGTTCTCATCTCGAAAGCATTCCAGACTGACGGTAGATTTGACATATTAGAGTGTAATAGATATATGTAAGAGCGGGTATTGGTACAAGACGAATCATCGTGACGATTGTAAGATCTACTATAATGATGACGACTGAGGCTTTGAAGCCGGCTACCGCAAGGGAAACCCCAAGTAGCGCCCGTGACTTGTGACACGGGTGTAGGTTTAAAAGGCCCTTTTAGAATGCATTAACACTCACCTTCACTACTTGCAGTTTCCCTCCAGGCCCAACTAAGACCGGGATTAACCCATTTCTAATACAATTCACTTCAATATCCAAAACACAACCGGCACGCTCTGCGCTCGTCGACTGAATGCCGCGGCTCACCCAACGAAAGAGGACTATTCAACTACCGACCTCCGTATTTATAGACCGAAGTCCGTGTAGTAGGGAATGAAGCGAGTGTAATAGTCATCGTATGATAAACAACTTAATTCGGTCTATAAGTACTAGATGGCGCTATTTACAATATTTATAATAATCCTTTAATACTTTATTATGTTAAATATTAAATAAGTGATTTGATCAATATAGGCCGAATATAATTAAATTAATCAATTAACAATGAAAATAGTCATTGTATTGAATTTGCGCTATCATATATAATTAGAGTGTATTATACATGAATGAAGATAATTTGATTCAAACATAGTTACTTCTACTTCACCGTTTTCTTTCAGGAAAATGCCAGATAAAGTGATTGGAGTTACAAATGATGCAACAAACACTAGAATACACGTCTGCTACAACAAATGGCCGCGGCATTCCCACGCAAACTGTGTAAAGACAAACACTGAAGCCAATTACTTGTTTGTTCGGCTTTCTGCTATGACATGGAAGAATTACACATCAGAGGATGCACCCTTTGAAATGTGCGAGCGAGATAAAAGACTAAATGTATGTTTTTCAACTCACTGCAGTCGGAATGAGTTAGTGTATTTCATTAGTTATTTTGCCCCAAAGAAAGTTGTTGGTTTCCCGAACCCTTATATGGGATGTGAAAAGGCTTTAGTTATTAAAGAGAATGTAAGTGATTTCACGTTTCCGCCCAGAAAAAGATTTAGAAGGTGATATTCCCTTGATATAAACCAAAATGTTAATTAATATACTAATCTATACTCTATACATATAAATAAAATTGGAGTATCTGTTTGTAATATTGAAATAACCGTCTTTTACTACATGCATATGAATATAAATACGGTACATTTACAATTTTTGTCGGTCTGTTTGTTCCTAATCTTTGAAATGGCTGGACAGATTTTACGGGACGTTTTTTGGTAAGTAGCTAATGTAATAAGGACTAACTAAGGCTGCTTTTATTTTAGAAAATAAAGTTAATTTCCACGCGGAGGAAGTCGCGGGAACAACTAGTAATATATAGAATAGAATAGAATAACATTTATTACATCACAATTATTATATATATGTATATACATATAATAGGTAGATATCAATTGGAAAATATTATGAATCCACTCATCCTAAGTATCCACGGTCTCGTGTCCCGGATCCTCGTAATTTTCATCCACATCATCTATTCATCTGATCCATTACAATAATATATTAAATACGCAAACATTAATACATAATAAATTATATTGTTATTAAAACAAAATAACATAAATTTATATCTATTTAATGATTTTTTATTCTATTCTATTATCAATAGTAGGATTTGTATAAAAAGAGTATAAAAAAGTGAGTCATTATTTAGAATTTACATTTTATATAGGTACATGCATTGTGATATAAAAAGCATTTAAAATGTTAATGAATATATAACTGTTATTACGATTTGTATTATTTTGTTTCATTCCGCTACCATTAGCATGTGTGAGACTACAAATATTTAGTGCGGAAACCTGACCACCGCTACTGGAAGCGTTACGATTACGACCTTCTCTATTAGTGATCAAATTGTTATTGAATCTACACTCATATTGCATCATACGTTTCGCTTCTAAACGAGACATCACCAGGCAAGCAATAGTTTGGATATAGCTAGGAAGTCTAGTGTTGACTATTTGGGACCAGACTATGGCTCATAGTATTCACTGTTCGGCGAAAAGACTTCGACTCGTAGTGTTGACTGTTCGGCGAACATACTCGACTGGTAGTGTGGACTATTCGACGAACAGACATCGACTCGTGTTGACTGTTCGGCGAACATACTCGACTCGTAGTGTGGACTATTCGACGAACAGACATCGACTCGTAGTGTGGACTGTTCGCCGAACACACTTCGACTCGTAGTGTGGACTGTTCGCCGAACAGACTTCGACTAGTAATATTAACTGTTCAGCGACCAAACTACGACATAACATAACCTTATGTATTGTATAAAAATAAATAAAAAAAAAACAAGGTGCATAATGAAAATTCTCTTTTGAATTTTATATAATTTATTAAACTTAATTACATTAGAATTCATATATTTTTTATTCTAAAATAATGAATTTCAAAGATCACACGTTGAAATCACAGTAGTAATACATCAAATCAAATATAAATATTATTCATGTTGGGTATAAAATTTCGCACATTACAAGTGTATTTATATAGAAGAGAGTAGATTATTTTTTTCTTTTTTTTCAAATTATGTTTAAAAAATACATTAAGTCTATAAAAATAAAAAATTGCTAATAATTCTTTTTAAAATTATGTATAACGAATACATTATATCAATAAATCTAAGTCTAGAATTCGGTGGAGCACAAATCACAAATCCTAACAACTGTTGCGAGTATACCTGATTGTCCGCTCCGGAAGGCACTGGATATCGTTGCATTGTGGACCCAGTGCTTCTGGAGGTGGACACAGATATATGAACTAAATGTATCTCTGTATCTATATATTATAAATTACTAACATAGTCTTATAAGTTTTTACTAACACAATATGGATGTAATCCGAATTAAAATGAATAATAATAATGTTAGAAATATAAGGTAAATTTAATTCTCACAATTGTCACTAGATGGCGCTGTCATAAAAGTAAAACGCGCCATCGTTTCGTTTTGTGCAAAATCAGTGAGGTGTTGTCATGTTTTGTATGCAATCGTGCAATGTTCGAGAATGTTTTTTACGGTTCTATCGACTTGTATGCAATCGTGGAATGTTCGAGAATGTTTTTTACGGTTCTATCGACCTAAGTGTACCTGTATTTGAAAACAAGCAATAAACCATATATATAGACACAAGTAAAGTGTTTGGTTTATAGTACCTTTAGGACCTCAAAGTTTTTCAATAATAAAAACACAGAGAGATACAGATTGCTAATATTTATATCAGTTGTCTAGTACCCATAACACAAGCCGTGCTTATCTTGGGACTGGACGGCGCTCTGTATATTATTATTACAATACTACAATATTGGAGCGAAGGTAAGATTTATAATACCACTACTTACCCTTCGCCCCGGCTTCGTCCGGGTCCGTCCGGGTACATGTTATACATGTAAATCTACCTCTTGAATCACTCTACCTATTGCTGAAAACTGCATTAAAATCCGTTGCGTAGTTTAAAAGATCTAGGCAAACAGCCAGTGGAATCGACTTCATTTTATACTACACTAGCTACTCGCCCCGGCCTCGTCTGTGTACATGTATTATACATATAAATCTTCCTCTTGAATCACTCTATCTATTAAAAAAATAGCTTCAAAATCCGTTGTATAGTT
This sequence comes from Achroia grisella, assembly GCF_030625045.1. Lineage (NCBI taxonomy): Eukaryota > Metazoa > Arthropoda > Insecta > Lepidoptera > Pyralidae > Achroia > Achroia grisella. The sequence continues at coordinate 735,136 of NW_026712761.1, forward strand.
TTAAAGATTTAAACAGCACAAGCGACCTTGTTTTATGTAATGATATGTACAGATTCTAACAAATTAAATATATTTATGATAAGAATAATATATGTTTTGGCAAATAGCCAAAAATAATATAATATGTTAAACCTTATGCTAATAAATGCAGCAGATTAATTATTAAATTAATTACAGGTAAAACTGTATATTTCTTTATATGTGTCATAATCTTTGTCATTATACACCATTAAGCAAACATCTGTTTTATACCTCTCCGCTATAGAACATTCCAGTATATGATCAGGAACCTGTCATTAAGTGAGTATTGACAGATTTTAATCTCAACATAATACTGTATTTATAGGTTTACAAATAATAATAATAAAATGTATTCACACGAAAAGTTTGTTAGAGAAAGGGGAGGCCTATCTAGGGTTGCCACCTGTACTTTATAATGAAATATTGTACGTTATTTCAGGTTACTGTTACTCTATACTTTCTGTGAATAAAAATACTTTATTTCGCATGATTTGATATCTTTGGGGTTTTGAAAAGTTTAGTCGTATGTATCTTTTCATTAAACGAAATTTATCGATTGGTGCTGACTGAATATTCATATAAATATAATAATAATATGTGTGTATATTAATGGTATTTGTATGTATGTATATTTAGTATTCATATATTATCTAACTGCCACCTACCTTCCCCTTACTCAATGCTTCTATTTCCCAGGTTGTCTGAATATTCATATAAATATTATTATTATTATTATTATAATATCTCAGGACAATTCGCACAGCGCTATCTAGTCCCAAGCTAAGCAGAGCTTGTGTTATGGGTACTAGACAACTGATATAAATATATGGATACATTTTTTTTAAAATAAATACATATTATACATAGAAAACACCCAGACCGATACAAACAATCATACTCATGAATACAAATTTGTACCGTGCCAGGAATCGAACCCACGACCATCTGTTAGTAAATGACATATTCATTATTTATTTTAATTTAAATATATAATAAATAAAAGTAAAGTGATATAATAAAATATGAGAGATACTAATTTGATACAAACTGCAAAAAGCAATAAAAAATATTATTTTAAGTATAATAATAAAGAAAAATAAATTGTACTTTATTTTGTTACTATGTACTTTTTTCTTACCTATAATAACCAATGTGCTTTAACTGCACAAAAAAAGGTGGCAACACTAGTCCTATCCTAAATATTATGTCACACGTTATACATCCCTCAACAACAAAGTGTGACAAGGGTTTGATAGGTCGTTCTAAATTTCATGATGACACATTTCAAAGTCAAATATATCGAATAATGAAGTTATTTTAAAACTAAATACACTTGTCAAATATGAACCTCATTTTGTAACTTAGTAATTCTAACTTACTAAATTTAAAACATCAATATCACAGTTCTCGTAGGTGTTCACATTTGAACTCTTGTCTAATAATTTCTTATATTTTTTTCCGTGCCTCTTGCTGGTTAAGTGATTTGCAATTGTTTCTTCTTTGTTAACCATTTCATTGTTACAAGTAACACAGTTCAATATTTCATAATTTATCTGTAATAAAAAAATAATTAAAATGCATTAACACGAAAAGTTTGTTAGTAAAAGCTTTTATTAACTCTTTTTATTATTCATATATTAACGTTACACGTTATAGGTCCTCCGCACACAATAAAGTGGGGGGAAGTGACAAAGGGGGGTTGATAAAGATTGACGTGTGACAAAGGGGGGTCGACAAAGTGTGACGGGTGACAAAGGGGGGTCGACAAAGCGTGACGTGTGACAAAGATTGAGAGGTGGTTTCTAAATTCGTGATGTCACATTTAAAAGTAAAATATATAGGTTAAAAAAGGTAAAATATTAAAACATGAAATTTGAACTATTAACAAGAAACATTAAAATATTTCCATAATATATACAAATAACAATCAATGAACGTTTGTTAGTCTTACTAAATATCGCGAATGTTTAGACCGAAATGGCAAAAATTTTTGTTTTAAAATATTTGTAGAAGTCCAAGAAAAAACCTTTCTTGATATTCTTCAAATATTTTAAGGTGATAAAATGTAAAGAAATAATAAAAACACCAATTTTATTTTTCCATACAAACTGTTCGTATCTATCAAATAAGATGCGATAAAAATTCGATATGGGAGTCGACACAATATTTAACTCTGATGCGGTACAAAGTTCGCCGAGTTGGCCAATGTACCTATAACACAAGTTCTGCTTAACTTGGGACTAGATGTCGCTGTATGAGTTGTCCTGAGATATTTTTATTATTATATTTGAACTGCAGTCAAATATATGGTATATGTAATAGCTAACTAATTTGAATCCGCTAGGTCCTTTCTGGTATCGGCTAGAATTAGATAGTAGTTAGTAATTAGTACTAGTAATAATAGTTGTAACCTACCTCTCTAATCAAATTAGGAATATACTTTTCTATTATACTTTTATTAATATTATCCACATGTGTCTGCGTTTCAACATGGGTATCTACGTCTATTTCAATATCCTGACATATTATACATTTGTGACTAGTCGTCCCAGCTACTATACCATTCCAAGCCTCCCACATAACTTCTAAAATATTACCATTCACAATGACCATTTTATTCAACTTAACGGCATATTTTATTCTTCTTAACTCAACATTGTCTACGATAACAGCTGTCAAACGGGTTTTGATTTGTTTTTCTTTAACAATTTTCCTTTCCTTTCTCAGTACATAAACTTGAAACACAGAAAGTGTTTCAAGTTTATGTACTGAGAGGCCAGCTTTAATTTGGTTTTTGCGTTGTTTTCTCGAGATTGCGCTATTTTGTTTTACAAGTTGCTTATGAGGATCCCATTCAAAATGTGCCGATAAATCAGAATGGTATATAATAACATTGCATATAGCACAGTGGTAGGCCAGGTAGGTCTGAAAATATATAAATATAATTAGTTTTCTGTAATCAATTACGGTAGGCGCTAGACTACCAGTAGGAGATGATAGGATGGGCTTAACTACGTCAGTTAGCCCAACGTGAAATTATCAACAATGACTTCAAGAAGGAACCGCGCGAAATACACAGCTTAGCGAGATAAAGTAACATATAGCAGTTAATAATAAGTATATTCGTGAGTATGATTGTTTGCCGATGCTATCTAGGTGTTTTTTAAACATTTTATGTATGCTTGTAAAATAAGTGTATCTATGTATTTATATCAGTTGTCTTATAACACGAGCTCTGCTTAATTTGGAACTAGATGGGGCTGTGAGAATTGTTCTGAGATATATATATCTAATACCTACCTGTCGAATTAAGTTATTCTTATATTTATCCAGAAATTTATATTTCTGCATGTTTTTCTCGTGATCACGTCGAGCTATGTGTTTTTTAAAATCATCGGGCTCAACCTCCACATTACAAATAAAGCAATATCTCGAACCGCTGCCCGTTGCAACCATAGAGTTGTATGATGTCAGAGTGATTTTATAATATTTATCCAATAGTACAAACAATTTCGCTTCGGTATCAAAAGGCGCTACAATGGAGTCGTCACTACCGTTTTTCACGTCAAATTGATCATCCAATCGTATCTCATTTGATACCAATTTAATTTCATCTTCTTCTAATTTAATTTCCTTTTGACTCGATTTTATTTTATTTTCTCCCAATTTAATTTCGTTTTCTACCAATTTAATTTCGTTATCTACTAATTTAATTTTGTTTTCTCCCAATTTCGGTTCGTCTACGTTCAATTTAATTTCGTTTGCTGCAAATTTCGGTTCGCTTCCTCCCAATGCAATTTCATTTACCCTCTCTGTATTGCTATTTGTGCCTGTATTGGCATATTCATCTATTTTCTTATTCACGTCTTGATTTTGAAATTGTACACATGCATTTGTCTGTGCTGGTTGATTGTTAGTTGGTAGTATTTGAAAGGGTGCATTGTATCCTAATGCTAAATATAATTTTGAAATATGATTGGGTTCTAAAATATGGTTATTTACCACTTCAGGGTTCTCTCTCATAGGCATATTACATAGACCGCAGTGGAAAGCGTTTCTAATCTGTAAATCAAAACTAAACTTATCATTTCCCATTCATTATTCAATATATAATATTACTAGCTGTACCCGTAACTTCGTCCGCGCTGAATTTAACTTTATTTTTCTAAAATATAGTAGCCTAAGTTACTCCTTACTACATAGCTAGCTACCTGTCAAAAAAGTTCCTTTAAAATCAGTCCAGCCATTTCAGAGATTAGCGGGAACGAACAGACAGACAAAAATTGTAAAAAAAATGTTATTTTGGTGTATGTAACATATTTATATTCATAGCATGTAGTACAAAAAAAAAAGGGTTATTTCAATATTACAAACAGACACTCCAATATATTAATATATTTATATGCATAGATATAAACCCAGTACCGCTGAGGACTTCAATGCTCGGTCAGTACGCCAACCAATAAATGTTTTTATTTATGTGGGTAGTTGCTATTTAGATTTTGCTACTCCACCGTCTGTATTATATGTACCTTTTTTTAAATCTCCAGAATTATTAAATTTTGCATAAGTTTATATTTTTAGTTCTCATATTTAAGTGAATTATTTGTAATTCTTAATGAGAATAAATATCTAAACCTCATATGGGGCACTAGTGGAGGTTGATAAAATGAGCATGAGGTCAGGTCAGTTAGCCCATCGTGACAAATTCACCAGGAATTTATCACGATGGTTTTCAAGAAGAATCGCGTGGAGGTCAACCTGACATTACACATACATTACATTACATACGGTACATTGCTAGCAATGGGACCGACAGTCCACATTACTAACAATCCATTTCCCCCCTCATAGTAGCAGTTGTCCAACTTTGACTTTATAAACAAGGCAGTCTCTGTGAGCATCTTACTTCACCTATTTCTAAGGCAAGATTGATTTTAAATAAGGCAATTACAGACTAAGAGGTATGTCTCACATGGTATCATGTACGCTACGCTATTGAAGTGTACAGGCCGTCAGCTCGTTTGCTACTCCAAGTATATAAAAAAATCTTTCAAGAATACTTACATTCCTCACCAAGTGATTTCCAAAACAATATAAGAATAGGTGTGTATGAATTAAGTTTATATGTTTTTCAGTCTTGATATGTAGCATTATTCTGCTTTTATCCTCTTTAAAATGGCACAATCCGCAAAAGTAATGGTCTGGATGCTCAAATATGACATTAAAACACATTAAACTGATGTTCATGTTTCGACCTAATACATTTATATACATATTTGAGTATATCTCATTTGTATTACTGAAATTATTATCACTGTTGGTATTGTTATATGTATTAGTTGTAATTCTGTTACTTGTTTGTACAGGACTATTTGTATTTCTTGCATTTATTGCATCATCGCCTTTTCTATTATTGCTTCTACTACTAGTTTCTTTGGTGTATTTATCTGACCCTGAATGACTGTCCAGATGTTCATCAATTAGGTAATTATATTGAAGATTATTACATTGTTCACAGTGAACTTGTTTATCGTCAACCTGAAAATTACAAAAGTTAATATTTTATACTTAAACTACTTAATCCAACCTCAAAGCTGTTCCGTATAGTACTATAATAAAATGTGAATCAAATTTTACCAAACTCATACAACTATATTAGCGTGATTGAGTAAGAGAGATTCAATTTTCTTACCAAAAACAATGAAATAATTGAAATAAATTTGGATGTAGAGACAGATGAGAGCTTAGTAAAAGACGTCGTATGTGGAAAATATAAAACTTGAAGGAACTAATTCCCGTTTCTTCACTTTTGAAAGAAACGTCACAACAATTCCAGTATGTTTTAGACCTCCTTTAAATAACATTACATTCAACGTTTGAAATATTTTTTTCATTTTCAATTCATTCGTAACAATTTACATTGTGTTGAATTTTATTACATATCATAATTTTAATTAAAGCATTATATGTCTAAAATAAATACATGTATAATAAGGAAAAATGTCAATTTCATAATAATAAATTTAAATGTCATGTCCATGTCCACTTATATTATAATTCATTAATTGTATAATAACACTTCTTTAATAAAAAATCCTTTAGTTTGCGTTTAAAATCATTCGTATATAATAAACTTTTTAAATCTATAGGCAACTTATTATATAATTGTATGGACTGGTAGTGTGAACTGCTTCACCACCTTCAGTGTAGGTAACAGCTGACTCACAACATGTTGTCTCCTTGTGCAGAGAGCACTCCTGGTTTGTCTCTCCTCATCAGTTTCATATTCTTGTATATGTTTAGCGTACTGTGTCAATGTTACCAGAATATAGAGAGATGGTACAGTAAGAATGATAATATTACCCTTAAAGTAGAAGATGATGATATCAAGATGAAAACTTGTATGGAAATTCGTCATTCCTCATCCATTTTACATGCGGTCATGGAAACGGAAATCGCAGGCACAATTAGTTGTAAATAAATGACATGTACATACCTGTCTGATAAAATAATCTTTGTATTTTTTTAATATTTCGCATCTGTTTAACCGTTCTATATGATCAACATCAATACAATGACTAGATTTGATTATAATAGAACCTTTAAGTTTGCACACCATACAGTAAAATATATTTCTCTTCAACACCAAAATCATGTGCCAGGTATTTAATGGTATTTTAAACCATTTATGTCCATTGGTTTTGTTCACGAAATCGGTCTTCTTTGCAACCGATGCATACGACATCTCTTTAGATAGATAATTACGAGTATTTTCGTTTTCATTAACATAGTCATTATTATCTTCATATTCTTTCATTGACTCACTGTTACTGTTAATTGTATCACCGTCGCTAACACTAATGCTTTTACAATTCTCATTATCATATTCATAATGATTATTATTTAATGCGTTTGCATCGAAATGATAACGATCATTACTTATGTTTCTATTATTTTCTATATCCAAGCTTTCTAGTGTATCAATAACTTTGTTTATAGCGAACAATCTGTTATCTTCGTGAGTCTTACTTTCAAGGTGGTCATGTATAAATTCATAGTCAAATACTTCATTGCAAACTGCGCAATGATATTTATCTGTCATCTAAAAATAATAATGATAAAATATATAAGAGATATATTCCTACTGATATCCCAGATGGGATAAGCAGAGGCAGGGAGCAAGAGAGCCAATCGGAACCACTAATAAGTGTCATAGTGGTTCAGGGATGTTGGGAGGTCCCAATATGGTATGGTCCCACCCATAGGTATGGGTGCCGTTGCACCTACTGAGTCTACTTCCTGTTGCGTGCTGCTACACCGATCACGGGTCACACCTTACGCCACCAAGGAGCAGAACATTGTCGACTACAAACGGACCAGTACTCACCAGATATTGAGGATGACTCAACTGGAGTCGAGTTACAACACGAGTTTCAAGACATTTGTAACCCGTGTGCAGCCGTCGTCAGTGCCGTGAACACAGAGACTATTTATACTTATTTATATTACAGCTCTCCCGCAGTGCCTAGCGTTTGGCCCCGCGCAGCGGTCAGTGCAAGTTTGATAAAAAACAATATCAAAGTACGGGGCGAAAAGGGTTTGTTACAAGTTATTTTGTGTTTCTTACTGTGATCTATGTTTAATGCATTTAAAATTAATAATAAATGATAGAACGTGTTCACAGAAAGAAAAGAAGTTTTTCATCATCATCATCATCATCGCAGCCCGGAAAACGTCCACTGCTGGACATAGGCCTCCCTCAAAGAAGTTTTTACTTATTTTTAATTACAATTATTTTTTGGTTTTTGTATAAAAAGAGGTTTCATGTGCTAACAGTAATGAATTTGGGTTTATAACGCACGTGTGTTTTATGAGTTGCTTTATATATAAAAAACCGGTGAAATTAAATCCACTTTACGAGTATGTTGAAAAAAAAACATACCTGTCTTATAACGCTTATATCAAATTTCTCCAATGGTTGACACGAATTCAGTCGCTCCTGATGTAAGTCACTTGTAATATGCACGTTGCATACGTCAAGACTGATAGAATCATCACAAACGAAGCAGCGTGTATCGTTCACGTCGTGGAAGACCAAGGTATTCCATTGATAGTCAGTCAGATATACAACTGAATTAATTATAACTCCATGTGGTACCTTCTGTAATGTTATACTTAATAGTCCGTCATCACTCGTAGACATATCTGAAATAAATAACGATTTTTATCAAATAACTAGCTGACCCCGCGACTTCGTCCGCGTAGAAATTAACTTTATTTTTCTAAAATAAAAGATTTTTTTTAAAAATAAAGTATTTAAGTTTCTCCTTATTATCATCAGCTACCTGCCAAAGAAGTCCGGTCGTCGTTCACCACTTATTGAAAGCAGCCAATACGTCTGACTACCACATTAGGAATAATAGTCGTAATTCGCGGTACAAAGGACGGTAATATATATTTATGATACTTACTTCCTTACTAACATTATGCGAAACTAACTGTCCGGCTGTCTGACTAATACGCTTTAATACCAAAACTACCGAACCGATATAAATGAAAATTGATTTTTTTTTTCGGACTACTCTAATGCTGTTGGCCGTAGCTGGCCTTTACCGCTTTACCGGGCGTTAGGGGGCGAGTGCGGATGGCACTCCAAACCCGCGGAATTACTTATGGAGCGGCTGAAGGCCAACTCCTGCCTGACGGATACGACTTTAGTCTGAGGGCACCACTAGGGGTTCGAACCTCGGCTCAGGCCGTCGTAATTTCGATCCCCGTTTGAATTGGACGGGGGATCGATCGGAGGGGCGCCGGTGTGGAGCGCCCGGGGGCGCCGGTTTGGAGCGCCCGGGGGCGCCGGTGTGGAGCGCCCGGGGGCGCCGGTGTGGAGCGCCCGGGGGCGCCGGTGTGGAGCGCCCGGGGGCGCCGGTGTGGAGCGCCCGGGGGCGCCGGTGTGGAGCGCCCGGGGGTGCCGGTGTGGAGCGCCTGGGTGCGTGCAGGCGCCCGGTTGTATGCGCGGTAATGTGTGTTTGAAGTCGTCGTCTTCGCCGGCGAGGACGGTGTCGTGTGTGTGTGTAAAAGTGTGGTTGGGGTGGAACGGGTGAACCCGTGGGGAGGTTACCTGCCGTTATGGGGTCGTCGGGGTCAATGAGAACGTGCCTCGGGCGACGTTGTCGCCTATGTCGGATATTACTCCTCGGTGCGTAGTCGACCGCACTGACTATAAGCGGGTTAGGGTGGGATTGGCCAGAGTCGAAGTAGCGTCGAGACGCTTCCTTCATAAACTGCTTGATGGTGAAATTTGGTACACAGATAGACTTTTAGAAAGGACATATGCTGCTTTTAAATGCGAAAAAAAGTTGTAAGGGGTTGAAAGGGGATATGACAACTTGTATGGAAGTTTAATCATTTTTAATGCTAGTAGTAATAATAATAGATATTTTTATAGGCTGTTATTTGAATATAAATAAATATAACATTCAACATTTGTATAAATTTCACCCTTAATTGTGTAAAATAAAACGGGATGAAAGTTTGTATGGAAATTTGCCATTTTTTAAGCTAGAATGATAAAATATTTTCTTTACTTGGTCAAGGTTACTCCACGTGAACGAAGTCCCAGACAGAGCTAGGATTATTAGTAATAATATAGTCAAACAAAAATCAAATACTCATCGAGATTATACTACCATTATCAAATTTAATTTTAAATGTAAATTATTTAACATACCCTCAGATTCCTCATCGGCAGACACACAGTACTCATCTGTTTCAGCCATCTCGAAACAGTGTGGTACCAATTTTTCGACGTATATATTGACTTCTTGATACTTTTTCGTTTCTTGATGTTTAATTTTAAAGATCTCACCATTAATTGAATAAACATCATCGAGCTGTTCACTTTTAAATCTGCTTTTATTTTCTGTATCGATCATCCTTTTAATATCTTTACTAACATATACTTTTGTATCTGTATTATCTTCTTCAGTTTTAATCTTATTTAGATTCTTTTCTGTCATTTCTCTGCAAGAAAAAAAAAGTCCAAGATATTATCATAAATAAATTGTCGATTTAAACATTGTTTGCCTATGTGGCGAATTTACTAATATTGCGCGACAAAATTCGTAATTTGTAATGTAAAACTTCGAGTTAGTGTACTTGTTAATTTGGGCTAAAAAGGGCTTGTATCCACAGCCGTAAAATATATTAATAAAAAGAAGGATTAAGAAAAATAACAAGCCTGTCATTCAAGGCAGAATGCTCTTGTACATATACCTATTATGTATATAATTATAATAATATCTCAGGACAATTCACACAGTGCCATTTAGTGCCACAAGGTAAGCAGAGCTTGTGTTATGGGTAATAGACAATTATAAATACATAGTTTTTTTCATAAATATATTATCTACATAATATACATAGAAAACAACTAGAGCGATACATATACATATTATTATATATACTTTTGAATACAAATATCCACCAGCTTCAAAGCTGTGACATGGAGTAAATAATAATAATCTTATGAATATTATAAACACAAAAGTTTACGAGTATGGATGGATGTTTGTTACTCTTTCACGCAAAAACTACTGAACGGATTTTGATTAAATTTTACATTAATATAGCTTATGGATCAGAATAACACATCATGGCCTTTACAGCTTCAGCGGACGATAGGGGGCGAGTGCAGATGGCACTCCAAACCAAAGGAAGGACTTATGGCGGCTGAAGGACAACTCCCGCCTGACTTTAACCTGAGGGCACCGCTAGGATTTTTTCAAACTACTCTAATGCTGTTGTCCGCAGCTGGCCTTTACAGCTTCAGCGGACGATAGGGGGTGAGTGCAGATGGCACTCCAAACCAAAGGAAGGACTTATGGAGCGGACTTATGGATACGACTTTAGCCTGAGGGCACCGCTAGAGTTTCGAACCTCGGCTCAGGCCGTCGTAATTTCTATCCCCGTTTGTATTGGACGAGGGGTTTTTTTTTTTTGTGGATGATAATGGAATGGTACACTCGCCTGCGCTAACGGTTTACGCTGGCGGGGCACCAGTGGAGGATGATAAAATGAGCATGAGGTCAGGTCAGTTAGCCCATCGTGACGAATTCACCAGGAATTTAACACGATGGTTTCCAGGGGGAACCGCGTGGAGGTCGACCTGAAATGTTACATTGCTAGCAATGGGGTTATCAATCCACATTACTAACAATCCCTTTCCCCCCCTGGACGAGGGGTTGATCGGAGGGGATGCGTATTATGTATAGAATAAGATAGATAGATAGAATATACTTTATTTGTAACACACAGTAAAGAAAAGGCATAAACCAAAGGAAGGACTTATGGCGGCTGAAGGACAACTCCCGCCTGACCGTCTTCAGTCTTAGATCACCGGTATGGGTTTGAACCTTGGCTTAGGCTTCATAATTCGACCCTAGTTTGAATTGGACAGGGGAGATCATATGTTAATTTCTACTACACTCGCAATGCTGTAGAGCCTATAGCATTGCGAGTGTCGGCTCAGGCTTTCGTAATTTAGTTACCCGTTTGAATTCAACGGGGATTACACACAATAACATATAGGTTATAATTTTCATGCGAAACTGCGGTGCATTTCAAGTGAAACTGTGGGCACATCTAGTATTATATAACAATAAAATTATAGATTGTCTCTATGATCACAGATGACAGACAGCAATCTGCGGCACTACTGTTGGGTCAATTAATAATAATAATAATATAATAATATCTCAGGACAATTCCCACAGTGCCATTTAGTCCTAAGCTAAGCAGAGCTTGTGTTATGGGTACTAGACAACTGATATGAATACATGGATAGATTTTTTATGTAAATAAATACATATTATACACAGAAAACACCCAGACTGATACAAACAATAATGAAAACAAATGTTTGTACCGTGCGAGGAATCGAACCCACAACCATCAGATAGTAAAGTGTACACCACTTTACTATCTGATGGTTGTGGGTTCGATTCCTCGTACTAAACTAAACTAAACCACTAGACCACCGAGGCTGTCAAAATAATATATTATACCATTCTTTGGCCAATAGTATTTGATATTCAGCGCACATAATACAAAATAAGAATATAATAAAACATATGACAATAATGGTGTACAGTAACAAAAATAAATAAAAGTAAGTCTTTAACTTGTTAGTAAATATAAAACCAAACTAGAGAGACATCTGAAGATGCTGTTCAACTGACACTGTCTGATTATATGGCATATCTTAAGAGACGTAAATAACCAGACTTCGACAACCTGGCACAATGTAATGTAAGTTGGACAACATTTTCTGTAAAGACCCTCTTTTGGACTGTTGTATATATAAAGCCGTTAAACATAAAAATTTTTCACCCGCCTGCATTCACTGTTTACACTGGCACTACGTGTAGTAGTAGTATCCGATAAGGGTATGCGAACCCTAAGTATTATTTCAAAATGCCTAGTAATTTCGAAGAAATAAGCTGTGGAATTTCAAATCAAGTTACCAAATGGACGCTCAAGGTTCGATTCCCGCCATCGACTTTTTTTTATTGTTATTTTTTTTTGTTTTGTCTTTATTTTCTATTTTAAATTAACTATTTTAATAATTAAATGAATTTAATCGAACAAAAAGTTGTTAAGTATTAAATTAATTTTAATTTACATTAACTATTATACTTTCTAAATTGTAAAGCAGCTAACAATTATAGTAGACCAGTGGAGGATGATACAATGAGCATGAGGTCATATCAGTTGGCTCATTTTGTCAAATTCACCAGGAATTTGTAATGATAGTTTTCAGGGGGACCTGCTCATATCCATCAGCCTGACATAGGACAATGCTAGCAAATGAGGTCTTCAGTCTACATGACTAGCAATGGGCTTTCTCTCAGACACAACCATTATCATAATAGTATAACCTACAATAACAACTGGCTTAAGCAAGAATATCTGAGGCTTCTCACTGAAGAATCACCTCTCACAAGAGTTATCAATAGTCAACACGTCTGTTTATACTCTGGAAGACTGATTGCATTGTTAAAATGGGTATATCAGAATGGTATTCTAAATGTGAAATTTTGTATGTTTGTTTCTTATCATTTCATAAAACCGTTGAACTAATATTAATAAAAGATTGATGTAAATATACATTTCAAAACGAAAACAGGCATATGCTATCTATTATCTCAAAAAAGCAGACAGAACTGCGACAAACAAGTAGTCTTCTATATCTTTAATATAAAACATATAGTAATCTCAAAATTAACACAAACTATTAAACAAACATAGTGTTATACAGTTACTTACCGCATTATAAGTAAATTAATTAATCTAGTCACATATAACACAAGAAAAGATGTTAATACTTTCCATAAATTTCCAAATAACATCTATAAACACAAAACCTCCGTTAAACCAGTATGGTTGATATAAATCTACTAATTTCTAGCCAACTTGCAATATGTTACTACCCTAAATCCTACTCCTATTTTTATCCACCAAATCTGGGGGTAGCATCAACAAAATGAGTCGTTCGTTGTACGTCGCGTCGAGCACACGCAAATCAACATATTCTCCGCGAATCAACGTTAACGGAACCATCAGCCGCGATCTTCGCGCAATCATCTGATTAGTACATCATCCAGTGAAATTCATCGTAGTGTTGTGCGTTTTTAAAGTGAAACGGCTACGCGTAAAATAAGACCTGCACGCGGGGACGACACGAACCAGGTTGGTCCTTAGTTTCCCTTTTTTACCCAACATTCTTCATGGTCCTTCGTCCAGATCACCATCATTCATCTCAAAACCCATAAATAAATCATATTTCATAATCATCTGATTATCATATTCATCTCATAATTTCATCAAGTATTGCAAGTCATTTTTCATTGTCATATCAACCGCCGTACATATCAGCCATTTTGCTCATATTTCACCTTGTCATTCATTCCATCAAATCAGTATCATTCATTGGCTGTCAATAAAGCTTTAAGCAAAAATCATAACTCATTGTTGGCAACACAGAACAGTAAGTTGTCAATCATAACCCGTCAGTATTAATTCATTCAATCAAATTGTTAGTTTAACTTTTGTTTACATTTTAATTTTCGTATATCATTTAGGAAAATATTACATTATTTTGGTTAAATAACATCAAAATACAATGGCAAATATCAAAGCGTATGCCACAAACTGCGATCTGAGTTACAAAAACATGCGAAATGTGTATGAACTTGCAGGTAAACTTAGCCAAAATCCAAACTTAACTTCACAAGAGCAAGTTGGTTTCATGGTTCGATTTAAGGATATTGAACGGTTTAGGCAACAATTCGAGGAGGCTTTTGCTATTCTTATGTCTAGTACTGAGTCTGTAAGTGACAAATCTCGTGAGGAGTTGGAAAACAGATATTCAACTTTTATGGATATGTTTTATTCTGTTCAAGTTTTGCATAGTTCAATACAAACAAAGAGTGACAATGCCAGTGGTTTTCAACACTCATCATCTAAATCTGAACCTGCCTTTCAGCTTCCCAAGATATCTCTAAATAGGTACTCAGGTGTGAGCATAGAGTGGCCAAACTTCATCTCAATTTTCAACAGTCTAATTCATAATAATGATAGTTTAAGTTCTGTTCAAAAGTTACACTATTTATTGAGTGTTTTGGATAAGGAACCACTCTCTTTGGTAAAGCATTTAGTAATATCTAGTGAGAACTATCAAGTTGCTTACAATTTATTAACAGAACGCTATGAAAACAAGAGAGTTATCGCTGATAAACATGTAGAAGCAATTCTTAATTTGCCAAATTTAACACAATTAAATTTAAAAACTTTAACAAAATTCTTATTCACCATTAAAGAGAGCACTCAAGCTCTTGATGCCTTAAACATGAATACTAAATCATGGAGTTTTCTTTTACTTCATATAATTCTTAGAAAATTGTCACTGGATTTAAGAAGCAAATTTGAATCTCAAGTTGACATTAAAACTATACCTACATTTGAGAATTTAATTAAATTTTTGGAAAATCAATTACATGTTTTAGAAAATGTTAGTGCTTCTATACATAGGGCTTCTACTAGTAGTACATTAACAGTCATTGAATCAAACAATAAAAATAAACTTAGTACAATTATTTGTCCTTGCTGTCAGGATAAACATAGTCTATATTACTGTTCTAAATTTGATACAATGACTCCGGAACAAAGAAAATCCTTTGTTTTTCAACATAAACTCTGCTTTAATTGTTTAAGAACTCATCATATTTCAAAATGCATTTCACAAAGTGTATGCAGAGTATGTCGTGGCCGACACCATACAAAGCTACACATCTCATCCAATCAAGTGAAACCTTACCCAAAGGATAATGAAGTTGCTGTGTCGACAGTGGGTTCCATAGCTCAACTTCAATCTATCCATGGTGTCGAATGTAAATCCACTATGATTTTGGGTACTGCTATTGTCAGTGTACGAGATGTCAATGGATATTACCATTCAGCTCGTGCTCTCATCGACAATGGTTCTCAGGTTTCAATTGTAACCGAAAATCTTGCACAACAACTTAGACTGCCACGTTCACCGTCTAGCAGTGTTCTTGGTTTAGGTGCTTCATCAGCTCAGAATAGTCGAGGAATGATACACTGCAACATAAAATCTTTTATGGATCCTACCAAGACCATATCAACTAATTGTATCATCCTAAAACGCATAACAGGTAATCTCCCATCAGTTATGGTAAATAAATGCATTTTAGATAAATGTAAAAACTTAGTCTTGGCTGATAACAACTTCTCAATGCCGGGAAAAATAGATGTTCTTTTAGGTGTTGACTGTTTTAATAAAATTATTGATGGTGAACAACGTAGCCTGGGTGAAGACATGCCCACTGCGCATTCATCCATCTTAGGTTGGATCATCATGGGCAAGGCTCCCACAGCATCGCAGCAGACTTGTGGTGTGGTCTCCATGGCCTGTACCACAGATATTAATTTTAACCTTTCAAGGTTCTGGGAATCTGAGGAACCTCCCAGTCAACCTATACAAGATCCTGAAAACATTATTTGTGAAAAACACTTCACTAACACTCACACAAGGGATAGCACTGGTCGCTTCATTGTGCGGTTACCTTTCAAAGTGGATCATAAGCCTTTGGGTGAAACACACACCACCGCCTTAAAGCGATTTCATAATTTGGAGCGTCGCATGCTTAAGGATGAGAAGTTGCATGAACTTTATGTTGCCTTTATGAGGGATTACATTGAAGCTGGCCATATGCGTCAAGTGTCAGGTCCAGTATCAAGTGACCGATATTATATTCCCCATCATGGTGTGCTACGCGAACACAGTAGTACCACAAAACTTCGTGCTGTATATGATGCATCAGCCTCTAGCTCTACAGGTGTTTCACTTAATCAGGTACTTATGTCCGGTCCCAAACTTCAAAAAAATATTGAAGATATTATTTTGCGATTTCGACTCCACAAAATTGTCTTCACATGCGACATAAAACAAATGTATCGACAGGTGCGCATGCATGATGACGACTGCAGATACCAAACTATCTTCTGGCGCGCTTCTCCTGCTGAACCCTTGAAGCAGTACGAGTTAACTACCGTAACATACGGCGTCACGAGCTCTGCTTATCAAGCTATTCGCGTCATTCACGAGTTAGCTCATTTAAATACTAGCCAATATGCTGAGGCTTGTAGGGTGTTGCTAGCAGATACATTCGTAGATGATATAGTTAGTGGGTCTCATTGTCTTGATTCTGCTCAGCAATTGCAGCAAAATCTGGTTGCCATTCTCTCTCAAGGCGGTTTCGATTTGCGCAAGTGGTCAAGCAACTCAACGGAGTTCTTGGAATCTTTCACCTCCGATCATTGCGAGCCACCATACCGTTTCGAGGAGCAGGGTGACAACATCTTCAAAATTCTGGGCATCGAATGGAACGCAAAAACGGATAGCTTCTTCTATCATGTCTCAAACATGAGTAATGTCATGACCATGCGTGGCGTTTTGTCTAACATCGCGAGACTTTACGATCCATGTGGATTTTTAGCTCCTGTCACTTTCTACGCCAAGCACCTTATGCAACAGCTGTGGTCAACACAAAAGAGTTGGGACGATCCACTTCCCCCTGCTATACAAAAATCTTGGTCGGAATTAATAGCAGATTTTCCTCATCTTAATAAAGTATCTATATCACGTTACGTTATCACTGATCAACCGTTTGTATGTCAATTGCACGGTTTCAGTGATGCGTCCGAGCGCGGGTATGCCGCTTGCATCTATCTGCGTATTCAAAATACTCATGGTAATTATGTTAAATTATTACTTGCAAAATCACGGGTAGCACCACTCAAACAAAAACTAACTATTCCCAAATTGGAATTAAACGGTGCACTTTTACTCATTCGCTTAACCAAACACGTGTTTGACATTTTAAATGTCAAAATGTCAATCACTACTGTCATTGCTTGGTGTGATTCGAACATAGTCCTATCGTGGCTTAAAACTTCACCTCACAAACTTCAAACTTATGAAGGGAACCGTGTATCCCAAATCCAAAATTTATTTTCCAATGTCACGTGGAAACACGTACCGTCCATGATGAATCCAGCTGATTCAGCCAGTCGAGGCCTTACTCCTACTGAATTAGTTGATCATCCCTTATGGTGGTGTCCATCATGGCTTGAAATGGACGATTCAACATGGCCTAATGAATCATCAGAACTTAGCGAAGCCGACTTGCCTGGTGTACGGTCCTCCTATCCTGCAGCTTATGTCACGCATACTATTACGGAGCCTCCTTTTCTCACCAAGTACAGCTCGTTTACCAAGTTACGATGTATAGTAGCTTGGTGCAAACGTTTCTGTCACAATCTACGCAAGCCTTCACAACGAAGAACTGGACCAATTAGTGTGGCCGAGTTGATTGATAGCACTCACACTATCATTCGATTGGTTCAGTCTTCGGAATTCTCTGGAACAATTAAAAGGCTACAGGAAAACAAATCTATTAAAGGTGGTCTCATGAGACTTAATTTATTTTTCGACAACATCGGTCTCGTAAGAGTAGGTGGAAGGCTTACCAATTCTAATTTGCCGTACCACACAAGGCATCCATTGCTACTTCCTAAGGCACACCACGTGACACGATTGATAATTGACTATTATCATCATGTCTTTTTACATCCTACTCTAAATTCCCTTCTAAATTTATTACAAAAATACTTTTGGATTATATCAGCGCGTCGAATTGTCCGCCAACAAATTTTTCGTTGTCAACGTTGTTATAGATCACGACCTAGATCTCTTGAACCGTTTATGGGAGATCTACCCTCCCACCGAGTAACATCCTGTCGACCTTTTCAAAAGGTTGGGATCGATTTTGCGGGCCCGTTTTTCTTAAAAACTTCTCGTATCCGAAACGCCAAGTCCGTAAAATCGTATCTCTGTATTTTTGTATGTTTTACTACCAAATGTACTCATCTGGAAATTGTTTCAGAGTTGTCTACTGAAGCGTTTCTTGCATGCTTCGATCGGTTTGTTTCTCGTAGGGGACTTCCTAGCGACGTATTTAGCGATTGCGGTACCAATTTTGTTGGTGCTCGGAATTATCTAAAAGATGTTACGCAACATATTATAAATTCTCATGAGGAAATCCATAAATATTTAGCTCATCAACAAATAGTTTGGCATTTGAATCCTCCCGCCAGTCCACACATGGGTGGTTTATGGGAGAGTGCTGTTCGCTCTGCCAAATTAATCATTACTCGTGTAATTGGCGATCGCTCACTGGTTTACGAAGAATTAGCTACCATCTTCACTAAAGTAGAGGCTGCTCTAAATTCACGTCCTTTAGTACCTATGACAAATGATCCAAATGACCTGGACGTTTTAACTCCTGGCCATTTTATCATCGGTAAACCTCTTCAGGCATTACCTGAAGAAGAAATAATAGAATCAAATCTTCTCAAGCGTTGGCAGTTAGTACGGCAAATAACTCAGCATTTTTGGAAGCGTTGGCAATCCGAATATCTTCATACATTACAACAGCGACCCAAATGGCTTGCTAAACTACCTAACGTTCAAGTAGGCGATTTGGTTTTGCTGAAAGATCCCGGTTTGCCACCATTTCGTTGGAAAATTGCTAGGGTAACTAAAATTTGTCCAGGTTCTGACGGTACTGTTAGGGTGGTAGAGTTGAAAACTTCTACTGGTACGTTACTTCGACCAGTAGTCAAGATTTGTCCATTATTACCTTGTGCCTAAAGCCGATCATTATTCTTATGCTATCGAACCTTAGCTTATAGTATTATTAGTTTAGTTACATCTCATTATTATTTTTTTTTTTTATAGTTAACATTATTGGAAACCTTTGCAGTTTCATATCTTACTTTTTTTTTTTTTATTCTCTAAAGAGCTTAGAGGCTCTTTGGGGGGCGGTATGGTTGATATAAATCTACTAATTTCTAGCCAACTTGCAATATGTTACTACCCTAAATCCTACTCCTATTTTTATCCACCAAATCTGGGGGTAGCATCAACAAAATGAGTCGTTCGTTGTACGTCGCGTCGAGCACACGCAAATCAACATATTCTCCGCGAATCAACGTTAACGGAACCATCAGCCGCGATCTTCGCGCAATCATCTGATTAGTACATCATCCAGTGAAATTCATCGTAGTGTTGTGCGTTTTTAAAGTGAAACGGCTACGCGTAAAATAAGACCTGCACGCGGGGACGACACGAACCAGGTTGGTCCTTAGTTTCCCTTTTTTACCCAACACAGTATGTAACCTAACTAAAATGAAATATATATTGTCTTACAATATGAAAACAGGATGCCACAGAAATAGGAGTAATTAAATAAGTTAGTGATTCATTTATTTATATATGTTAGAACCAAAAGTACAATAATATATTGTACTACTAATTTACCAATACTAATTATTGTTTTATCAATATCAAATTTATCAAGCAACGATTTATTAACAGAATGAACCGTATATGTACAAAACAGGTACTAATATATATTACAGAACACAGAAATGATAAAGAAATTGTAATTTACAGATAAAATTAAATATAACGCAATTCGAGTGTTGACAACACTCGAATTCAAGGAATAACACAGAGACATTAAAATACCCCACTGTTAGCCAGTCAGTGTTGCCAACATTGTTAAAGCAATTCGAGCGAGCCTACTGTGGGGGACACCAAAACGAAACGAGTTTTTAAATTAATTAAATTCCCAAAAAACTAAATTATAATTTTGCTAATGATATTTTTGAAATAAATTATTATAATATTGCATAATTGTGACAAAAATAATTCAGTTATATGTTAGCTTTATTAATTAACAATTAAAATACAACAAACATTTTAAAGTTCAATTTCCAACCGAGTTGAATGATTTACAAGATATTTTTCTAAATATTTTTTATATTTAAGTATTTTTTTTATCCGGAACCCGTCTCAATAGGCCAGTTACCAGGGCGTTGATGCCCCCGGGGTTGATGACTGGGCAAAGGGGGCTCGCTCAATCTTTAGTCCTCTAGGGGGGTGCAGATGTGAATCACTTTACATATCAATAAAAAATATTACGTCAATTAAATATATAAAAGACATTTTTCAAAAATTTTCGAAAATTATATTATTACTAAAAAGAGCCCACTGTTAACAATATTTTTATATGGATAAAAGATACTTTAAGAAATTAAATGTGAAGCTCACTGTATAAATTTAAAATTTAAAGGAAAAAATGAATTAAATAAATTTAAAAACCTTGATAAAAAATGTACATTTTGAATACTGACATTTTTCTATTTAACCTATGATTTGTATGGTCACTGTTTTGCCGAAATGACAGCGTGACATTTAAACGGTTCAGAAATTGTTTCTTTTAGTTAGAATCTTTAAAATATGAGTATTACTTCTCTTATTTCGGTAATTTTCAGTGTTATATCATATATTTTTATTTTTTAAATAATTTTAAATTTATTCAATTGGGGAAAACGGACATACCACATCAGTGTTGCCAATTCAATATTAGGTTATTGTCCAAAATTAAAGTGAAACAATATTGGACCTATTTAATAAACTAATGTACTTGACTTTATCATGTGTCACTTGTGATAACACTCATGCGTTACCAATCCGCCCGCTGGTCAATTATGTAATACTATATAAAAATGTATCTATTAAAGCTATGATTAAATACAAAAAGATGATATGAAAATTTAATATTACGTTTGTTATACAAATTATTCCATATTTTTTTTCATATCGACGACCTCGACGCCTTCTGCCTGACTTCATGCTCATCCAGTCATCCTCCACTGCACGAATGCATAATATATAATGTTATATGAGAGAAAGAGATAAAAAATTAAGGAACAGATCTCCGTAGATCTGTTTCTTAATTGATTGACCATTCAATGATATTGTAGGGCAGTGAAATAAAATATATAAGTTCTTATATACATAATTAATTTATTTTTCACCGTAAACGTTTTCTTTCAAACTCCTATAAACAAGGGCTGTTAGCTAATTTTTCAATAAATAGTTCAGAAGATATTTTTTTTTATGCATGATAATGGAATGGTGTACCAGCTGCGCTAACGGTTTACGCTGGCGGGGCACCAGTGGAGGATGGTAAGATGAACATGAGGTCAGGACAGTTAGCCCATCGTGACAAATTAACCAGGAATTTATCACGATGGTTTCCAGGGGGAACCGCGTGGAGGTCAACCTGATATGGTACGTTGCTAGTAATGGGGTCATAAGTACACATTTTTAACAATCCCCTTCCCCCCTGAAGACAATATTTGATTAAACATTTTCATTATACTTTCAGAGTTCACTTTAAAGACGAGGGACGGTTTTTCGTTCCGTAATTTATTATCACTGGATCTGAAATATGTTGATGGTCAATTAAGCTCAGGTGTAGTGTACTTTATTAGATTATGACTATAAACATATGTTATGTAAACCATCTCCGCGCCAATGATTTAAAAAATATTTTATTTAAATTTATGGTCAATCGGCTAAAAATACAAATTAGAAATAAGTGTGTTAAGGGCAAAGGCAGCAGATGCAAACGAAATACGGAGACTATTTATTTCTTCTTTTACTTATATGTGGGTACTTTACACTTCGAGTCTTTAAAACGAACTGGACTGTGCACATTATATTCTTTTTTTTTCAGACTACTCTAATGCTGTTGGCCGCAGGTGGTCTTTACAGCTTCACTGGACGATTATGTACGCACAATATCGTGGTTCTATTTAAAGAAAGTAGGTAGGTAGGACTGTTATGGTTAAATCAGAACTTATAACTTTGAGTACAAGTCTCAATTTTTTTCCCGCCAAATTGTTTTCTGTCGCTTCGTTAGTGTTTACTCCAATTGGATCAGTCTGTACCACTTTATATATCAATGCGTCTACATTAGATTGATTGTTTCTGTCCTTGCGTACTTGTAGTAGTACGTAAGTATTTATATCGGCATACGTTAATAAAAGTGCTATAAAAATATGCAATATATATTGTACTAAGTCTTAATCTGGTAGTTAACTACATAGTATTGGGTAGTGTGTCTAACTATTGTTCAGTTTATAACTAGATATTTGCCCCGACTTCTCACGACTGTACATGTAATTACAAATTTCATTCATATTATGTAAAGAAACCGAGAAAATCGCAGTATGACATTAATTACCCTGAATTATGGGGGATTTTACGGAATATTCGGGGGAAAATCAGATGGTGGCAACACTGGCCGACAGAATGGTGTATTTTGTTTGTGTATCCCATCAAAAACATAAATGTGAAATGATAGCCGAGTTTAATATTATGATATTTGCCTTGATTGTTGACTTCTACGACAAAAAAGATGATGTCTATATATATATTTTATATGGTATATTTTACGATGGTATGTCTTTGTTTACGAGTTCATAATCTTGTTATAGATTTTTTGTCCGTTCATTCGTATCCGCGTATAAACATTAACCTTATTATTATAACTAATATATCTAATATTTTATATATTATATATATTATACTATACTATACCATTTTTGAATTTCATATATTGTACCATCTATTTTTTAAGTATTTGTAATGCAAACCAGTATAATAACCTTTAATCATCATCATCAATCTTCATTCATTCATATCCGCGTATAAACATTAACCTTATTATTATAACTAATATATATAATATTTTATATATTATATGTATTATACTATATTATACCATTTTTAAATTTTATATATTGTACCATCTATTTTTTAAGTATTTGTAATGCAAACCAGTATAATAACCTTTAATCATCATCATCATCAATATCAATATTCATTCTTCATTTTCAGTCATTTTTTATTCTCATTCATCATTCATCATTCATCATTAATCATTCATCATTCATGCATCATTCATTCGTCATTCATTCTTCAGTCATCATTCATTCATCATACATTCTTCATTCAGCATTCATTCATCGTTCATTCATATGATGTATGAACATGAATTAGGAATGAATGATGATGAATGATGAATGAATGATGAATGATGAATGACTTCGTAGAAGTCAACAATCAAGGCATATATCATAATATTAAACTCGGCTATCATTTCACATTTATGTTTTTAATGGGATATATTTTACGATGGTATGTCTTTGTTTACGAGTTCATAATCTTGTTATAGATTTTTTGTCCGTTCATTCATATCCGCGTATAAACATTAACCTTATTATTATAACTAATATATCTAATATATTATATATATTATACTATATTATACCATTTTTGAATTTTATATATTGTACCATCTATTTTTTAAGTATTTGTAATGCAAACCAGTATAATAACCTTTAATCATCATCATCATCAATATCAATATTCATTCTTCATTTTCAGTCATTTTTTATTCTCATTCATCATTCAACCTTCCTTCATCATTCATTCTTCAGTCATCATTCATTAATCATTCATTCATTCATGATGATTGATTAATGATGATTGATGAATGATGAATGATGAGTGATGAATTATGAGTGATGAATGATGATTGATGAATGATGATTGATGAATGATGATTGATGAATGATGAATGATGAATGAATGATGAATGAATGATGAATGAATGATGAATGAATGATTAATGATGAATGAATGATTAATTAATAATGAATGATTAATGAATAATGAATGATTAATGAAGAATGAATGATTAATGAAGAATGAATGATTAATGAAGAATGAATGATTAATGAAGAATGAATGATTAATGAAGAATGAATGATTAATGAAGAATGAATGATTAATGAAGAATGAATGATTAATGAAGAATGATAGATTAATGAAGAATGAATGATTAATGAAGAATGAATGATTAATGAAGAATGAATGATTAATGAAGAATGAATGATTAATGAAGAATGAATGATTAATGAAGAATGAATGATTAATGAAGAATGAATGATTAATGAAGAATGAATGATTAATGAAGAATGAATGATTAATGAAGAATGAATGATTAATGAAATTAATTCATCATTCATCATTCATCATTTATTCAACATTCATCATTCATCATTCATCATTCTTTCATCATTCATTCATCATTCATTCATCATTCATCATTCATTCATCATTCATCATTCATCATTCATCATTCATCATTCATTCATCATTCATCATTCATTAATCATTCATTCATCATTCATTCATCATTCATTCATCATTCATCATTCATTCATCATTCATCATTCATTCATCATTCATTCATCATTCATCATTCATTCATCATTCATCATTCATTCATCATTCATCATTCATTCATCATTCATCATTCATCATTCATTCATCATTCATCATTCATCATTCATCATTCATCATTCATCATTCATTCATTCATCATTCATCATTCATTCATCGTTCTTCATTCATTCATCATTCATCATTCATTCATTATTCATCATTCATCATTCATCATACATCATACATCATTCATCATTCATCATTCATCATTCATCATTCATCATTCATCATTCATCAATCATCATTCATCAATCATCATTCATCACTCATCATTCATCACTCATCATTCATCATTCATCAATCATCATGAATGAATGAATGATTAATGAATGATGACTGAAGAATGAATGATGAAGGAAGGTTGAATGATGAATGAGAATAAAAAATGACTGAAAATGAAGAATGAATGAATCTAAATGGGTGCCAAGTTCAATGGTCTGTCCTGAAATGTATTTATAACAATATAAAATATCATTTCTTCTTATAACTTAGGATAATATACTGTAGCCTAAGGTCTAACTTGGCTAATTTTCATATACGAAATATACTGTAGCCTTCGCAAGTTCTAAACATGTTACTTGTCGGTTCCTATTTTAATATTAGTAGTAACTAGCAATCGAAAGTAATAATTTAGATCTCGTCTCTTTTGTCGTAGAAGTCAACAATCAAGGCATATATCATAATATTAAACTCGGCTATCATTTCACATTTATGTTTTTGATGGGATATATTTTACGATGGTATGTCTTTGTTTACGAGTTCATAATCTTGTTACAGATTTTTTAACCGTTCATTCATATCCGCGTATAAACATTAACCTTATTATTATAACTAATATATCTAATAATATATACTATATTATACCATTTTTGAATTTTATATATTGTACCATCTATTTTTTAAGTATTTGTAATGCAAACCAGTATAATAACCTTTAATCATCATCATCATCAATATCAATATTCATTCTTCATTTTCAGTCATTTTTTATTCTCATTTATCATTCAACCTTCCTTCATCATTCATTCTTCAGTCATCATTCATTAATCATTCATTCATTCATGATGATTGATGATTGATGAATGATGAATGATGAGTGATGAATGATGATTGATGAATGATGATTGATGAATGATGAATGATGAATGAATGATGAATGAATGATGAATGAATGATGAATGAATGATGAATGAATGATGAATGAATGATGAATGAATGATGAATGATGAATGAATGATGAATGAATGATGAATGATGAATGAATGATGAATGAATGATGAATGAATGATGAATGAATGATGAATGAATGATGAATGAATGATGAATGAATGATGAATGAATGATGAATGAATGATGAATGAATGATGAATGAATGATGAATGAATGTTGAATGATGAATGAATGATGAATGTTGAATGAATGATGAATGTTGAATGACGAATGATGAATGATGAATGATGAATGATGAACGAATGAATGAATGATGAATGAATGATGAATAAATGATGAATGAATGATGAATTAATGATGAATAAATGATGAATGAATTATGAATGAATGATGAATGAATGATGAATGATGAATGAATGATGAATGATGAATGAATGATGAATGAATGATGAATGAATGATGAATGAATGATGAATGAATGATGAATGAATGATGAATGAATGATGAATGAATGATGAATGAATGATGAATGAATGATGAATGAATGATGAATGAATGATGAATGATGAATGAATGATGAATGATGAATGAATGATGAATGAATGATGAATGAATGATGAATGATGAATGATGAATGATGAATGATGAATGATGAATGATGAATGATGAATGATGAATGATGAATGATGAATGATGAATGATGAATGATGAATGATGAATGATGAATGATGAATGATGAATGTTGAATGATGAATGAATGATGAATGATGAATGATGAATGATACAGAAAACTTGAATTTAGAAAGCAATTTTTTACATCATTGATGAATAGAACAAATAATAAAGGTCCAAGGATAGAACCTTGTGGAACCCCAGATGATACATTGACTATATCTGACTTAAAACCATTGACGACTACTGTCTGTGTTCTGCCTGATATATAAGATGAGAACCATCTCAGCAGGTCACCTCGAATGCCGTTATAAGCTATTTTATTGAGAAGTAGTTCATGATCTACCTTATCAAAACATTGAATGATGAATGATGAATGAATGATGAATGAATGATGAATAAATGCATGATGAATGATGAATGAATGATGAATGAATGATGAATGAATGATGAATGAATCATGAATGAATTATGAATGAATGATGAATGAATGATGAATGAATGATGAATGACGAATGAATGATGAATGAATGATGAATGAATGATGAATGATGAATGAATGATAAATGATGAATGATAAAAGAATGATTAATGAATGATTAATGAAGAATGAATGATTAATGAAGAATGAATGATTAATGAAGAATGAATGATTAATGAAGAATGAATGATTAATGAAATTAATTCGTCATTCATCATTCATCATTCATCATTCGTCATTTATCATTCGTCATTCAACATTCATCATTCATTCATCATTCATCATTCATCATTCATTCATCATTCATCATTCATTCATCATTCATTCATCATTCATTCATCATTCATTCATCATTCATTCATCATTCATTCATCATTCATTCATCATTCATTCATCATTCATTCATCATTCATTGATCATTCACTCGTCAGGCATTCATCATGCATTCATCATTCATTCATCATTCATCATTCATCATTCATCATTCATTCATCATTCATCATTCATTCATCATTCATCATTCATTCATCATTCATTCATCATTCATTCATCATTCATCATTCATTCATCATTCATCATTCATTCATCATTCATTCATCATTCATCATTTATTCATTCACCATTCATCATTCATACATCATTCATCATCCATCATTCATACATCATTCTGCATTCATCATTCATCATTCATGCATCACTCATCATTCCTCATTCATGCAACATTCATCATTCATCATTCATCATTCATCATTCATCATTCATCATTCATCATTCATCAATCATCATTCATCATTTATCATTCATCATTCATCATTCTTCATTCTTAATTCGTCATTCATTCTTCATTCATCATTCATTCTTCATTCATCATTCATCATTCATTCTTCATTCATCATTCATTAATCAAATTCATCAAAAAATGACTGAAAATGAGGAATGAATAATGGAGAATGAAGAATGAGAATAAAATTGAAGAATGAATATTGATATTGTTGATGATGATTAAAGGTTATTATACTGGTTTGCATTACAAATACTTAAAAAATAAAAAGGTTGTTAGAAATATAAAAATAATTTGTTATGGGTAGACAACCATACCATATAACACAATACATAACCATATTGTACTAAGTCTTAATCTGGTAGTTAACTACATAGTATTGGGTAGTGTGTCTAACTATTGTTCAGTTTATAACTAGATATTTGCCCCGACTTCTCACGGATGTACATGTATTTACAAATTTCATTCATATTATGTAAAGAAACCGAGAAAATCGCAGTATGACACTAATTACCCTGAATTATGGGGGATTTTACGGAATATTCGGGGGAAAATCAGATGGTGGCAACACTGGCCGACAGAATGGTGTATTTTGTTTATGTGTATCCCATCAAAAACATAAATGTGAAATGATAGCCGAGTTTAATATTATGATATATGCCTTGATTGTCTACGACAAAAGTGACGACAAAAAATTTGTCACGATGCGCTAACTGCCTGACCTCACGCTCATCTTATCGTCCTCCACTGGTGCCCCGCCAGCGTAAATATTAACAGCAGTTATTCATTTCATTCACCATTCATTCTTCGTTCATTTATCATTCATTCTTCGTTCCCATTCATTATTCATTCACCATTCATAATTCATTCATAATTCATTCATCATTCATTCATCATTCATCATTCAATTATCATTCATCATTCATTCATTATTCATTCATCAATCATCATTCATTCATCATTCATTCATCAATCATCATTCATCATTCATTTTATTTTTTAAGTATTTGTAATGCAAACCAGTATAATAACCTTTAATCATCATCATCAATATCAATATTCATTCTTCAATTTTATTCTCATTCTTCATTCTCCATTATTCATTCCTCATTTTCAGTCATTTTTTGATGAATTTGATTAATGAATGATGAATGATGAATGAAGAATGAATGATGAATGAAGAATGAATGATGAATGAAGAATGAATGATGAATGAAGAATGAATGATGAATTAAGAATGAAGAATGATGAATGATGAATGATAAATGATAAATGATGAATGACTATTGATGAATGATGAATGATGAATGATGAATGATAAATGATGAATGTTGAATGAATGATGAATGATGAGTGAATGATGAATGAATGATGAATGAATGATGACTGATGAATGAATGATGAATGAATGATGAATGAATGATGAGTGAATGATGACTGATGAATGAAGGATGAATGAATGATGAATGAATGATGAGTGAATGATGAATGAATGATGAATGAATGATGAATGAATGATGACTGATGAATGAATGATGAATGAATGATGAATGAATGATGAATGAACGATGACTGATGAATGATTGATGAATGAATGATGAATGAATGAATGATGAATGAATGATGAATGAATGATGATTGATGAATGAATGATGAATGAATGATGATTGATGAATGAATGATGAATGATGAATTATGAATGATGAATGATGAATGATGATTGATGAATGAATGATGAATGAATGATGAATGATAATTGAATGATGAATGAATTGAATTGAATATGTTTTTGATGGGATACACATAAACAAAATACACCATTCTGTCGGCCAGTGTTGCCACCATCTGATTTTCCCCCGAATATTCCGTAAAATCCCCCATAATTCAGGGTAATTAGTGTCATACTGCGATTTTCTCGGTTTCTTTACATAATATGAATGAAATTTGTAAATACATGTACATCCGTGAGAAGTCGGGGCAAATATCTAGTTATAAACTGAACAATAGTTAGACACACTACCCAATACTATGTAGTTAACTACCAGATTAAGACTTAGTACAATATGGTTATGTATTGTGTTATATGGTATGGTTGTCTACCCATAACAAATTATTTTTATATTTCTAACAACCTTTTTATTTTTTAAGTATTTGTAATGCAAACCAGTATAATAACCTTTAATCATCATCAACAATATCAATATTCATTCTTCATTTTCAGTCGTCGCGGTGAGCCGCATGCTCGTTTGTCCCCTGTGTTATAAAAAAAAAATATAAAAATTCATTAATGAATGATGAATGAAGAATGAATGATGAATGATGAATGAAGAATGAATGATGAATGAAGAATGAATGACGAATTAAGAATGAAGAATGATGAATGATGAATGATAAATGATGAATGATGATTGATGAATGATGAATGATGAATGATGAATGATGAATGATGAATGATGAATGATGAATGATGAATGTTGCATGAATGAGGAATGATGAGTGATGCATGAATGATGAATGATGAATGCAGAATGATGTATGAATGATGGATGATGAATGATGTATGAATGATGAATGGTGAATGAATGAATGATGAATGATGAATGAATGATGAATGAATGATGAATGATGAATGAATGATGAATGATGAATGAATGATGAATGAATGATGAATGATGAATGAATGATGAATGATGAATGATGAATGATGAATGAATGATGAATGAATGATGCATGACGAATGATGAATGATGAATGAATGATGAATTAATGATAAATGAATGATGATTGAATGATGACTGAATGAATGATAAATGAATGAATGACGAATGAATGAATGATAAATGAATGATGATTGAATGATGAATGAATGAATGACGAATGAATGAATGCTGATGAATTATGAAAGAATAATGAATGGTGAATGAATAATGAATGGGAACGAAGAATGAATGATAAATGAACGAAGAATGAATGGTGAATGAAATGAATAACTGCTGTTAATATTTACGCTGGCGGGGCACCAGTGGAGGACGATAAGATGAGCGTGAGGTCAGGCAGTTAGCGCATCGTGACATATTCACCAAGAAATTATCACGATGGTTTCCAGAGGGAACCGCGTGGAGGTCAACCTGATATGGTACATTACTAGCAAGATCATCAGTCCACATTACTAACAGTCTGCTTTTTTACTGGAATAATAGTGTTTGTTACATAAATTTTGTTGTTGACAAAAGGTACAAGGTAGTCTTTGTAAATAGTTGTTTGTGTGGGTGCCTCGGTCTCACCTACTTTGTGTAGGGGAGAGTGGGGTAAGATAGGGTACTCCTCTTACAGAGAAAAACTAGTGAAAATAAAATCTATGTTGATATATATTATGTAATTGATGTCAAGCAGTGCATACGTAGTTCTTTTTATTTGTATTTTCTTTGTAACTTATTCCAATGACAATAAATAAAACAATGAAGAATGAATGATGAATGAATGATGACTGAAGAATGAATGATGAAGGAAGGTTGAATGATAAATGAGAATAAAAAATGACTGAAAATGAAGAATGAATATTGATATTGATGATGATGATGATTAAAGGTTATTATACTGGTTTGCATTACAAATACTTAAAAAATAGATGGTACAATATATAAAATTCAAAACTACTCCTCGGTGCATAGTCGACCGTACTGACTATAAGCGGGTTCGGGTGGGATTGGGCAGAGTCGAAATAGCGTCGAGACGCTTCCTTCATAACTCTGCTTGATGGAGGGCAGATTTAGATCACGGTGGAGATCCGCGCTACGAACGAACCACGACGCACCAGTGGCTAGACGCAAAAACCTATTCTATATGATTTGCAATCTATTGATTAGATAGTAGGGTATGTGGGCGAATACGGGACTGGCGTATGTCATGATGGGACGGATACAAGCCTTGAATTGAATGATGAATGATGAATGGATGATGAATGAATGATGAATGAATGATGAATGAATGATGATCCACATTCATTCATCCATAATAACCTTTAATCGTCATCATCATCAATATCAATATTCATTCTTCATTTTCAGTCATTTTTTATTCTCATTTATCATTCAACCTTCATTCATCATTCATTCATAATTCATGTATGATGAATGAATGACATAAATTTTACCTCTGGAGGTAAATTTTACCCAAAAGCTGGTACGTAAGTCTCTTTTCTCCCTTGACATCCACAAGTCGAGTGGGCACTTGAGTTGGCTCCGATACTAACGCGTCTTTTCCGGTACTGCTACTCTACAGGTGTAGTCCCGAAACTTTGGAAGACGGCTTTGGTTCATCCGATTCCTAAGAAGGGAGATCGCTCAGATCCAGCTAACTATAGGCCCATAGCCATCACCTCCTTATTCTCAAAGACAATGGAGTCGATTGTCAACCGTCAACTCACCATTCATTATTCATTCATTCTTCATTCATCATAAATTAATAATTTATTCATCATTCATTCATCATTCATCATTCATCATTCATTCACCATTCATCACCCGTCACGCATCATTCATCATTCATCACACATCATTCATCATTCATCATTTATCATTCGTCATTCGTCATTCGTCATTCGTCATTCGTCATTCGTCATTCGTCATTCGTCATTCGTCATTCGTCATTCGTCATTCGTCATTCGTCATTCGTCATTCGTCATTCGTCATTCATCATTCATCATTCATCATTCATCATTCATCATTCATCATTCATCATTCATCATTCATCACTCATTCATCATTCATCATTCATTCATCGTACATAATTCATTCAACATTCATTCATCATTCATTCATATGATGTATGAACATTAATGATGAATGAATGATGAATGAATGATGAATGAATGATGAATGAATGATGAATGAATGATGAATGAATGATGAATGAATGATGAATGAATGATGAATGAATGATGAATGAATTATGAATGCATTATGAATGAATGATGAATGAATGATGAATGAATGATGAATGAATGATGAATGAATGATGAATGAATGATGAATGAATGATGAATGAATGAATGATGAATGAATGATGAATGAATGAATGATGAATGAATGATGAATGAATGATGAATGAATGATGAATGAATGATGAATGAATGATGACTGGTGAATTAATGATGAATGAATGATGAATGAATGATGACTGGTGAATTAATGATGAATGAATGATGAATGAATGATGAATGAATGATGACTGAATGATGACTGATGAATGATTGATGAATGAATGATGATTGATGAATGAATGATGATTGATGAATGATTGATGAATGAATGAATAATGAATGATGAATGATGAATGAATGATGAATGAATGATGAATGATGAGTGATGAATGAATGATGAATGAATGATGAATGAATTATGAATGATGAATGATGAATGAATTATGAATGAATTATGAATGAATTCTGAATGGTGAATGAACGAAGAATGAATGGTGAATGAAATGAATAACTGCTGTTAATATTTACGCTGGCGGGGCACCAGTGGAGGACGATAAGATGAGCGTGAGGTCAGGCAGTTAGCGCATCGTGACAAATTCACCAAGAAATTATCACGATGGTTTCCAGAGGGAACCGCGTGGAGGTCAACCTGATATGGTACATTACTAGCAAGATCATCAGTCCACATTACTAACAGTCTGCTTTTTTACTGGAATAATAGTGTTTGTTACATAAATTTTGTTGTTGACAAAAGGTACAAGGTAGTCTTTGTAAATAGTTGTTTGTGTGGGTGCCTCGGTCTCACCTACTTTGTGTAGGGGAGAGTGGGGTAAGATAGGGTACTCCTCTTACAGAGAAAAACTAGTGAAAATAAAATCTATGTTGATATATATATTATGTAATTGATGTCAAGCAGTGCCTACGTAGTTCTTTTTATTTGTATTTTCTTTGTAACTTATTCCAATGACAATAAATAAAACAATGAAGAATGAATGATGAATGAATGATGACTGAAGAATGAATGATGAAGGAAGGTTGAATGATAAATGAGAATAAAAAATGACTGAAAATGAAGAATGAATATTGATATTGATGATGATGATGATTAAAGGTTATTATACTGGTTTGCATTACAAATACTTAAAAAATAGATGGTACAATATATAAAATTCAAAACTACTCCTCGGTGCATAGTCGACCGTACTGACTATAAGCGGGTTCGGGTGGGATTGGGCAGAGTCGAAATAGCGTCGAGACGCTTCCTTCATAACTCTGCTTGATGGAGGGCAGATTTAGATCACGGTGGAGATCCGCGCTACGAACGAACCACGACGCACCAGTGGCTAGACGCAAAAACCTATTCTATATGATTTGCAATCTATTGATTAGATAGTAGGGTATGTGGGCGAATACGGGACTGGCGTATGTCATGATGGGACGGATACAAGCCTTGAATTGAATGATGAATGATGAATGGATGATGAATGAATGATGAATGAATGATGAATGAATGGTGAATGAATGATGAATGAATGATGAATGAATGATGAATGAATGACGAATGAATGATGAATGAATGATGAATGAATGAGGAATGAATGATGAATGAATGATGAATGAATGATGAATGAATGATGAATGAATGATGAATGAATGATGGATGATGAATGATGAATGATGAATGAATGATGATTGAAAGATGAATGAATTATGATTGAAAGATGAATGAATTATGAATGAATAATGAATGGTGAATGAATAATGAATGGGAACGAAGAATGTATGATAAATGAACGAAGAATGAATGGTGAATGAAATGAATAAATGCTGTTAATATTTACGCTGGCGGGGCACCAGTGGAGGACGATAAGATGAGCGTGAGGTCAGGCCAGTTAGCGCATCGTGACAAATTCACCAAGAAATTATCACGATGGTTTCCAGAGGGAACCGTGTGGAGGTCAACCTGATATGGTACATTACTAGAAAGATCATCAGTCCACATTACTAACAGTCTGCTTTTTTACTGGAATAATAGTGTTTGTTACATAAATTTTGTTGTTGACAAAAGGTACAAGGTAGTCTTTGTAAATAGTTGTTTGTGTGGGTGCCTCGGTCTCACCTACTTTGTGTAGGGGAGAGTGGGGTAAGATGGGGTACTCCTCTTACAGAGAAAAACTAGTG
Source organism: Achroia grisella (assembly GCF_030625045.1). Lineage (NCBI taxonomy): Eukaryota > Metazoa > Arthropoda > Insecta > Lepidoptera > Pyralidae > Achroia > Achroia grisella. The sequence goes on from NW_026712761.1 coordinate 770,276, forward strand.
AAAATAAAATCTATGTTGATATATATTATGTAATTGATGTCAAGCAGTGCATACGTAGTTCTTTTTATTTGTATTTTCTTTGTAACTTATTCCAATGACAATAAATAAAACAAAAAGGTGGACCGACAATCTGGTAAAGATCGCTGGAAGGCATTGGATGCGAGCAGCGCAGGACCGATCGTCGTGGAAATCTTTGGGGGAGGTCTATGTCCAGCAGTGGACGTCTTCCGGGCTGCGATGATGATGATTATGAGTAAATAAAACAACATAAATATTTATAAAATAACATATATATAAAATAAATATTTATTAAATTGTCAGTAGAGCTATTCTGTAAGCATCACTTACGAATTCGAAAGCGGAATCCGAGATCGATTCGAGAGCGGATCCGTGAGCTCATGCATTGGTGTTTTGTAAAACTCGATAGCGACTGCCGTGTCACTTGTTCGAGAGTGGTACGGAGGTAAAACAGGAACTAGTGATTGTTTTAGTAATATTGGCAAACTCGATAGCTTAATAGGAACTTTGTATTTGGCAAGTGATACGAGTTGATAAAACACTTACAGAATACCAATAGAGGCGCGCGCCCGGTTAATTGTGCGATATGGTGTTTTGGGGATCGTCGTCTTCGCCGGCGAGGACGGTGTCGTGTGTGTGTGTAAAATTGTGGTCGGGGTGGAATAGGTGGGCCCGTGGGAAGGTTTACTGCCGTTATGTAGTCGTTGGGACCAATGAGAACGTGCCTCGGGCGATGTCAGATATTACTCTTCGGTGCATAGTCGACCGTACTGACTATAAGCGGGTTCGGGTGAGATTGGGCAGAGTCGAAATAGCGTCGAGACGCTTCCTTTATAACTCTGCTTGATGGAGGGCAGATTTAGATCGCGGTGGAGATCCACGCTACGAACGAACCACGACGCACCAATGACTCGACGCAAAAACCTATTCTGTATGATTTGCAATCTATTGATTAGATAGTAGGGTATGTGGGCGAATACGGGACTGGCGTATGTCATGATGGGACGGATACAAGCCTTGTATAATGTCAGCTTGTTGCGAAGCGACATTTTACTGTGCTTGTTGATAGAGGGATAGTGTGATGATAGGAGCGGTGGTGAGAGTAAACACACACAGTAGGGTGTAACTTGTATATTTAACTGTTACATCTTGAATACTCTAGCTTAGACTAATTACATAAACTATATATATGAGGTACTGCGTGACCTACGTGTCGTTATACAAAACGTACACTCGCACAATCTTTTACTGAACGTGCTGATTTGCATCACTATACCACACCTCCCCTGAAAAGTAGGGTGTCTATGGTGAGGGTGTCCCCTCCCTCTAAAAGTTTAACATTACAAGGACAATTTTATTATTTAAACATACAAAAAGACAAAAAAAAAACAGCACTAAGGATTAATTTAATTCAACAATTTCTCAAGGTATATCATACCTGAGTACAAATAAATTACAAACTGTTAAAATTACATTGTATTGTTAATACATATTTGTCATCATCTAACAAATCTTGTTTTCTACTAAACAAGTAGTAACCAAAAATTAAAATTAGGCCTTTTACTCTATAACAATTTTAAGAAATTTTATGCTTTACATTATTGGCCAATGTGACAATGCTCACTTCATTATCTGTACTTATTGACTTACTATACTTATCTATACATTTTACAGTATACCTACATAATCGTAAAAACTCATCATACTTCTGTATATACCGACAGAACTTATTAACTTGAGACTTATTGTACATATTTTTAATAATTATAACTTCCATAATATTATGATCCTTGCATATCTCTACAAGTTCTCTTAATGATTCATCTACGCCCACCTTTGTTAATAGAGACGTTTGATTTAAATATATTATAGATCCGGATAGAACTACATTGCACGCATTATCATGCATATTATGCATACCTAACACTTTTCGTAATGTCTCCTTATTACAAATATTTAATTTCACACGAAACTGTGATTTTGTAGTAATTCCTACCATCTTTGATAGACTAGATTTTACTTTAACTTGAGAACATTTATTAACTTTCTTAACTGGACCTTGCTTAATAACGCCTGAACAGCATGAATTTAATTTTTTTAACTCATCGGACGTTACAATTATTTTCGATAATTTGTCCGCTGTTCTATTTTTCAAACAATTTACATTTTTCTTCATATAGTCAGTTTTCCTTTTATTAGGAAAAGTATCATATTTTATACCATTTTCTCTTTTTTGAAAAGGTATACGAACCCTATCAAGAGATCCGTGGGGCTTTACACTTAAATAGCCCAATTCAAAATTTATAATACCTTTAAATTGTATTAAAAAATCTTCTCCTAATATACCATGGGAACTGCACTGTAATTCTTTAAATACATAAAACTTTTGTCTAAATTGCAGTTTCTGAAATTCAAGATTCAGGTAAACAAATCCCATTGCCTCTAGATTACCACAAACGCCTTTTATTATAGAGTTATCTTTATGAATCTTAATTGAAGGCAAATTTTTTAACCAATCGTACTTTAAAACTGACATTGATGCTCCTGAGTCTGCTATCAAAAATATATCATTATTAAAGCAATTAAATTTAACTACATTATTTGTGTTAAAAGCTAAAATTTCGGTATTCTTATTTCCATGAACAAAATCTAACGATGTCTTTCTATCGCTATTCCTACTATCAGCTGACGCTTTGACGTAATTCATATGCTTACTATAACAAACTGCGCGACCTTCTTTACTATGCATTATTGTATTATGCTGACTTCGCGACTTAGTATTATTACGCTTCGCTTGACATTGATTTGTTCTGCGATCAAATTCTCGTGCGTCATAATTTATTTTATTTATTAAACACGTTTGGAAGTTCTTAGGAATGAATTCCTCCTCTTCTATTGCTGTTTTGACAGCTTCTTGTAAATTTGATATTTTTCGACATATTATATACATTGTCAACCTACTATCGTTTAGCCCGTATGCAAATTGCCTAATTGCAATATTCTCATTTATGGGCAATAGAATATCATACGCGGTGTTCAAACCCCCCGCTTGGGCAATTGTTAATTCAACAAACAACCTTTCAATTTCATCCCCAAACTCTAAAATTGTTCTATTACCCTGCCTACATTTTTGTAGTTGCGTTAAAATGAATGTATACGATTTACTTGGTAATAGAATTTTTCTTATATCCTCCGTTAAATTATTAATATTATCGTAGTTTGATTTTAATTTTAATTTGGCACAACCAGAAAGTCTCGTCTTTAATATAAAATTTATTAGTAAGGGGTGGTCATCAGGCCTGAGGATAGTTTTGTAAAATTCAATGCCGTCTAAAAGGCTTTTTATAATTTCCTCATCCCGATTCACTATAGGTAATAGTAATAAAGCTGCTTTTAAATCGAATGCGGCCATTTTTAAAATATACAGACTAATATAAAATTCTTTCAAAAAGTGTGTAAGTGGCCTGTCACAGTTTGCCTACTTCCTGTTCAAAATAAGTAACTTAAATTTAAATACACAATCAAATATTATATACCACTTAATATGTCCCGAAATTATATTTTCACTGCACCAAACACGTATAAAAATGTCTTCAGAAATGACACTAATCACGGCACAATAATCACTACAACATTTGTAGACCGCTAGCACCCTTTTATTCAATCTTTATACTTCCATCTATGGATGCTTCAATCAACTTTAGGCACAGGTATGCGGTGAACCTCAATTTGAGGATATTGGACACCGATTGCCTAGGAACATTAATTTCCACCGTACAATATATTGAGGATAAATAATTTATACACCTTTGCTGCCCGAAGATCTTCAGAGTATAGTCTGATCTTGATCCATTTATGCAGCTTCTCTGTCACGGTCGCCATGTGATGATAGGAGCGGTGGTGAGAGTAAACACACACAGTAGGGTGTAACTTGTATATTTAACTGTTACATCTTGAATACTCTAGCTTAGACTAATTACATAAACTATATATATGAGGTACTGCGTGACCTACGTGTCGTTATACAAAACGTACACTCGCACAATCTTTTACTGGACGTGCTGATTTGCATCACTATACCACAATAGAGTTGCCCTAGTATGAAGGCGGCTCGGTCGCGGACACTTAGCTTAATGTGAGGTCCCCGAGCGCCCGGGCGCTCCACACCGGCGCCCCCGGTCGCCCCTCCGATCGATCCCCCGTCCAATTCAACGGGGATCGATGTTATGACGGCCTGAGCCGAGGTTCGAACCCCTAGCGGTGCCCTTAGACTAAAGTCGTATCAGTCACGCGGGAGTTGGCTTTCAGCCGCTCCACAAGTCCTTCCGCGGGTTTGGAGTGCCATCTGCACTCGCCCCCTATCATCCGGTGAAGCTGTAAAGGCCAGCTGCAGCCAACAGCATTAGAGTAGTCCGAAAACAAAATCGCGCAGGCAGTTGGCGCATAACTGTTTTTCACGAATTATGTGTGCAGCTACATATATTTATACATATACATTTTTTTTTGAGGGTTGATAATGGAATGGTGCACCCGCCTGCGCTAACGGTTTACGCTGGCGGGGCACCAGTGGAGGATGATAGGATAAGCATGAGGTCAGGTCAGTTAGCACATCGTGACAAATTCACCAGGAATTTAACACGATGGTTTCCAGGGGTAACCGCGTGGAGGTCGACCTGACATGGTACATTGCTAGCAATGGAGTTATCAATCCACATTACTAACAATCCCTTTCCTCCCTATATATACATTAGGTTTATATAAATAAAGATTACTTATTTATATATATATAATTATTTAATAACCATGCTGCTTTGCTATTACGTGTACCATCAGATCCCAAACAGCGCGCTCCTTTAACACCACACTCACTCTGTCGAATATTGCAGAGAATGATACATTTGTTGACTTCAAATCTGCATTCGTTATGTTCACGCACACAAAATTCACCATTTTACCGGGAGATTTCTGTAACGTATAGGTACATATTATAAAATCTATAAATTAATCAAATTTTAACGGCCTCGGTGGTCTAGCGGTTTAGCACACCGCTTTCCTTCTCATGGTCGCGGATTCGATTCCTCGGACGGTACTAACATTTTTTAAAATCATTATTACTTTTTTTTCTAAATACATACATAATATAAATAGAAAACGACAAGTCCAATATAAACAATCATATTCTTGAATACAAATGTTTGTACCGTACGAGGAATCGAATCCGCGACCATCAGAAGGAAAGCGTAGCACACCGCTTGCATTCACACTAATATTGTAAAAACAAAAGTCTGTCTGTTACCTTTTCCAGGCTGAACAGATTTTAATGAAATTTAGCGTTTTTTTATTTCACATAAAAAGCTTTATTTCGCATCGCATTCAGGGGATTGTTAGTAATGTGGACTAATGATCTCATTGCTAGCAATGTACCATGATAAGATCAGGTTGACCTCCACGCGGTTGGCCTTGGAACCCATCGTAATAAATTAGTGAATTTATCACGATCTGCTAACTGATCTGACCTCATGCTCATCTTGTCATCCTCCATTAAACCCGCCAGCGTAAACTGTTAGCGCAGGCGGGAGGATCATTCCATTGTCATCCATAAAAAAAAACATGGTTACATGTTTTTTTTTGTGGATGACAATGGAATGGTGTGTAAACAACACACCGGTAACAAACCTACCTGAACTGACCTTACCTTCAAATGAACCGTTAAAGAATCCGATCCCTTAGGTAAGGGGTAGATTTTATTGTGAAATACTTTTGAATAATTCCAAGTTGGATCCCCTGTGAAATAACATCATATCACGTTATCAACATAACATATATATCACGTCCTGATAATGATAACAATGACGCTAGGACGTTAATATAAAGACAACAAATCTTTTGTACAAAATAAAAAAAAGTGCGGTTAAAACAAAATTACGAGGTAGGACAAAACAACAAAAAATAGTAGAGAATTTCCACCGTTTTAAAATTCGGTTAATGAACTAATTGTCAACAATAAATGAGTGATTACATAATTGTATTCATCATTATCTCAGCCCGGAAGACCTCCACTGCTGGATATAGGCCTCCCCCAAAGATCTCCACGACGATCGGTCCTGCTCTGCTCGCATCCAGTGCCTTCCAGCGATCTTGACCAGATCGTCGGTCCTTCCTGGAGGCCTTCCCACGTTGCGTCTTCAGTCCGTGGTCGCCATTCGAGGACTTTATTGCCCCAACGGCCATCTGTCCTACGAGCTATGTGCCCTGCCCATTGCCACTTCAGAGTCACATTTCTTCGGGCTATGTCGGTCACTCTGGTTCTTCTGCGGATCTCATTTCTGATTCGATCACGCAGAGAAACTCCAAGCATAGCCCTCTCCATTACCCTCTGAGTGACTGTGCATTTATATTATAAAACATAATATTTTCTATATGAAATTAAACTTACGCACGAATTGCATTAGCTCAAAAGCAATATATTTTTGGAAAATAGACATTAACCCTGACAAAAAGTTAAAGTAGATTTTCTAATAATTTCGTTTTTAATTAAATTATTTCTTTACCAAACTTACCAAATTGGTAGTCACAGTTAAATTTCTCAGCAAAATTACTAAAAACAAATGTTACTACAATGAAAAATAAATATAATAACATATTGGGGCTTTAGAAGAACGCCAATTTGACCAATACTAGGGCTTTTGCTACACTAATAATGTAGTATTTTAATAAAAAATAAGTTAAATTCTTGACGTTTAGCCTCAAACTGATTTCCTCTGTACCGTAAGATCCCCTATAACACGGTAGATTGGTAACGCGTTGTATAAGTCGATGAGTTCCCGTATAACGCGTTACGTATAAATTATTCACGATTTTTCTGGCAAAAAGAATCGAATATTTAAAAGAACGAAATATGTACGTTTTATTAAAATCAAAACTAAACTTTGAACATTCTAAATTAAAAACTTATGGATATGAACAAAAAAACTAATGAACTGTACAAAACAAATCAACATGAACAAATGATTATAAAGTTTACAGTACAGAAATTTATACGGGTGATTGAAACGCGTGTAATATGAAAAAGCGTTATAAGAGTAGGTACGTGTTATAGGGATATTACTGTAATCACTATACTCTTCGAGTCTTCCGATTCTTAAAAAGGCGCGAAAAATACTTTTTACTCTGCGCGCCGAGTACTTATCTGCGCATGGGCTACTGTATCTCTTCTTCATATACTGTCAATGCGTGTGTGAATTAGGGATACCAGCATATACTTCTTTTAATTTGTAATTTATAATTTGTCTATGGTCATTACTACATTTATTACCATGTAATTTGTAATGGAAAATTGGTTTAGTATACCACGTAATTATGTTGCGTATATAATTAGTTACAATGTTTAAATGATTAAAATTCTCATGTCGCGGCGTTTGACACTGCTTTACCGATTTTTATGAAATTTTGTATACACATCATGTAGGTCTGAGGTCCGTTTCGTTTAAAAGGCGATATGGCAGTTTTTTTTATACCACTATGGTGGCAAACAAACATACGGCCCATCTGATGGTAAATGGTTACCGTAGCCTATGGACGCCTGAAACACCAAAGTAATAGACAGTCAATTATAGCATACGAAGACATTACACCTTAGCCTTCCGGAATGGAAACATGTGTACTACGATAATTTGTGGAAAACGCAAGGCTGAATAGGTGAGACGCGGATGCAGATTTTGTACAAAGTATACCTCGGTAAATGATATACGAAAATAATAAAAACAACAGAAGAATATTTAAAAATATTATTTTTATTTCTCATTTATATATAAATCAGTACATTTTCACTTTTATTTCATTTAAAACTAACACATTTGACAGCATTAAACTCCGGATATCGACTTTCTGCATTGCGCGTCTATTTTTTTCTTTTGGCTCCTAAGATTGTGTTGCCATAACCATTCCTTTAATTTATTTCATCTAAAAATAGTTTATATGGCTAAACAACGTTTGCCAAGTCATACATGTAAAGTAAAAGTATTAGTATCTGCTGACTAATTGTAGTTACTTCGTAATTTGTAAAAAAAACATAGGTCTAAAGATTTGGCTAGCTTTTCTCTAAGTCGAAATATGAGCGCACAAACTAAAATAACAAATTGTTTCGAAGAAGAACTGCGAACTATTGGGGCATTATGGGCAACACAAACACATTGTCAAAAAATGCAGTCTATTTGAACCACATTTGGCGGCAAAGTATCGAACAATATCATAGACAATTTCCGCACAGTGTACGCTTTAATTTTTTTTTTCCCATATTCGTCCATCTCCTTTTCAGTGATGGAACAGGCAAAGATCCATAGACCGTACAGCCTAGTCTACGTTTAAACTTCTTCATATTTTCGTACGCTTTCATATAAATTGTTACTGCGTATGTCAAAGAAAATATTTTTAAGTAGTTTGCCGGCACAGGCCAGTATGTATACAGCTCAATATCATTGTGAGATTAGTCTGTATTACAATAAAAAATATTACAATTTAATTTTTAAATTTCAATCATAAAAATATTAACACCTGTCAACATTGTCGATGTTGTATATTTTGATAAAATAAACTTGTATAATAATTTTGTATAAATAAAACCAAATTTTATTCTTCGAAGCCATAAAAAATAAAAAAATAATTTTCGAGTTCATCAATTACAAAAATAAATATATCAAATATTTCGTCATTATTTAGATTTTATAAAATAACATCTAGGGACATCTATAAATAAACTTAATAATGATTACATAAGTAATAAAACAATAATAATACAGTAAAGCACCAAAAATAAAATCGTTCAAATAATTACCTTAAGTACTACATTATAAATATACAATCTCACTTTCTTTGCGTATATTTTCGAACTTAAAACATAAGTTATATTACATGATTCAATTTAAACGGTCTAACTAATGCTCCGGTGATGGAAAAACATCAAAAAAAACTATTTACAGGAAACTTTTGTCTTATACGATTCATATAAAACTGTAAAACAATAATAATAACCCAAGATTCTGTAATTCACACAGCGCCATCTAGTTCCAAGGTAAGCACAAGCAGAGCTTGCGCTATAGGTACTAGACAACTGATAGAAATACAAAAATACATTGTTTTTAAATTCAAAATTAATACACATATAAAACACCCAGACCAATACAAACAGTCGTACTCATGAATACAAATGTTTGTACCGTACGAGGAATCGAACCCGCGACCATCAGAAATAAGGCGGTATGCTAAACCGCTCGACCGCCGAGGTCGTTAGATAATTTAATATAAATAGAACAGTGCAGTAGTAAAAAAGGGATTTGTAAATTCAGTTTTTTTTATAATGAAGTTTTAACTAAGTACTTAAATAAGTTAAGTATGGCGTAGTAAGTATTGCTTAAGTTTAGATACTTAGAACTATGTGACTAAACATAAAATGACTATATATACATGAAAATATAGATTAAATCAACTTATGTTTTTTTATTTGTAGAAGTGCTATAATGACAGTCCGTAGGGAATACTAGTCCGAATTAGTGGATTAATGTCCCCCAATGTCGGATTAGCCTAGGGGCCCCGCACATTGAGGGGTCTCGCACATTAAGAGGGTCCCATATATTGAAGGGAGACCCGCTCATTGATATGGACACCTTTATTGAAGGGGGGCCCTTCAATAAAGGTGTCCATCTGAATGAGAGGTCACGTACTTTGAGGGGGCCACGCATAATGAGGGGGCCACACACTTTAAAAGGGCCCCGCACATTAAGCGGTGTCCCCACATTGAATGGGCTTCTAACTCAATGTTCGGTAGCCACACATAATGAACATGGACCACACACTTTGAAGGGACCATGCATTTTAAGGGTTTTTCGCACACTGAGCCACGTATAATGGGGAGCCACGTACATTGAGGGGTCTCCGCACATTAGGCCCCCCTCGCCTGCATATTGAGAGGGTCACGTACATTCGAGAGACGCACTAATGGGGCCGGAAAATGTTGGAGTAGGCAGCACAATCTTTTTCTTACTTAAATATATTTTATATCTTACACAAAGTGTAAACCAAATAAGATTTATCATTTGAAAACAAATATATAACAATAATTGTATTTTCAAACCTTAATTAGGTTTACAATTTATTCCAATCTATAATATCTTGAAAGAAAGTGCTACTGGCTCTAGGTAAACCAGCACTAGTGTCCCTTTTGCTTATAAGAAACCGGTCGATTTTCATTTAGTTATGATTAATCTACCATGATAACCTGATATCATGATCATCCTATCATTCTCCATTCTTACCGCGCTAGCATATAACATAAGCGTAGGCGGGTGCACCCATCCATTATCATTTATAAAATAATTAAATTAAAATCCAAATATATAAAAAATTTCCTATGTTTTGAACACAGTCCTGAAAATTCTGAGAGGTCGCAAATACTATATTCCAATATATAAATATCATTCGATCACGACATTACAATAAAAATTGTCGTTAAAACAAACATTTCCCAATATCACACAATATCATATCAGAACACGTGGAGGATCGTCAACAAAATGGCGGAAGAAAACAAGATGGCGGCGGGTGAAAGCGCGGGAACGCCGCACGTGAGCACATCGTTCGGATACAAGTTCGGTGGTAATGCTTCTTCTCCGACCTTGCAGTATTCGTGGCGAGACTGCAAATAGAGATATACATTATTAACTTCCTGAGCCGCGTAATTTCTTTTTATTTTCACAGCGCCATCTTGTGCCAAGCTAAGCAGAACTTGTGTTATGGGTACTAGACAACTGATATAAATATATATATATATAGTTTTTTTTAATAAATACATAATATATGTACATAGAAAACACGCAGAAGCTAAGTCTAGCGATTTAGCACACTGCTTTACTACCAATGATTGCTGGTGACGGTTGTCGATTCTCCGCACGGTGCAAACCTTTGTATTCATGAGTATGATTATTTCTATCGGTCTGAGTGTTTTCTCTATGTATATATTGTGTATATTATTTATGTATTTACAAAAAAAACATATATCTAAGTATTTATATCAGTTGTCTACCGTGCCGTTGCTTACCGTGGGACTAGATGGCACTGTGTTGTAATTGTTCAGGGTTATTATTATTTTAAATATGTAACTTGTTTCTATATTCTGTTAAGCAGGTGCCTAGAGAAACGGTTAAAATGGTGTAAGATTATTAAATTTACAATTCTATTTCTATCCATCGTGGAAGTATCACATAGTCGTAATTAATTATAAAAATATTTAATGTAATAATAATTGACGACCTCGGTGGTCTAGCGGTCAAGCACACCGCTTTACGACCGATGGCCACAGGTTCGATTCCTCGCACGGCACAAACATTTGTATTGATGAGTATGATTGTTTGTATCGGTCTGGGTGTTTTCTATGTATATATAATATGTACATATTTAAAAAAAAAAAAAAATGTATAGGTCTAGATGGCGCTGTGTGAATTGTCCTGAGATTATTATATTAAATTAAAATTAAATAAATTGCATTTTTTGCAACCTCTGGCTGTGGCCTCCGTAACTGGCGGTCATTATATTTTACAATCACAATATATACCTATGTTCATAGCAAAATAAATTTGATTATTAATTATTAAATAAATTGCACACTTATGATTAAGATAATTAAGATGAATTAATATTTCTTTTAATTTGATTTGATTCATGTAAAATTGTATATATTTAAAAAAATCTGCTTACAGCAAATTCCTCGCCACAGAGTTCCTTGCAGGGCGGGCAGACGACGCCGCCCTTGTGCAGCCAACCCTTAGTGATGATCCTCACTTGAAGAACTTGACCGGCGTGATAGCAAGTGTAGGAATAATTACCAACCTGGATATCAAAATTATCTGTATAATTCACAACTCTGGAATTCCCTGAACGCATTCAAACTCTCCAATGGATGTACTTTTAAGATAAATGTTTAGGTTTATTTTTTAAGTCTACGACATAGAATAAAAAATCTTTTATTTAAATAAACTTCTTTTAAGCACTTTTGAATATTCATAACAATTTTCTCAATCTATCGCTCATTCGGAAAGTTGTCTCATCACAAAAAGAACGAGCAAGAAACTTGTGTGTTGCTCTTTTAAATAATGTTTGTAAGTTTACATTTTTCAAGTCGAAACGTGTGAATACAAACTACCAACTAGCACTAATTTATATAGAATAACGTCAGACCATAAATATTATTGGATGTTGGTGCCCTACAAACCGACCCTCAGACAGTGCGGCTTAGGCAATTTTCTCACTGGTGAGGTAATGTAGTAATTAGTTTTACGGTACAATAGACTAATATTGTGAATAAGAATACTGACGTAATCTTCTATTCATTCATTCATAATTTAAGAGCTACGCTCTTGTCGGTGGAGCTCATGCCACTTTCCGCGATCTTCCATCATGCTCTTTAATTCTTGATACGACACGACTCCCATTTTGTCCTCAATTTGTTTGATGTAGCTATTCCTTGGTCTTCCCCTCCCCCTCTTTCCTTCTATTTTCCCCTCAATAATAATTTTCATGCCATCATCTTCTATATATATATATATATATATATATATATATAAAAGAATTGCTATCCGTTATTCTCGCTAAAACTCGAGAACGGCTGCACCTATTTGGCTAATTTTGATCTTAATATATTCGTGAAAATCCAGAAGGTTTAAACAGTGATAAAATATAAAGAAATTGCATAGAAAATAATAAAGACATCAATTTTATTTTCCCATACAAACTGTTAGTACCTGTCAAACAGGGTTCGTTCAAAAATATTTTGCGTAACTAAACTTAAAAAAATTCAAGACATATTATTTAATTCTGAGGCGGAACGGAGTTTGTGAGGTCAACTAGTGCTGAATAAATGTGTTTATTATCATTATTGTTATGGGATGGGACCTTACCACAATGTGCAGTCGACCGCTCACGCATTTATATTTATAACAACCCGAGCCCCAATGCTGCCATTCTCTTATCTGAAACGTACATTTAAAATTAAAGAAAACACAATAACATATCGTCTATTAAATAGAAAACTGACATTTTTCAAAATTAGATGTCAGATTTGCCTCCTTTTATATAAGTCAATTAAATTAACCAGGCCGTCTTAATAATTATCTAAATACTTTTAAAATTATATATAATACTTCGGTGTAAATTTAACGGACAAAAAAATTTAAATAAATTTAAAAACTTTAAATGCTTATCTTGTAAAAAAAATGTACATTTTGAATACTGCCGTTTTTCTATTCAACCGACGATATATTATGTCATTAAATTACCATGCTTTTTTTTTTGTTACGCCCCTTATCATTCTACTAATCAAGAACATCGTTTTTATTGAGTATCATTAACTCAAAATAAAAAGACAAACTGGAATCTTTTGAAATGTGGTGTTGGAGAAGGATGGAAGGAATTAACTGGAAAGATAAAATAGGAAATGAAGAAGTACCGCAAAGCAAAATCGCAGTCCCTATATCCCTATATTTTTCGCCGCCTATTCTCAATATTTATGATCTGTCTCTTTTCTTTAACCCTTTGCGGTACTTCTGGATACGACACGACGAACTAATTAATAAAATTACTGAAGGAAAAAGGGGAATGGGAAGACCAAGTCTCAGCTATATCAAGCAAACAAAGGAAAAAGTCTTTCGCGTTTATAATATCAGAAAGAAATTAAAATATCTTTATTCATGTAGATCTATTACAACTCTTATGATATGTCAAATCTACAGTCAGTTCGATATTATTTAAATATGAGAAGAACTGACAAAAAACTCAGCTCGTATTCTTTTCAAATAAGCTTGTACATGTTTACAATAATGCAGATTAATTTTTATTTTCAAATTTGGGAGCATAGAGTGACCACCAGGATATGCCATTGCAATTTTGTCAAAAGCTTATAGTCTACTCTGTGTTCCTAACCCGAATAGAATACAATACAGAAATCTCCACAAGCATCACGCGTTCACGAGTATGATGGAGGATAAGTATGAAAATATTATAATTATGATATTACCTGACGACAAGATTTCTGCTCCCAAACTTTGTCGCTATGGTCGAAACACTTAGAATGTTGGCCGTAGTTCTCTAATGCGAAATTAACATCAGTCTCTGAAAAAAAAAACAAAGTAAATTTAATAATAAAAAAATCTTATACATTTTGCTATGAGTATGTAATATGTAGTAATAAGGACAATATAAAAAAAAATATTTTATGAAATTATGAAACGTAAATTTAAAAATACATAATGCTTGCAGAACTAATTTGGGTCGTGTTTCACCTGTCACAAATATTAGGACGGCCTAGGTGGTCACATCGTTTTACTTCCGATGATCGCGGGTTCGATTCCATGCACAGTGAAAAAATTTGTATTCATGAGTATGACTTTGTATCGGTCTTTCTATATATATTACGTATGTATTTACAAAAAATAATATCTAAGTATTTATATCAGTTGTCTAGTACCCATAATACAAGTTTTGCTTACCGTGCGACAAGATGGCGCTGTGTTAATTGTACAGGGTATTAAGAAATAAAACATACTTGGTGTATTCTCCTCGTAAACACATCTGCTGCCCCTGACTAGGACGCTCTTGTGTTTCCACGTGAACTCCTGAAGGTACGGGCAGTAGTCGGCCAGCGACACGGAGCCGCCGTAGTGTGCCTCATCTCCCGGTGGCACGCTCGGCAGGACATCGAAGTGCTGCAGGGAATAGCATTGAATAGAATGTTTGTAGTATATCGCGCCTACAAAATTCCATCCAGCAATTTTATATTTATTTAGTTATTGTTTAATTATTCATAAAGGCGCTTATAAATAAAGAGTAGACAAATTATTACATTGAAGTTGAAAAGCAATGTCACTCACACACTTTCTACTAGACAGCCATTACATTCGCATCCATCCATACAGTTATGCGCATTTTTATACATTCTTTAAGTTAACTAAATTGTACATGAAGCAATAAATCTTGTATTCAACAAAAAAGAGTTTCTCTATATAACCATAAGAAGCTCCAGATGTTATCCTAGACAATGTTATTTTTAAATTAAAAAAGCCCTTAAAAATGTTTTGTAAATGTGACCTACATTTACACTAATGGCCTAATTCTGTAATCTTATTTTGTGATAGTAAAATAGGTGTGATGAAATTTAATAAATAATTTGTTATTTATTTTGTGACTACCTGTTAATACTCATAGTATTAACATCGCGCATACTGCCATGATGCGCTCATCATCGTACTGCGGCTGCGCGCCGTCCGTATATTTTGAATCTGTGGCGCGTTGAAATTGCGCGGGAAAGTATCTACAAAAATGACTTCTTCTACAGACATTCTTCAACTATTGTGCCTACTTCTATTTTTTTTTTATAGCGTTTCTATACAACTATATATGTTCGAAATTTACTTTTATTTTAATAAACTACTTATATACAACCTAAACTGGCATATAAATAAAGCCCCTAATCATACCGCTAACACCAGCTATGACAGAGAGAGTGAGAGGGGATGTTGATATTGGTGTGACAGACAATTTGATATGTATTTTGTTATCTCATTTTGTGACCAGCTATGAGAGATGAGGGAGAGGGCTGAAATTAATGTGACAGAATTTATTAAATAATATGTTATCTATTCTGTAATCTTATTTTGTGCCCAACTATTACAAAGAGGGAAATTCGTCCCCACAAGCTGGAAATGGTGGTGAGGAGTTCCCTCCTCCCGCGTACACTTAGTTTGTGGAATGAACTATTACAAAGGAGGATGAAATTGGGGTGGAATTAAAAATTATTAATAGATTATTTCTTGTGTAACCTTATTTTGTGACCAGCTATGACAAACGGGGGGATGGAAGGGGTGGGATACTGAATGTTATAGGCCGTAATTTAATAAATAATATGTTCTTCATTATGTAAACTTATTTTGTGACTGGCTGTTACTAATAGGGAGGGGCATGATATGCAGAAATTAGTTTTTTGAATTAATTTATCTTACTTATTGTTATAATAACGTTATTGGTGTGACTGATTTTGTGACAAGACAATTATGTAGTCTTATTTTGTGACATAACGGGGTGTATACCTAGATGGCGCTGTGTGTATCATCCCGGGTTATTATTATTACCTGATATGCTCTCGGCAGGATAGTGTCATGGCGGACCAAGTTGCACAGCACCACAGCAGACCTGCGCGGGGAGCACTCAGTCCTCAGAGGGTTCCCTTTGATTCTTTCGCAAAACGGCGCTGGATTTTTGCGTCTGAAGAAAGTTACAATATATTATATATAATAATAATAAATACATCATCTTTATTTATATCAAATAATAAACTGTTACAATAAATTTCTGCTCATAATAAAGTTAAGATCAAATATTGATTATTTGATCCTCCTGATCCTGATTAAGACTCAAGATTAAGACGACACTGTCTACAACTCATACTATAACTCTGTATATTTATTACAATATTTATTAATAGTAATATATATATATGTTCGCGCCCTTAAGTTACTACAAAAATGTAACACTTTGTTGTGGGTGGAAAGAATGAAAAATGTCAAATAGAAATAGAAATAATCTTTATTCAAATAAACTTAATATAAGCACTTTTGAATAGTCAAGTTTTTTGATTCTATCGCTTATTCGGAATGCAGATTCATCACAAGAAGAATAAGCAAGAAACTTGTGTGTTGCTCTCAAACCCTTATAACTCGGCCATTTTACACAAGTGATTCTTGCTCTGTACAATTCATTATTATTAAATGTCTTAATAAGTAAAACATTGAGTTTCACTAAAGAAATTCCAATCTTGTACTAAAACTATATATATATATATATATATTGCATTCACCACAACATCGGCAGTTGACAATGACTGACTACCCCATCTAGGATTAGAGTCGTGAAGGTATATACGGTGTTGTATATATAATGTGACCAATATACTGACACAATTGTGAAAAATATATCTATTACAATTAAGAAATATATCCATCTCGTTTATATTTATCGATAAAAATAAAATGTTTTGTTATGAACTTGTAAGTAAATATAATAGATTTATTATCGTTATATTAAATATATTTTTATATTATGCGCAAACACTTATATATATTTAAAATTAATAAATAAAGGTGCATATGAAAGAATAAACACCTTGAGAAATCACCTCCTGTAGAGTATAATTAATTTTTAACATATTGACCGTACTATGTCAAATGTTTGTATTATAATTTTTTCCCTACCAGTTCAGTATACTATTTATATTATTATTACATCTTGAAAATACAAGAAATAATAGAATATTTCGAGTATGTAGGTACAAAAGACGGTATAATCGCTTAAGCGATATCGTCGATCAAACTTTGGTTAGAGGAGAAGAGGCAGAAGGTGATAGATGGAGTGTGTAATGAAATAAATTTCCTAGCAATGTACCATATCAGGTTGGTAAGCATCATGATATGTTCCTGGTGAAAACGTGACCTCATACTCAGCGTAAATCCCTAGACGGGCAGAAGGGTGTATCATTCAAATATATTTGAATCATTTCATCATTCAAATATATAATCACCAATTAAAAAAATATCAAAAATAACAATGTATAAAATATATATATATCTGATTAAAGACACATATATATCTGGTCATACTCATGTATAAGGTCAGTGACCTCGAGAAAAAAATCTTTTAAACTACTCTAACGTTGTTGGCCGCAGCTGGCCTTTTACAGCTTCACCGGACGATAGGAGGCGAGTGCAAATGGCACTCCAAACCAAAGGAAGGGCATATGAAGACCAACTCCTGCCTGACGGGTACGATTTTAGTGTGAGGGCACCGCTAGGGGTTCAAACCTCGGCTCAGGTCGTCTGAATTTCGATCCCCGTTTTAAATAGACGGGGGGGATCGATTGATTGAGCGCCTGGTTGATTTCGCGAAGGAAAATCAGTGTTGTATTAAACTAGACTATTTTAGCACTCAACAAGATGGGATTTATGAATAGAACTTTGAAAAAGGCTAGCACAATAGATCTACGTAGTCCTTAACAATAGCCCAAACGAATAAAATTAATTACTTACTATTTATATACTTCTCTACTTTGTTAGCGTATATGTCATAATTTTCTTTGAATGTCAAAAAAAATTATTCTCTAAATACGAACATATTACTTACTCCATCGTAGAATTATCCTCAGAGCTGCTTGTAAATAAATTGCAATATATAGATCATTTTAATAACCCTGGATAATTCATATAGCGCCATCTAGTTCCAAACTAAGCAGAGATTGTGTTATGGATACTAGACAATTGTTAGAAATACTTAAGTATTTTTATATAAATACACAAAACATTATGAAAATCGATAACATACGTATATAATTAACTTCTAAATAAACCTCCATACGGGACATCTAGGTCCCTATTTCTAATCACTTCTTTTCGTGTGAGCCGAACGTCATAGCTCCATGGATTCACCATGCGAATGCCGGGTCTATCGTGTGGCAGAGAGGGAAACCGAACAGTTCCTGGGACTTGTGACCCGGGTGTAGGTTTAAGGGGGCTATTTGCCGACATACGTCTACACTTCACCGCTCGTTTTTCTCTCCCATATAGATGGGAGAGAAAATGATAGCATGAGAGATGATGATCATCACTAGCCCACTGTAGTCCACTTCTGGACCTTGGCCTTTCCCAAGGCACGAATCTGGGCCCTACTATGTCTAGCTGCGGGGTCCTAAACTACATTTGCAAATTCGCGGTCTCCACTCTAGAACACACACTCCAGCGACTATCGATTCTACGACAGATATGACCAGCAGATGATCTGGAGATGATCTTAAAGTAATGTAGAAGGAGTATACCTCAACCTTTGAGCATTCAGCCACTGCTTGCATGACGTCATCGCGAACTGACAGCCCAGCCCCTTCCCCCAGTCCAAGGGGGTGGCGTGGTCGTAATCAGCTCGATACCAGCCCGTGTCCTCCAGCATTGCGAAGGTTATCCTGCTGAAGACTGAGTTCTGGGTGTGCGTGCCGGTCATAGCTTCGTTCTGTAATATAAAAATAGTATCTATCAATTCGAGACATTCAGAAAACTACTTTAATCTGATAGTAATAAAGTCGACTTTAACATTTTAAGGCAAGATAATATCCGTCAAACCGATACATTTGGAAATACTCTTTTATGCTAATAGGTTAAAGTCGATTTTAAAATATCAAGGCACGAAAGTATCAATTCCATACATTTGGAAATAGACTTTAATGCGAAGAAATTAAAGACGATTTAAAACTTTTCAGGAATGAATGTATCTATCAAATCCATACATTTGGAAAACGACTTTAATGCTAACATGTTAAAGTCGACTTGTTAAGGTAAGATAGCATCCCTCAAATCGATACATTGGAAACATGACTTTAATGTTAACATATTATAGTCGACTTTAAAATTTTATTGTAGGGCGTGTTGATGGGCTGGAACTAACCTCGAAAACTCTTTTTTCCCAGTGAGTGAGCGCGGTTCCGTCGCCACCTTGGTCTTCCAACTCTGCACCTTCCAACTCCGAACAATTGAAATGTTCTCTCACCTGAAATAATCATAGGAGGGAGGGGATAATTAGTAATTAAGGTGTCTAATCTATTCCTGATGGATGGACGAACAAACCTGCTCTTAAATCTGTTTTACCTTGACTAAGTACCTTCGTATCATCAACAAAAAAGATTGATGGAAAATCGTGGAAAATGGCAAGAGCTCCAACGACAAGAACGCGGTTCTTAAATTATGAATGAACTAGCTACTCGCCCCCGCTTTGCCCGGGTGTACATGTATTATATATATATATATATATAAACCGGCCTCTTGAATCACTCTATCTATGAAAAAAAATCCGTTGCGTAGTTTTAAAGATTTAAGAATACATAGGGACGGACAAACAGCGACAGCGACTTTGTTTTATACTACGTAATGATTATGTACCCTGATGATACGTACCTCTTTAACAACCCTAGGCGTGACGACCATGTGGAAGGTCCTGTCCATGTATCCACCACGGATCATCCACCTCTTGCGTGTGACATTCTTAACAACCCTGTCTGACCATTTATGGATTTGCAGTCTGGAAATGTTAAGATTTTTTTATTTGTTTACTAGTGGCATCCCACAGAGCTGTTATATGAGAGCGCATGGAATAGTCTATATATTTTTTTATGTGATGATAATAGAATGGGTCACCCGCTTGCGCTAACGGTTTACGCTGGCGGGGCACCAGTGAGCAATGAAAAGATGAGCATGAGGTCAGGTCAGTTAGCCCACCGTGGCAAATTCGTGGAATATATCATGATGGTTACCAGGGGGACTGTGTGGACATGGTACATTGCTAGCAATGGGATCATATTTTATATATTCTTTATTGCACAGATAATAAAAAGATATTATAATTTAGAGACAATGTGAGCAAAGGTGGACTTTTCCCTAGAAGAAATCTCTTCCAGTCAACCTAAAACAGTGGGATATGTGGTACTGAGTGGGTAATAATTGGTGCAAACAAAAAAAAAAAAAATGTCAAAGGATAGATATAATATATAATATAATATAGATTATATATATTTCCATATTACTAACAATATTCTTTCCCCCGAATAGTCCAGGTTACTATCTGATAATGTAACTATCTATAGATGAGAGAGACGCAATTTTTAGCATTCTATTATAATACTATGATGTACGGGTCCATCGTGTGGCAGAGAGGGAAATTCCGAGCAGCTCCCGGGACTTATGACCCGGCTGTAGTTTTTAGGGCTAACGTACGTTGAGATATATATTTTTTCAACATCATATAAGCGAGTATGCGATTAATTAAATTTGATATTTATTCGTACGACGCTAAGTGTTTTAAGATTGGCAACCTTTTTTTAACATATGGAAAAATTGCCATAAAGATAGTCCTCCCATCGGGTGATGGCCAGGGGTGTATATCAACTATTAACTAATAATTAACTTACTCTTCGTCCAGTGGAGGATTGCCTGTATCTGGTCGTCGCAAAGTAAGAGGTTCACCATCATCATCTCTGAAATTATATATATACTTTGTTTATTATTATCATTATTCTTAAATCCGTGGTCTAGAGGTTTAGAGAGCGAACGAAATATTATCATCATCATTATTATCAGCATCATCATCATCACCGTCATCATTATATGTATGCTCCCTTTTATGGAGAGATAGACCTGCCTTTGCGGGTGAAAATCACCAAACAATGACAATTATAAAAGAAATGATAGTGAATAAACTAATAATTTAAAATCAATGCAAAAAATCAAAATATCTTTATTCATGTAGGTCTATTACAGACTCTTATGATATGTCAAATCTACCGTCACTTCGGAGTGCTTTCGATCTGAGAACTGACAAGAAACTCAGCTCGTATTCTTTTCAAATATGGTTGTACATGTTTACAATAATACAGATTCATTATTAAATTCAAATTTGGAAGCATAGAGTAAATTTGGAAGAATAGATGTAAAATTATTTAAACATAAGACAAAAATTGGTAATTCTACAGGTTTTCTGGTATTACAGCTTATATTATTATTACAATTATTATTTTATATATACTTCAATGCACTTTAAAATACAAGTTTTTAAATACACGTTTCAAATTTAGCAAGGAGGACTTATCTCTAAAAAAGAACTCCTCCAGTCAACCCAAAACAGCGTGACTCAGAAAGTTGTGTATGCCCCATACCCATGTGCAAAAGGAGTGCAAATAATAAACGTAAGATAAGATAAAATTAAAATAAAAACTAAAATTTTTCTTATTACTCAATTAATCTAGTGAGATAAAAAATGTACGAGTAGGTCGTGTCATAAACTTACCTGTAAAAAGCAAATAGCGATACGCTGAAACCCAAAGCGTGTAGCATTTCATGCTTCACCGTGGAGAGCACTGAGGGCATGTCTCTGTACTTTGTGGAGAGCTCCCCGGGACAGAAGTTGGCGTGACCGGCCACGGGTCTGCAATCAAATCAAATCACTTACTCAGATTGTGGAATGAACTACCTACCGAGGTCTTCTCACGAGACTACAGCACGGGGTTTTTCATGAAGGGTATTATATATTTTTTTTATGGATGATAATGGAATAGTGCACCCGTATGTGCTATGGGTTTACACTGGCGGGGCACCAGTGGAGGACGATAAGATGAACATAAGGTCAGATCAGGTAGTCAGGTCAACATGAGGTATACATGTATTATATAATTAAACCTTCCTCTTGAATCACTCTATTTACTAAAAAAATCGCTTCAAAATCTGTTGTGTAGTTTTAAAGATTTAAGCATACATACGGACGGATAGCGACATCGACTTTGTTTTATACTATGTAATGATTTTGAAAACGAATTTCAAAACATAAATGATATTTATAAGAGAAATTAAACGGTTATATTCTTTATACAGTTTCATACCTATCTAAAGCAGACTCTTGCTGGCAATGGGACGCGTATGCCACCGTCAGACCACGGCGACACCGCTCCGTCTCCACAGCACTCACGTACAGCACGAAATCAGTGTCCTCCACACCCTCAGGTTCCTCTTCTTCCTCGATTGCTGAAGAAACTGTAATAATTAAATATTCTTACTATATTGTATTATTACATAGCTGGGCATTAACGAGTTTGTTACGGAACTCGTAAGAATTATTAGAAACATATACTATTTTATATATTTTATATATATACTATGTTGTATATTTATTTTTCCTGTTGTACCATATTATTCCTTGTATAAGAAGCACTAATTAAGATGACCTTAGGCTTTGCCGGCTACCGGAAGAGAAACCCCAAGTAGCGCCCGTGACTTGTGACACGGGTGTAGGTTTGAAAGGCCCTTTTAGAATGCATTACCACTCACCTTCACTACTCGCAGCTTCCCCCAGGCACAACTAAAACCGGGATAAACCTGTCTCCAATATACTTCGGATACTATAGTGGATTGTCCACTATTGTATCCGAAGTACAACCGGCACGTTCTGTGCTTGTCGACTGATTGCCGTCACTTATTCAACGAAAGAGAATTATTCAACTACCAACCTTCGTATTTATAGAAGTCACTGTAGTAAGGAGAGAAACGTGGACTACTTAGTTTGATCTATAAATACTAGATGGCGCTATTTACAATATTTATAATAATCTTTACATTTAACACTTTATTAGTACTAAACACAAACTACTTTCTTTTAATTTTTTTTTAATATAAAATTTTCTACAATTTTGATGTGAACTCTAACAATTGTAACATAAAAATAAATAATTTTCTATTATAATATAGTTTGGTTCGCCATCTTCTACCCAATCCTTCACAGAGTTAATGCCCAGCCCTATAACATTTTCTAGGTTTGCTGGAAGAAGTCTCTTTTTAGAGATAAGCTCGCCTTTGTACATTACATTCATTGTATCACTGTTTCCTATGTGTGTGTACAATAAAGAATATATTGTATAATAAGCTTGCGAAAAACTACTAATAAAAATGTTAACTATGTAACACGAACATCTTTATGGATCCGCACTCTCAGCTCACAAAATACAGATCTAAGTTTATTCGAGGTCTACTGATAACATAAATCAAATTCCAATATCCTTACTGTGAAATTATAAGTAATAAAGTAATAATTACAAATAAAAAAATCCTTTACGTGTGAATGGAATGAAGAACCCGTCTACGCAGGCTGGACATTTGTAGCTTAAAACGACTTGTCAGATCGAACTCCACATGGTCTCATGGCACCATTCTGGTTCATTACTAATGCATTCACCAGGACCTTCTCTTACCATCCTCCACTGCCCCGTCAGCGTATACTGTTTTAGCGGCTATGTTGGAGCCGCCATTATTTATGTTTATTGTGTCTTGTGTTCATGTAGCTGCAGCATCAGGAGTAAGGAGGTGAATGTGAAACCAGTTAGGACTATTTACATATGTATATTAACGAAGTATTTATAATCATAGTGATCTACCAACGCACAGCCCAAACCACTGGACGGATCGGGCTGAAATTTGGCATGCAGGTAGATGTTATGAAGTAGGCACCCGCTAAGAAAGGATTTTGATTAAGTCTACCCCCAAGGGGGATAAAATAGACCTATACTTTTTCTTGTTCCATCGTAACTAAGCAACGGTGTTGCCGCACGTTGATAGTAAATTCGCCAAACTGTTACACAATCCGATGATTCATTATCTGTACCTATAAAATAAAATACTGAACGTACTTAGAAAATAAACGTAATTAGAAAACTTACAAAAAACTTGTGTACTATTGTCCAACGCGTTGCCATTGAGGTCGCTGGTCACCTCGTCTTCGAAGACCTTCGTCTTAAGTCTCGGCAGCGCCCGACAGTTGTGTCCCGTACTATTGCATACGTAGCATGGCTGAAAACGTTGTTTTTAACTTTAATAGCTAATAAATTGACAGACACTTTGATAGTATGTGGCAACAAAAGTCTATATACATCAGTCTATATATATATTAGCAGAACCGGCCACGCATTGTTGGTAAGGTTGGGTAAGGTTCTTAAATAAAATGTTGACTATAAATTGATATGTAAGCTACCCTATCTTTCAAGTTGGATCAAATTGCAAACAATGAGTAAATCAAATTTGCAATCGGTTCAGTAGTTTAGGAGTCCATCGCGGACAAACAACGTGACACGTAATTTTTATATATTAAGATATATATGTGGGTATACATACAGCACCACAGATTTCGTCATGTCTATTATTTTGTTACTCAACTAACTATAGAATAGAATATTAAACATAAACTAAAATTTAAGCACTTTTGACTAGTTATATTATTTTTTATTATATTTATATATTATTATTTTTTTATCTACGGCTCATTACCGGTCTCATCACACGAAGAACGAGTAACAAAATTGCCTGTAAACAATCTTGTCTCCCTGTTCGATTCCCTGTCCAATTCAAACGGGGATCAAAATTACGACGGCCTGAGCCGAGGTTCGAACCCTAACGTGCACTCAGATTAAAGTCGTATCCGTCGGGCGGGAGTTGGCCTTCAGCTCCATAAGTCTTTCCATTGTTTGGAGTGCTATCTGCACTCGTCCTCTATCGTCCGGTGAAGCTGTGAAGGCCAGCTGCGGTCAACAGCATTAGAGTAGTCCGAAGAAAACATCTTGAGTCTTGTTTGCCACCATCGTAATATAAAAAAACCTAATAATCTCTTTAATAAGTATATTTTTATAAATTTAATTAAATTTCAAATCAGTTTTTATGCTCTCTGAATGCGACTACTATAATAAGCAGTAGGTGTTGAGTGAAAAATAAAATCTATAACATTTTTGTGTACACAATTTGTGTTCAAATTTACATAATAACTATTCAGTGTTGAAAGTGTTTTTAATATAATTTCCACAACACTATAATAGGCGAATGTAATAAAATACGAATACAATAAAAATTAAATAAAATGTTTCACCATGTTTACAGCGGCACTGACAATGTATATATTTGCTACAATTTGTGAGTACATTTGCGATATTTCAAGTTATATTTTAAGCATGAATGCTTTCAATTATATACTTATTTATTTACACTAATGGTCGCCCAGTGGAATAAATACAGTGGTAGAAATACGATCATAATTAATTTTACATTCAGTAAATAAATAAATAACCCTGAACAATTAACACAGCGCCATCTAGTCCCACGGTAAGCAGAGCTTTTGTGTACTTGATGGTACTTGACAACAACAACCCGCGACTATTGTAAGTAAAGCTGTGTGCTTAACCGCTAGACCGAGGCCGTCATCTACTTACTTACTATTCAGAAAGACTATAGACAAATAATATTAAAGACAGACAATATCAATCTCTCAATTTATAATAATAATACTAACAATAAACAAAAGATTAGCGTATGTTCAAAATCTACTCGGTATCATCGTAATCACAGATTATTATATTAGAGTCCGTTAGTTTGTGTTTTTCTAAATACATCCCTCAATATACAAACGGACTGTACAGCGGCCTTGACGCGCGCGCGCATTGTGTTGTGAATTAAAATTAGAACTGGGTTAACCTACTGTGAAGCCTACTGTGAAGCTGGAAAGCTAGCGAAGATACCTTCGAGACCCTGAAGCCCAAGAAATCCGCAGAACCATAAAGGTAAATGACTGACGCTTCCCTAACATTTTGGTAGCAGAGTAGTTTCCCAAACAGCGTATGTAATGTAGTTTTATTGATTTAATGTATTTTTTATGTATAATTCAAATAAAATATTAGCATTGTGTTAATATTTTACTCTGTTTCTATACAAACTATAATTGTGCTAAATTTAAAAAAAAGGGTTACATATTTTGTAAAAAGGGCTACAAAGTTTTTGCTTCACGTATATTAAATACGTTAATACATGTATACATCGTTAATAGCCACAATACAAAACGTAATAGTACATTTGGAGAATATGTTAACTTTCCTGATGAAAGTAATCTTAGGACAAGACGTCTCCAATAAATGTTTAGTGTTTTTACTTTAGTTAATTAAGATACATATACCACACACCATTAAACATCTACGTCTAAATGCAATATATAGTACATGTTACAAGAGAACACTGATACCTATAGAACACGTGTAATACCTAGTTTTGGAGATCAGGGTCCTCATTTTGTATTGCGCAATTTTCTCTCTTTCTCTCTTTTTAATATTATAATCTTGTGGTACAAATAAAGCATTATAATTGTTAATTTCTAGTGTAACTATTTTTTTTATTTCGTCTTGCAGGTTTACAATTGCTGCTTCTGACAAATATAGTTCAATCATATCTTATATTAACAGCAAATTTTGAAGATCTAAAGAACTTAGCGGAAAAATTTTTCTCAGAGTCTATGGCTGAGCAGATAGCTGAATTCATCGTTAGGATCGCTAATAACGCTATGTCGGATGAAAACGAACAAAAGGATGATGGTTTCCAACATATATCTACTGTATTCCCAAATAGATATAAAAAAATAACCAGACAAAGGAACGCAGCTAAAGCGCATATAAACAAATCCAAATTTACAGATTATAAAAAAATATTAGCAGATGAAAAGCATACAAAAAAGAAACATACTATCGACCAACAGCATTATGGTATATCTAAAACAAATAAAGTTAATAATTATTATAGTCAACAACGGAAACTAAAAGACCGTCCATATAGTAAATATAGTAAAAATTTTGACGAGCCATACAATAAACCAATAAAAGAGGAATATAATAAAGAAAACAGAATAACGATTGATAAACAAAAACAATTATTATCAGAAATTGACTTTACAACACATAATTCGGAGAAATATGGAATTAATCGAAATAAACATGTAGCTCAGAATAAAATGAAACATGTGAAAACTCCACCATATACCGAAAAATTAAACGAAATGGACGATGGCATTATGAACAAGATTAAACCAGATGCAAATGAAATTAACCCTTATATAGGATTTAAAATAGACAGAAGTCATAATGATGTTACAACTAAAAAAGCAAAAAATGAATTTGATCAATATGATAATCCTAAATATCCTACAGCTAAGTTTATAGCTACTAGTGGGCCACTAAAATTGCCAAGGATCTCCACTGAAGACACTTGGTGGGAGAAAGAATTGCCTAAACAAGAAGATGAAGATTCTAGATCTGAATAAAGCATTTTTTACCTACAATGTTATCTTTCGTGACGTTGTACATGTTTCCCATAGAATATCAGTGTCTTATCTGAGTGCGTCATTATAACATATAAAGCTTAACGAAAATAGTAACGATATATTGAAAAGGACCCTTTTAATTAACGCAAAATGTACAGATATATCTTCTACTGTGTTTAATGATCTTCATAAGTTGACTATTATATAGTACTAGCTACTCGCCCCGGCTTCGCATAGGTGTACATGTATTATATATATAAACCTACATCTTGAATCACTCTATCTACTAAAAGAAACCGCTTCAAAATCCGTTGCGTAGTTTTAAAGATCTAAGCATATATAGGGACGAACAGACAGCGACAACGACTTTGTTTTGTACTATGTAATGAGGATAATGTTTTAGATAGAAGATAGGCAAAGTAGAAACTCGTGATAAAATCTATCTTCACGACAAACTTTATTAAAATCCGTTCAGCCATTTCGTTATTAAGAGATAACAAATAGACAGACATATTGGATTAACATCTGGGTATTCTCTTATTTAGGTCACTGAATATCATTTGTATAGAAGTAACATTTTGGATTAGTGATCTACAGTTCAGACTTGAATTCTTAGTTCTAGAATCTGGCTGACACTAACAAATCTTTCTTTATCTGCTGACTAACCCTCCAGTGATTGAAAGAACTATAGAAAACAGTCTATTTTATGCGCAGAAAACTGCAAGAAATTATATTTATAATTATATATATTTATTTTAGTTATTTTTCTTTTTTAATGTAGTTGGCAATACTTAGCCTTTACTTACAGCTTCACCGGACGGAATATTTATTTGTTTGTTCAGACTGGACTGGGAAGCAAACTGACGGTCCTCGAATCATGGTAATAGATAGGTGGAAAATCTTCAAATGCTTACGTTCAAATGGTACTCCGGTACCCGTACTTCGCCGCACATTGTTTCTGCACTGCATGAGTCTATGCAATGGGACCTGCCACCACGCACGAACACCTGCCTTGTGGGACATTTTCTGTAAAAAACGAAAAAAAAACCGTTATATGACTGCAACGGTAAAACAAAGTTACGGGTTTAAAAATTAGAGTTCTCAGAATCTCCAAATATATAGGTGAGACAGAAGTACCCACGTTAAGAACTGCCGCCATGCACCTTGATTTGTGAAATGTATTTCAGTTATAGGATAAGATAGGGCGATATAAATTAGAGAGTAAAGAAAAAAAACAACGATATTTTATTAGCTACTAATAACTCGCACTCCAATATACATACATAAGTACTAGTTGACTCGGCAAACATTGTTTTGCCGATTATTATTAGTATACCAGCGAAATCTCTCAACAATCTTCTAAAAGAACTTCGGGTGTCTAGGAATACAGTGGGTTTTATACTAGAACCTGTATCTCAAGCTGCACTAGCAAGCCTACAAGATATGTCTGGGTAATAAAAGAGAAAAACACGAGCGGTGAAGGTGAGTGTTGACCTACGTCAGCAAGAAGCCCCTTAAACCTACACTCGGTTCACAAGTCCCGGGAACCGCTTGGAGTTTCTCTCTCTCGTATGTGGGAATGAATTCGCTGTAGATAGCGATACATATTGTTAAGGAAATGGATAAATCATTTGCATTAATCACAGATAAACGCTGAATATTTGGTACATCATAGTAATATTTGTATAAATATATATATTTAGATGACAGCACGTTATCTTAATGGTTCTGATGTATATTAAAGATATCCAGTTATCATTACTGATATAACATTACACATTGTTAAACATTGGCTAGTCGTTAAAAAGTTTTATATAGTTAGGCAGTTTAATTGCCTGGTTTTTATTGTCGTAAAAGTTAGTCTTTGTTGTAATAATATTGGTTACTAGTGAACCGTCCTAGATTCGACCTGACACAAACCGAAAGACCAAACTGAATACCAGTGAGTGTTCATGAAATATTAAACTTTTTACCTAAAATACAAAGCGGAAAATCGAAAATAATTATTACCTGCATACAAAATGCGCGGTGACGTGATCTATTTGGTATGAAAATTTCCAAGACATTACAGAATAAGAGGCATGACATTTTAGTCCTCTCGAATAGCAAATTTGAGTGTTCTTAGTACCGTTAATGTACCTATATAGGTTGCGGTTACCGCTTTTGTTAAAGTGGGTCGTCAGATTGTTTGCTATTTTAAATATGTAAATATAATACAATTTCTACAATTTTGTTTCTTGGTGACAGTGATTTAGTTTCTCGACTGTTCTATTTATAAGAGCGAAGCAGTGTATTCTCAACACGACACGTTTCTCAATTCTTTCAAATTATTATCAGATACTGGAAGGCGATGGATGCGAGCAATTTAGGACCGATCGTCGTGGAGATCTTTGGGGGAGGACCCTTGTTTATGTGTAGGAGGGACCTTTGTTCAGCAGCAGACGTCTTCGGGGCTGAGATGATTGATGATTATCAGATACCCACATAAGTACTTAATGTTAACAGATGGCCTTGAATAAGAGTAGTGTTTCCTGTTAGATCTTGTACTTAAGTTTCTATGTCAGTTTGTTTTTGTTGCCAGTTCTTCTCAACTGTAGTAGTTAACTCAACTGGACGGTGGATTTTTAATACAAAATAAGAGGTACTTATAAAGCATGAAATGTGTTTTGTTAGTTTAAATAATAATGGAAAAAATTTGAAGAGCATATTGATATATTTTTTTTTTACTATGTATAATTGCTTTACGCTTCAACATATCTGATGGCAAGGAGTTGGACCGGCTCACTGCCAGCACCGGCCTGTGGGCCAATATTATAATAGTATTAACGGATATATTGCCAGTCTTCTAATTCCAGTATAATGTCAGCCAGTAACAGAAGCACGTGTAATCAGCAACAGTACAATGGAGACCTGTGCTCAGCTGTAAGAAATTCACATCGAAACGGACAGGAGCGAATGTCAGAAAAGACAGTTTCTATAAACATCATGGCAGATATGGAAGACGGCAGTGGAGGTCAGACTCTGGTAATCAATGCTGCATTATACTGAATTAGCTGTGCCCTCGGTTTCACTCGCGTGAAATTTATAGCCTAGTATATGTTATTCTAATGAAAAAGCTATATTATTGTAAAGTAAAAAAGTAACAAACATCCATCCATACTCACAAATTTCCGCGTTATTAATATTAGTAAGATTTAGATATATTAGAGACACGCACGACACATCCGTGCCGTTCGCGGGCTGCTCGCATAATGACTTTTTTGTCCGAGTCACTGTCCCTAGGCCGCCATCTTATGCACTACAGCTCTCGAAAAACCGGAAGTGATAACAGATATTAATAAATTTAACGCGGGCGTCGAAATATTCGGATAAGTTTTTTTTTATATTACGATGGTGGCAAGTAAGCATACGGCTCATCTAGTGGTAAACGGTTACCATAGCCTATGGACGCCTGAAACACCAGAGGTGTCAATGCTCATTATCGACCGTAAGAAACCTTAATATACCCTTCTTGAAAAACCCTATGCTGTAGTCTTTCGAGAAACCTCGGCAGGTAGTTCATTCCACAATGTAAATGTACACGGGAGGAAGCTCTTTCTTCTTTTTTTAGAAAACTCTCATTGTTGTTTAGTACCTCTTTTTGTTTGTTTCCTAATCAAATATTTTCCTTTTTCAGGGAACACAACTGAGCACAACATCAAAAGCATCATCAAGTCAAGTAGACTCTGATATCGATCCAGTTGTGTACGTAGATCTTCCAGAAATCACAGACAGTAGCTTATGCGAGCCAAGATTTATAGACCAGAGCCCACATGTTATTCAAGTGAGTTCTAAATATTTATCTTACCAAAGGTAGAATGTAAAGAATGGTCCGAATGGGTACATCAGTCGCACCTATTACAGCCGCCAAACAGCCTGCTTTGTAAACCGAGTTTCATTTGTAGGGTGCAGATTAGGCAGTGGAATTACAGGATAAGAGGCATGAAGTCCTAACCCTCTGAAATGGGAACGCATGAGTGGTATCGCATGTGTCACATGATAACGTGATGTTATTAGTGCTATTCATGTATACAAGACCACTTATTTCTGGGGGGAAAGGGGATTGTTAGTAATGTGAAATAATTACCCCATTGCTAGCAATGTACCATGTCAGGTTGACCTCCACGCGGTTCCCTCTGGAAACCATCGTGATAAATTCTTGGTGAATTTGTCACGATGGGCTAACTGACCTGACCTCATGCTCATCTTATCATCCTTCACTGGTGCCCCCCCAGCGTAAACCGTTAGCGGAAGTGGGTGCACCATTCCATTATCCTTAAAAAAATATACCACTTATTTCTAAAGTAGACAATCTACAGATGTCGCAAAATCACGAAATGATTATTAATATATCGACAGTTACCGTTTACCACTAGAAATACTATGAGAAAAACACGCAGTGTGTTAAAAAAATCACGCTCGGTCGGTATATTATATCTATCGTTTCTTTAATACCCATATGGAACAACCCACCAACCATTGGGATATATAGCTAGGAAGAGAGAGAGAGCGAGAGTTGTCTAGTACCCATAACACAAACTCTGCTTAGCTTCAGCAAAGATAGAACTGTTTGAATTCTCCAGGAATTTTATAATTACTATTTTTATTAACATCAATTCTGTTAAACATACATGAGCAGGAATATTTTTCGTTTTTCCAAAACTCTGTCATTACAGGACACGATACTTTACGACCAATTCAAGAATAGGATGATACAAACTACATCTCAGCGATTATCAGATCAGTATCTAACAAATACGAGTACAAATAGCAGTTCATCTTCTGCGATGTCTTGCCATTCTCATATATTTAAAATAGCAGAGCACAATATGAATACGCTTCCAGATAGTTCAGGTAAATCTTCTCTTCTTGTAACTCTTTGTTTCAATTTGGACAACCGTTGATTATTTGTCAGGTAGCTTGCTTTGCAAACTTTGTTATACATTGTAGGACGAAGCAATGAAATTACAGCATACGCAGACATGAGACCTTTATCCTCAGGAATTACAATAGAACTGAGTAATTCAGGAATTGTAATTCCTAAGAATTATGGAGTTACAATTCCCGTGTACTAATTTATATTCCAATCTTTGCAATGTAACACATAAACGTATCATAAATAGCCATTATAGTTTATAGGAGAGACCACGTGTAGTCCTCATTACTAAAACTACCCTATCTCCTTCTACGTAGTGCTATTTCACTTTGCTCTTCCAAGAATTGCAATTCTTGAGTGCAAAGTGGGTTAGAATTCCCGTGAACTAAGTTATACAATCCTCGCAATTTATTTTTTAACGACCTCAATATGTAAAAAAAATATCTATAGCCATAATAACAGGAGAAACCGCGTGTAGTCTGCATTACTAAAATTTCCTATTCCACGGTCTGTAGTGCTGTTTCACTTTGCTCTTCTAAGAATTACAATTCTTAAGTGCAAAAAGGGTTACAATTCCCAACTACTCAGTCACACCGCGATCTTCGCAATGTATTTTATTATGTCCCAAGTACATAAACAAATCATCAATAGTCACTATAGCTTACAGGAGGGACCGCGTGCAGTCCTAATTACTCAAAATCCCCTATCTCGCAGTGCTGTTTCACATTGCTCTTCTAAGAACTACAACTCTTGACTGCAAAAAGAGTTACAATTCCCGTGTACTCGTTATCTCAGTTATCTCCCCCAATCTTTACTAAATATCCCCAATCTCCCAATCCTCCTGTACATAGTGACTTTCACTTTGCTGTTCCAAAAAACATAATCGTCCAAAGTGCTATTTCAGTTTACTGCCATCGCATAAACATGTCTTTTCCAGGATACGATGCATCTACACAAACTTCGCAATCGCCATCGGAATTCAGATCTGTTACGCTTGATGACTTCAATCATCATGATGACTTCCATTTCTCCCCGCTACCTGAGAGACGGTACCCCGATTCTCCACCACCGTACTCCGAGATGAATGTGGCTTCACGTTTGGAAGCTTCACCAGAATCGGTAGCTGGAATACCAGAACTACAACATACCACCATAATTAACAACGGTAAGTAAAAACAAATGTTTGTTGACATCAAAACTAAGAGTGCTTTACAGTTTTCCAACATGCTCACTTAGGAACATTATATACATACAAAAAAAATATGTATATTATATACAATAATTAAAAGAAACATAACATAAAAAAAACATACCACTTAAGTAATCTACTGCAAACAAATTACGTATTAAGGCAAGTCTGTCTAGCTCTGGAATATAGAATAGAATAAAATAGAAAATCATTTATTCAAATAAACTTAATTTAAGCACTTTTGAATAGTCATAACAATTGTTTTTATACCGCTCGTTCGGAAGAGCTGTTTCATCACAAGAAGAACGAGCAAGAAACTTGTTTGTTGTTCTTTTAAATAATCCTTGTAAGTTCACATATATAGAATTGGGTCTACATTCTTGGGATAAAAGAATTTTGGGAGAAAATATTAAAATCTACTTTAATGGATTAGTCGTATCCGTCAGGGGGTAGTTGGCCTCCAGCCGCTCCATAAGTGCCATCTGCACTCACCCCCTATCGTCCGGTGAAGCTGTAAAGGCCAGCTGCGGCCAACAGCATTAGAGTAGTCCGAGAAAATACATATTAGAGTAGTACAAAAAAACTTTTATATACTTATATTCCTCTTGTTTCAGGCGTTCAGTTACAGGCCATAATTATCCCAAAACATATATTCTGCCACCACTGCAGAACCAATGTTCACAGTCTAGTTATAAAACAGAATGGTTTCTTGACGCACTGCTTGGGATGTTTATTTGGGTTATTCGGGTAAGTTTATGAGTACAAAAAAACATTATATTTTTTCAACATTATCGAATAACAAGCTCTTTTTAACAAGTTCTTTTCTTATCTAGTCCATTGGCAATGTCGATAAATATTATATATAATACACTAGCTGTCCCAGCAAACGTTGTTTTGCCTTAAAATAAAAAAAAATAGGGGTGGACTACCCCTAACATTTAGGGGGATGAAAAATAGATGTTATCCAATTCTTAGACCTACTCAATACGCTCACAAAATTTGATCAAATCAAATTGAAAAATGAGAATCGGTTAAGCCGTTTCGGAGGAGTATGGGAACGAAAACTGTGACAAGAGAATTTTATATAAATAAATAATATTATAAATGTGAAAGTTGGGATGCTTGTAACGCTTTTACGCAAAAACTACTGAAGCGATCATTATGAAGTTTTGTACACATGTTTTTGGAGGTATTGGAATGAACATAGGATACTTTTTATTTAAAAAAAAAACAAGTATTTTTTATAAATAACCAAAAACGAAACTATCAACATTTGCTCCTTCAGCACCATCTAGCAACCAGTAACGAAGTTTAGCTAGTTCGTTTAGCTTTAGCTAGTATATAATAAATTACCAGTATATTTGTTGTTTGCTAGGCCTAGTTTAGACGCTACTGCATTGGACTTGATATTAAATAGTTTTAAGAGCTATTGTATATATATATGAATTAATATAGATATAGATATATAACCTTAGTTAAGTCCCTTTTGTATTTGTTTTTTTTGCACAATACAGTTATTATTATTTGTAAACTACACAAAAAAATACTTATAAAAAAGGCAAAAAGGCATATATAAGAGCGGCACTTACTTTACAAAAGCATTCCTATGCTTACTATGTCATCCCAACACTATCATTTGAATCCATTTTTATTTGTAAAAATAATAATAATATAAATATCTGTTAAAAATGTAACGAATCGGTGTCTGTACAAGGAAGTTATATAAGAAAACCCTTAAAAGGAGACTTTATGAGACTACATACTAAATAATTTTGTCTGTGAGTTTGTACATCCTAATCTCGGAAACGGTTCAACAAATTTAGATGTAGTTTACACAAATGTATTGTGTTAATCTTCACATAAAATGTAGTGTTTGCTTTATTCGAATCTGTTTAGAAACAAAAAAATTATACGGGTACGAAGCAGCGAGATCAACTAGAAAAATTAACAAAACGCAATTACTAAACCTATCTTCATCTCTTTCAGACTATTCCCGTTGGTCATCCTTCTGTATTGGAGGAACTGGTGCAAATATAAGTATCACTACTGCCCCAACTGCCACAAGCTGATTGGATACGAAATACCGTTTCATTGTAATAAAATAACTTTAGAAGAATAAATACGGCGCGCATATCACCTCATTAATATACTTGCAAAGCAAATAAGCATACGGCCCAGCCGGTGATAAATGGTAACTGCTTAAATACGGTCTCACTAGTTGTTACACAATCTAGTTGTTTAGACACTGCCTTACTACCGATAGCAAGTTCAATATCACGCACAGTACAAACATTTGAATTCATAATTGATTGTATTGCTCTATGTTTCCTACGTATATATTTTGTATTTACAAAAAAAATGTATTTCTATCAGATTTATATCATTATATATTTATATCACTATAGTAGTTTTTGTTAGATACAAGCTTTGCTTAGCTGGGGAATAGATGGCGCGGAGTTAATTAAATAGAATGAAAAAAAAAACGATGAACTGCAAAGTATGTGTACCGTGGTAGTTTATACTACCACAGTATCTATAAATTTCTCCAAAATAAATAAATAAAAAGAGTAATCCGGGGTATGATCTGACTTGAGTGATCTGTAGAAAAGAGAATATGAGTATAACAATAACTAATTATTTAGGATTTGTATAATAATATATTTATATAGGTACCACCACCATATGAATTGTGACATTTGCAAAATTATTGAAAGTGTTAATGTATATATTAAAGTTATTCAAAAAATTAATTATGAATGGATTTGTATTATTTTCTATTATTCGGCTACCATTGACTTGTGTGTTTGCGAATTGTTCCATATGATTACACTTTTTTTTTATAAAAAAATACTTTTATTTTCCAAAGTATTATTCCAATTTTAAACATTTCCACAGAATTTGTGTAACATGAACGTAGGTGGATGGAAAGGGAGAGGACGCCCAAAAAAAGATGAATGTATGTAAATACGTTTAGAAAATGAATATGATTAATTGTCGAAGTCATTCGTCACTGAAGTCTCTATTTTCAATTAAATAATATATGTTATATGTATTTAAAAATCTATTAAAATCTCATTATCTGACTAATAAACTTTAATGATTTTCTAACCTAGGTATATGTAAATTCCCGGTGTTTCCGTTTCGAGCAGTTTACTCATAAACTCCTGGTGAACTTGCCATGATTATGACTCCAATATGTAGTATAGGGGGGGGGGGGGGGGATTGTTTGTAATGTGGACTGATGACTATTGCTAGCAATGTACCATGTCAGGTTTACCAGTACTTTGACGCCGTTCACCCTGAAAACCGTGATAAATTCTTCGTGAATTTATCACGATGGGCTAACCGACCTGACGTCATGCTCATCTTATCATCCTTCACGTGTGCCCCGCCAGCGTATACCGTTAGCGCACATGGATGCACCATTCCATTATCCATTAAAAAAAGGGGTTTCTTGGAAGTGAACCTGTCATAGTACATTGCTAGCACTGGCGTTAATATTAGTCCATATTACTAACAATTGCCTTTCCCATTCTTGGTATTTCAGGCGTCTATTAGCTACGGTAACCCTATACCATAAGACGAGCTGTATACTAGATTACCACTACTTTTGTTTTTTTTTTCGGACTACTCTAATGCTGTTGGCCGCAGCTGGCCTTTACAGCTCCACTGGACGTTAGGGGGCGAGTGCAGATGGCACTCCAAACCCGTGGAAGGACTTATGGAACGGCTGAAGGCCAACTCCTGCCTGACGGATACGGATTTAGTCTGAGGGCACCACTAGGGGTTCGAACCTCGGCTCAGGCCGTCGTAATTTCGATCCCCGTTTGAATTGGACGGGGGATCGATCGGAGGGGATTACCACTACTGTTGCATAAAATAGGCTATGGGTAAAGTCTAAAATTAATCAACTGGAGCATCTTATTTATAGTTATATTGCAGTGTTATCATACAGATATCTCATCCAAGGTTTTGAGAGGTGAATGATCAATCTAATCACTCCCCCTCCCTCCCTCACTCTGGACCGTATCAGTACGTGTCATTATTGGAGTACTCGCCGTGAAATTACGAAATGAGTTCAAAGATAAACCACTTCACCATAACATATATATCAATACACATGACTAAAAAGAAAATACAATAATATGCAGAGTCCACTACTACAATCCCCCTCCGCCCGATCCCAAGTTTAAACGGAGATCGAACTCTATGACACAAACACACGACATCGTTCTCGCCGGTGAAGTCGGCGACCTCAAACACACCAACGCAACCGACCTGGAGCCTGCGCTCGCCTGAGAACTCCAAACTGGCTGCCCCAGACCTTCCTCCGATCGATCCCCCGTCCTATTTAAACGGGGATCGAAATTACAACGATTTGAGCAGAGGTTCGAACCCCTAGCGGTGCTCTCAGGCTAAAATCGTATCCGTCAGGCGGGAGTTGGTCTTCAGCCGCTCCATAAGTCCTTCCTTTGGTTTGTAGTGCCATCTAGACTCGCCCCCTATCATCCGGTCAAGCTGTAAAGGCCAGCTGCGGCCAACAGCATTAGAGTAGTCCGGAAAAACTACTGCAGTATCTATTTATTCCATATGTATTCAACAACTGTGTCTTGGATCTTCCCCTTTTTCTTTCTTCCCAAGGAACAAGGAAGACCAAGAGACAGCTATACCAAGCAGATTAAGGAAAAAGTTGGAGTGGTGTCGTAACTAAAGAGATTGATGGAAGATCGTGGAAATTGGCAAGAGCTCCACCGACTAGAGCATGGCTCTTAAATTATGAATGAATGTGTTCAATAATAAAATTTAACATAAAAGTGGAAATCGTATTTTTGTTATGTTAACACTTAGATAATAATGATAATGGCAAACTTTCTCTTATTTTTATACCTGTGAAAATAAATTCTATATATTTATAATTATTTTCCCATTTTTGTTGTACAATGTCTGTATTTCAGACAATGACCAGCGGCTCCAAATCAGTGGCCCGCAGACTCCCAATGGCCCCCATAAACAGGGCGAAATATATATCTTCAGAAATATAAATTAATTTTAAATTCAAATTACGTGTAACATGTAATATAACTGTGATAATATTATATTATTAAGATTAAGATTATTGGCTTCATGAAAAGTTTAAAAGTTGTTATTTACCACGAGGTACTCGTGGTAAATAATCCTATCCTTATATAATAATCATATCCTTGCGGCTTTGTGTATCTGCACAAACTTCTAGCTTTAAAAAATGACAATACTTTCATACAAATTTTCCCTTTCAACTTCTTAGAACCTTTTTTCGCAAGAAAAAGTAGCTTATGTCCTTTCTCGGGGTCTATCCGGGACTATCTGTGTACCAAATTTCATTTAAATCGGTTTAATGGTTTTGGCGTCAAAGACAGACAGAGTTACTTATATTCGCATTTATAATATGAATAAGGATGTATGTATATATCTATACTTTATTTATATCTCATTATATATTATCTCTCAATGTTTCGACTAGGTTGCACTAGCTGTAGTCACGAGTTGACTGATATCATTCATTATTTACAATTAATTTATTCGTAACTCATTACATTTTTTTTTCTTAAATATTGTGGCCACAACACAAGTGTCCCCTGGCCAAAAAAAAGTTTGACAGTCACTGGTATGGACGTATGTATAGAATTCAACAATACATAAGCAATATTTGCGAGATAATCTTATCAATACAGGATTAGGTGTTGATATGACACCTAGGCACCGCCATTTTCAGCTCAGCCGATAACGGCAACATTGTTTTCGACTATTTATATTTATGTGTTTTATTTTCTTAGTGCTAAAATTACAAAATAAGGTCAGTAAAGTGTAATAATTTTAAAAATAATTAAGCGCCAAATCTTCCTATACATACAGCTTTATTTTATATCAATTTGAAAAATCTGAATTCCAAATTAGAATGTTTTTCTTATTAGTGCGTTCTGAGTTACGTCCGCCATTTTTAATTATTCGATTAGAATGAAATCAACATTGAATATTTGATAATTTTGTTTTTTTTTTGTTTATGGAATTCTTGAAGTTTTATATATTTATATATATTATTTATATGTATATTACTTATTGTTGTTATTAGTCTGGGTGTTTTCTGTGTATATTATTAATGTTTTACAAACAAAATATGTATTTATATCAGTTGTTTAGTACCCATAACACAAGCTCTGCTTAGCTTGGTATTAGATGGCGCTGTGTGTTGTCCTAGGTTATTTTTTTTCATGTCATTGGAAAAATGTCCTTATAGAAATTAATATTATAAAAATAAAATAAAACAAAACTTTGTAAATCCTAAGTTTTAAAGTACTCCTGTATTCTGTAATAAATAAGTAGTATAGTGTAGTGTATTCAGTTGAGTTTCTTGCCAGTTCTTCCCAATTGAATTTGTATACTGAACTGCACGATAAGGAAAAATTATAATATAAAAAAAAATACGTTTTCAAGCGGCTAAAATGTCCTACACAAATAAATGATTTTTGAATTAGAATTTTATTTTAAACATGCCTGCAATTTACTACCCAAAGATAGTTACTACAAATAAAATATCATATAGTATGTTAAAAATAATCATTACTAGTAATACAATTGGATGTTGATAAAGATTTTACAAGAGCACATTTCTGTTTAATGTTAGAATAGGACAAGATCTGCACGTCAAGATAAGAGGTGGAATGTGTAATGTATATGATAATGGCCTTTAGTATTTATTGATAAAACACGATGACAATCTCGAGAATAGATCACAAGATCCAGATGTCGCCAGATCATAAGTCTACTATTAGAAAACTATTTTTTATTATTATACTAGCTGACCCCGCGGACTGTTCCGTCTCAAAATTAAATATATCAAAGGTTTCTTGAAGTTACGCAATTTCTGAACGCACCCTGTTTGACATATAAGCCGATTGTATGGGCAAATATAATTGTTATTTTTACTATTTTACATGCATTTTTTTATATTTTATCACCGTCTAAACCTTTCATGGACTTGTACGAATATTTCAAGACTAAAATTAGCCAAATCGGTTCAGCTGTTCTCGAGTTTTAGCGAGACTAATGAACAGCTATTCATTTTGCTATACATATAAATAAAATTGGAGTGTCTGTTTGTAATATTGAAATAACCGTTTTTTACTACACGCATATGAATATAAATATGGTACATACACCAAAATAACATTTTTTTACAATTTTTGTCTGTCTGTTTGTTCCGGCTAATCTCCGAAATGGCTGGACCGATTTTGACGGGACTTTTTTTTGTCAGGTAGCTGATGTAATAATGAGTAACTTAGGCTACTTTTATTTTAGAAAAATAAACTTAAATTCCGCACGAAGTCGCGGTGAGAACTAGTTATACGTATAAATAATGACCGCGTCAAATTTAAAACAATAAAGTATCAAAAGAATTTACTGTTGTCAGTCTCCAATAACTATTCATCATAATTTTGACAGCCTCGTGGTCAAGTGGTTTAGCACATCTCTTTACTATCTGATGGTCGCGGGTTCGATTCCTCGCATGGTACAAACGTTTGTATTCATGAGTATGATTGTTTGTATCGGTCTGGGTGTTTTCTATGTATAATATGTATTTATTAAAAAAAAAATGTATCCATGAATTTATATTAGTTGTCAAGTACCAATAACACAAGCTCTGCTTACCTTGGGACTAGATGGCGCTGTGTGAATTGTCCTGAGATATTATTATTATATTATTAATTTTTATCTTCACTCTATCTAT
Source organism: Achroia grisella (assembly GCF_030625045.1). Classification (NCBI taxonomy): domain Eukaryota; kingdom Metazoa; phylum Arthropoda; class Insecta; order Lepidoptera; family Pyralidae; genus Achroia; species Achroia grisella. The sequence goes on from NW_026712761.1 coordinate 811,901, forward strand.
CCATTTCAGACTCATGTCAACCAGTAACAACAACACTTGGAGCCGCAACCAGCCCCCCCAGGGCATCTCCTGGAGTCCTCGGCCTGAGCCGTGGGAGTTCATCCCCAAATGGCCAATTCCCACCACCCCACACGGCACACCCGCGACATCTCCCACGAGAAGCGAGATCCATATAGACTTGCCTGAGAATAGTGGACTTCAGACTCAGGTTTCTTTGTTTAATATACTTAGCTGTTCCTATGGTTTCAGCTGCGTGAGATTACACCTATGTATTATTCTGATGTATAAAAAATCTAAATCCGTTCAGTAGTTTTGGCGTGAAAGAGTAACAAACATACATCCACCTGTACTCACAAAATTTCGCGTTTTTAATAACAATAATAATCTCAGGACAATTCACACAGCGCCATCTAGACCCAACTTAAGTTAGCTGAAGCTTGTGTTATGGGTACTAGATAACCGATACATATACATAGATATTTTTTTTGTAAATATACTAATTTTCCGTTACTAACCTTTTCGTTATTTCTTTGAAAAGTCTTATAGCGCTAGGAACCCACGGACCAAGGGTCTCGACACCGAATGGGACGAATTCAAATTCGGAGCCTGTATTTACATATTTTGGCTTTTTCAGCCGCTTCATATATTTATAAATAAATGTAAATATATACATATTATACATAGAAAATACCCAGACCGATACAAACAATCATACTCACGAATACAAATGTTTGTGCCGGTCGAGGAATCGAACCCGCGACCATCGGACGTAAACGTAGACCACCGAAGTCCATTAATACTCATAAACTACTGTAGCGATCTACTGTATGAAGAGTCGTGACTCATTAAGAGAGAAATTCAAAGAGGCAAATATTCTCACCGTTGCTTCTCAATTTATATATTCAAATATCCTATATGTTCATAAAAATCTTGACTTATTTCCAAAAACAGCAATATTCATAATATTAATACAAGATTTAAAGACAAACTTGCTGTCCCCAAGTATCGTTTAGAAAAAGTTAATAGGTCTTTTATGGGAATAGGTATAAAAATTTACAATAAGATACCAAAGGATATGTTGGAATTACCCTTAAATAAATTCAAAACATCTGTTAAATCATATTTACTGAGCAAAGCCTATTACTCAGTAAACGATTACTTGAATGACGAGTGTGCATGGCAATAGTTGTTCATGCACTGAATTTTCATTTAATGTTAGACATAGACACCTATATAAATATACATTGTAAATAAACTGGCTTAAAAAAAAAAAGTAATTCAATTGAGTTTCTTGCCAGTTCTTCTCAATTGGATCTATATACCGAACTGGACGGTAGGGAAAAAAATAAAATTATAATGTAAAAATTTGACGTTCATAAGCGGCTAAAATGTCCTACATGAATAAATGATTTTTGAATTTGAATTTGAAACTTTCGCATATATAATATTAATTAGTGAGACAATAACTAGTGCTCGTCCTATAGCTGAAATTCCGCCATAAGTAAATAAGAAAATCTTCTAAATATATAACTCAAAGGTAACTGACTGACATAGTGATCTATCAACGCTCAGCCCAAACCACTGGACGAATCAGACTGACGGATTTGGCATGCAGGTAGATGTTATGACGTAGGCATCCGCTAAGAAAGGATTTTGATTAATTCTACCCCCAAGGTGATAAAATAGGGGAGGAAAGTTTGTATGAAACTTTGTCAATTTAAACCGATCGGGCTGAGACTTTGCATGCATAAAGCTACAATAACGTAGGCATCCTCTAAGAATGAATTTTGATAAATTCCACCCCTAAGGGGATATAATAGGAGATGAAAGTTTGTATAAATCTTTTTAGATTTTCGACTGATTGAACTGAAATTAAAGATTGGAGATAGTATGATAGTATGATGAAGACGTTCGCTTATAGGATTTTGATAATTTCAACCCCCATGGGGATAAAATAAGGGATGATGCAGGATGTAAATGTATTAGTTAGAACCTATCACTACCTAATGGAAACAATAAATTAAGAACAAAATAATTTTTAGTTCTTTGGGCTACTTTTATTTTAGAAGAATAAAGTTAAATTCCAGGCGAACGAAGTCGCGGGAACAGCCAGTTAACCTATAAGTTCAATATTATTAAGGTTCTATTACCAACGACTATACTTCTATCCATATGTGTCACATACAAGGTAGTGAGTTTAATGTTTTTTTAATGATTAAAAGTATTTTTATGCATAATAAAAAAAAAAATATCATTTTGCACTCCACTACTAAGATTAAGGTCGCAGACGACTCTACAATGTCTACCGCAATAGACTTGTAATAACTCTAACAAACATTCACGTATAAACATAGTACCTATTAGATAAGATAAAATAGTACGCACTCATATTTCAATTTAGAAAGAAAGCAAAGAAAAAAGATAGATACATATAAGATAAAATAGTAAGCGCAATTGTATTTGTATTTCATTTAATTTAGAAAGAAAGAAAAAAATATTTATTCAGTACATTAAAATTACAATATAAACAAAAACAAGATAAAGTAAAATGTAAGTATAATATACATTTAAAATTTTTAATATTTTAGTTTTGGTGATTCAGATCTTCTGTGCTATTTATATTATTCAACCATATTTCTTTCGAAAAAGAAAACTGTCTGGCAATTTAGGAAACTCAGTTTAATAGTTCTCTCAATAATATATATAAAGTTCAGCTTTATTTAAATGACGTAAGTTTATTTATAAAATAGTATAGTTTAGGGGGGTCCGGCGGGGGGTTGGATCCACACTAAGTGTCTGGCAATGAGCAGCGCAAGTTATAAGAATGCTACGAACAATATATGAAAATATGGAGTTTCTTAAAATAACGAATTTGATATGAAATTTTTTACACCTTTGATACCTGGTACCTGCCAAAGGAACCACGATCCAGGTTTCATGTTTGGGGATCGTTCTTACCTGTGTTGGGGACACACATACAAGAACTTTCACGTTTACTAAAATGACGTATGTCTGGCCGTCGTGGGCTCTTGCTCTATTACCTATAATTTAATAGTTTTTTTTATTAATTTATTTATTCATGAACAACGTACATTGTATTTGAATGTTGATGTGATAGTTGATATGTGATAGATTGATATATCATTAATAATAAAATAATTTCAAAAACCGTCAATTGAGTACAGGCATTGCTCCAATAGTAGTGACTCCATTTTTTCTTTTTGTATAACAACTCAATTTAGACTACAATGGTGGTAGTACAGGCATACGGCCCATCTGATGGTAAACAATTACCTTGCTTAAGAACGCCTGAAACACCATCAATCACGTGGTTTTTATTTACGTTTTTTTTTATACCTTCAAGGCAAACCATGGGAGTACCAAAGACAGGGAGAGTCTAACAGAGACAATAAAGTCAGAAGAGGATGAGTATCCTGTACTGTATATAGATCTGCCTGAACGTGGTCACAGTGATGTGAGTCAGAGAATCCAGGAAGGCCCATCATCACCGCCATCACGCCCTATTCGGGTAAGTAATCCAATAAATAAATAATCTCAGGACAATTAACACAGCGCCATCTAGACCCAAATTAAGTTACCTAGAGCTTGTGTTATGGGTACTAGACAACTGATACAAATACATAGACATGTATTTTTTTCGTAAATATACATATTATATATAGAAAATACCCAGACCGATACAAACAATCATACTCATGAATACAAATGTTTGTACCGTGCGAGGAATCGAACCCGCATCCATCGGGAGTAAGGCGGTGTGCTAATCGCTAGACGACAGAGGCCGTCGGTGGTAATGTGTATTATCTTATATATAAAATTCTCGTGTCACAGTTTTCGTTCCCATACTCCTCCGAAACGGCTTGACCGATTCTCATGAAATTTTATGAGCGTATTGAGTAGATCTGAGAATCGGACAACATCTATTTTTCATCCCCCTAAATGTTAGGGGTAGTCCACCCTAATTTTTTTTAAGGCAAAACTACGTTTCCCAGGACAGCTAGTTTTAGATAATATTCATTATTTAAACACTTTTTTAATGTTTAAATAATGAATATTACTCTAATGCTGTTGGCCGCTGCTGGCCTCTACCTCACCTGACGATAGGAAGTGAGTGCAGATGGCACTCCAAACCCAAAAAGGATTTACGCAGCGGCTGAAGGCCAACTCCCGCCTGACGGATACGATTTTAGTCTGAGGGCACCGCTAGAAGTTCGAATCTCGGCTCAGGCCGTTGTAATTTCGATACCCGTTTGAATTGGACGGGGGATCGATCGGAGGGCGTTCGAACTCTCGTGGGTGTTCATAATATAGTAGTTTCCCGTACATCGACGTACTACAGGCTTAGTGATTGCGAAAATTTGGTAATGAACTGTCAGGATCTTACTTAGTTACGCTACTCAGTACTAATGCCCTGCCCTCGATAAGAATTCAGATACTAGACGTCTGTGGCTACCTCTTTCGCCGTATCGACCGTACGTACCATTCATTACCGTTAGATCCAAACGTACACAGGACAGTTCACACAGCGCCATCTAGTCCTAAGCTTACCAGATCTGACAACTGAAGAAATACTTAAATACATGTTTTTAATAGATATATAATATACATAGAAAACACCCAGACCAATACAACAATCATACTCGACAATACAAATGTTTGTACCGTACAAAGAATCGAACCCGCGACCATCCACATAAGACGATGTGCTAAACCACTAGAGCACCGAGGCCACCAAATGAGAAATATATTAATATTTATTTCTTTAGCCAACATATCTGCCTATACGGCCCGCCGGGTCGTCAAGTAAGGTGGATTTAGACGAGAATCCAGTAGTGTACATAGATTTACCAGAAACAAGCAACAGCGATGTCTGTGAACCGAGACGTACAGAAGCTGAAGAAAATCCACCCTTCATTCAGGTAAGTTTAAAAGTTTATAATAAACTAGTTACCATACATACCATAGAGCTCAGGCCCCAGCCATTTTTAAGCATTTACTCAAATCCTACTTTCTCTCTTTATAAATATGTTTCCTTCTTCTACATTGTGTTACCTGTGACATTTTAACTAGTATGATGTTGGTTTATATGTATAATATTTGATTATGTATAATTATTTCATGTATACTATATTATTATGTATGTATATATATATAAATTTGTGTATGTACCATATTTTGTTTACATAAGTGTATATAATTCTTATGTTTCCACTAATGCGCCACCACTCTATTTTTTTTTTTAAATACTCTCTTTCCAAAGGTTGTCTGTAAGAGATTGCATTAGCGATAAGATCGCCTTTTGTAATTAGTTAACTTTTTAAAAAAAAAAATTGTTTATGTCCTTTATATGTTGGTGCAATAAAGTGTTATAATAATATAATAATAATAATAATAGAGGGCAAGGGGTTTTTTAGTAATTTGGACTATTAACCCTATTTTTTTATGGATGTTAATGGTATGGTACACCCGCCTGCGCTAACGGTATACGCTGGCGGGGCACCAGTGGAAGATGATAAGATGAGCAAGAAGCAGGGTCTCATCTGGGTAAATGACAATTTACCACGGCATATTATAAATCTATGTATATACACAACAATTATATAAACATACTATATATATAAATTTCTGATTGACAACATGGCCGTCCCTAATCTAACCTGTAAATTGTCCAAAACCCTGGACAATTTACACAGCGCCATCTAGTTCCAAGGTAAACAGAGCTTGTGTTATGGGTACTAGACAACTGATATAAATACTTATACATATTATTTGTATGTACATAATATACATAAAGAAAACACCCAGTCTAATACAATCATACTCACGAATACAAATGTTTGTATGCACCATAAGAGGAATCGAACTCGCGACCATCGGGAGTTAAGCCGGGTGCGAAATAGCACCATACCTTTATCATCCATTAAAAATAGAATACAATAGAAATTTATTTATTCAAATAATTAAGCGCTTCTGAATAGTCACATTTCTCATTCTTTTAATATACCGCTCATTCGGAAAGCTGTGAATGAATGAATGAAAGCTAGAAATGAGACCATCACAAGAAGAATGAGCAAGAAACTTGCATGTTGCTGTTTTAAATAATCGTTGTAACTTTACATTTTTAGGTTGAAACATAAACCACTGAACGTACTAACTAGAAAAAATCCTTTAAACAAATAACATACTATATATTTATGTTCTATGTTACAGGACACCATACTTTACGACCAATTCAAGGACAGGCGGATACAAATACCAAATACGCCAGTGGATCAGAACACCGCCAGTGCTTACAGCAGTTTATCATCAGGAGAGACCCACTCGTCCAACAGATTGCTAACTCTACACAACTACCACTCCCTACCCTCACCTGAATACACAGGTAATACAGCTAAACTATATTTCTGACTCCCCGGTGATGGAATCGTCGAAAACAAACCTAAATTAATAACAGACTGAAAGCTATAAGCAAGTTTCATGTATATCATGGTAGAATAGCGACATGTGAGCATGACGGCCTTGGTGACCTAGGGGTTCAGCACACCGCTTTATTCCGATGGTCGCGGGTTTGATTCCTCGCGCTGTACAAACACTTGTAAACATGAGTATGATTGTTTATTTCGGCCTCGGCGTTTCCTACGTAAATTATCTATGTACTTACAAAAAATATCAAAGTATTTGTATCAGTTGCCCAGCATCCATAACACAAGCTCTGCTTGGTTTGGGACTGAGTATTATAACATGCCTAAATAAAAGAGCAACACGCAAGTTTCTTGCTCATTCTTCTTGTGATGAGTCTGTGTTCCAAATGAGTGGTAGAGTAGTTCATTTAAATAAATATTATACCTATTTCTAATATAAATCATTTAACTAAAGAATTTACTTCAGTAAAATATTACCCAATTCCATAAAATAAGTCCTATCATTCTCCAGTGGTGCCCCGCCAACATATATTGTTAGTACAGGCGGGTGTACTATTCCATTATCATCCCTAATTCTATAAAATACGTCCTATCATTCTCCAGTGGTGCCCCGCCTGCGTATACCGTTAGCACAGGCGGGTTTACTATTCCATTATCAATCCTAATTCGTTAAAATACGTCCTATCATTCTCCAGTGGCGCCCCGCCAGCGTTACCGTTGCTCAGGCGGGTGTACTATTCCATTATCATCACTATTTTTATAAAATACGTCCTATCATTCCCCACTGGTGCCCCGCCAACATATATTGTTAGTACAGGCGGGTGTACTATTCCATTATCATCACTAATTCTATAAAATACGTCCTATCATTCCCCACTGGTGCCCCGCCAGCGTATACCATTTGCGCAGACGGGTGTAGCTATTCTATTACCAGTTATTCCACAAAAAAATGCTTGCTGGTCAATTAGTATGTCATTATTTATGTTATGTTAATATGTTTGTCACACTTGTCATTCCAGGAAACACCGCCACAACACAGACCGTGCCATCACCTACTGAATTCAGATCCATCACCAGTCACCAAGTCACACCTGATGAGCACCGGTTTCCTCCACATATGCAGATCAATTACCCTGATCCTCCACCCCCATACTCGCCCACTAACAACCCAGTGATTCTACAACAACCAGTGAGTTCACCGACATCAATGGTCCTTCCAGAACATTCGAGAACAATTGTCATTACTGATGGTAAGGAAGAATTCGATATTCTATTATTGTATGCCCTCGGTGGTAAAATGGTTTAGCATAGCGCTTCTTTCGATGGTATGGTTCGATTCCTCGCACTGTACAAACGTTTGTATTCATGAATATGATTGTTTGTATCGATCTGGGTGTATCTACGTGTATTATATACGTATTTAAAAATGTATATCTCTGCATTTATATCAGTTATCTACACTCGCGAGCAAAAGTATGGAATCACTTACTTGGAATTGATTCCGCGCGATCTCAAATATTTAATAACCAGTTAAGAATAATAAAAATGGATTTGAAAGGTTAAATTGTTAACTTTAAACTGATATCAATATTTACCAAATTCATTTAAATCACACTAGTATTTAAGGAGCTAACCTGGATTGAGTGAAGAAGTAAGGAAAAAGATATGTTACAACTAGCTTTTGACCGCGGCTTCGCTCGCGTTAACTCATCCCCTTAGGGGTGGAATTTATCAAAATCCTTTCTTAGGGGATGCCTACGTCATAGTAGCTTTATGCATGCAAAGTCTCAGCCCGATCGGTTTAAAATTGACAAAGTTTCATACAAACTTTCGTTCCCTATTTTATCCCCTTGGGGGTAGAATTAATCAAAACCTACGTCATAACATCTACTTGCATGCCAAATTTCAGCCCGATCCGTCCAGTGGTTTGATATGATAGATCACTATGTCAGTCACCTTTGAGTTATATATATTTAGATTCTTTGATATGTCACGAGTGATTCCATACTTTCCATACTTATGGCGCTGTGTGAATTATCCTGAGATTATTATTATATGTCGTAATATTTCAGGATCGCAGCAGCATATAGTGCCCCAAGTTCCCGGAAGCAGGAAGTATATATTCTGCCACCATTGCAGATTCAATATAAACAGTTTGGTGATACACGAGACTGGGTTTATAACTCATATTTGGGCCATCGTGTTAATGATGTGTGGGTGAGTCAAGTAATTCTTTTAAAATTACTATTCTTGTATATCAAATCAAGTCAAAACAAAATTTATTTGCAGATTACAGTGCTTATAGGTACAAAAAAAATGAAAGAGCCTTTAATTTCCCTAAAAAAGAATATTACATGCCTTTCTCTAATTATATATGTACACTAGCTGTCCAGGCAAACGTTGTTTTGCCTTAAAATAAAAAAAAAATAGGTTTGGATTACCACTAACATTTAGGGGGATGAAAAATAGATGTTGGCCGATTCTCAGAACTATTCAATACGCTCAAAAAATTTCATGAGAATCGGTCAAGCCGTTTCGGAAGAGTATGGGAACGAAAACTGTGACACGAGAATTTTATATATAAGATTAAAGAAACGGATGAATTATATTAATTATCAAAGTGCACCGCCTTATTATCTCTGATCAACGCGACTGTTGACTGGTAGAGAATGCCTTCAGGCATTATGTCCGCCATTATATAATTGTACGTGAAAAAAAAAAACACTTTTATTTATACCAATAACTATATACCATAGAACACCAATATCCTAACGGAATATTAAATAAATCTGTAATTATAATAATAGAAATTCCAAAAATGAAAGATTATAGATATTGGTTTAATCATATTTCAAATTCAAATTCAAAATATCTTTATTCATGTAGGTCTATTACAGACTCATATGATATGTCACATCTACCATCAGTTTGGAATGATTTCGAGATGAGAAGAACTGACAAGAAACTCAGCTCGTTTTTTTTTTAATGTTGTACATATTTACAATAATACTATTTCATTTAAATTCAAATTTGGGAGACTAGAGTGACCACCAACATATGCCATATAAAAAAAAATCAATAAATCTAATCAGTATTCGCAACCTGATATTATATAATTATAATTTTCATTGGTTTACGTGTTTTACATAAATTATTTGACGACCTCGGTGGTCTAGCGGTCTAACACACCGCTTTACGTCCGATGGTCGCGGGTTCGATTCCTCGCACGGCACAAACATTTGTATTCATGAGTATGATTGTTTGTGTAGGTCTGGGAGTTTTCTATGTATATTAAGTATGTATTTACGATATAAAAATATCTATGTATTTGTATCAGTTATCTAGTACCCATAACACAAGCTTTAGCTAGCTTAACTTGGGTCTAGATGGTGCTGTGTGAATTGTCCTGAGATTATTATTATTATTATTTAGTTATACATCTATATAAATAAACATTGTAAATAAACTGGCTTTAAAAAAAAAAGTAATTCAATTCAGTTTCTTGCCAGTTCTTCTCAATTGCATCTATATACCGAACTGGACGGTAGGGAAAAAATAATATAATGTAAAAACTTGACGTTCATAAGCGGCGAAAATAAATGATTTTTGAATTTGAATTGAATTTGAATATATCAGTTGTGTAGTACCCGTAACACAACTCAGCGACTATATGGCACCTTGTAAATTGTCCAGAGATATTTATTTATTTAAACTCTTTATTGCACCAGACAAAGAAAACACACAAAATGATATAATACATAAATAAGATATTATTAAAAACTATTAAAAGTCTAAGGGGCAAGGCCATTGTTACTAATGAAGTGTCCCCATTAGTAACAATCCTAGAGTCCCCATTGCTAGCAATGTACCATGTTACATCGACCTCCACGCGTTTCCCCCTGGAAACCATCGTGGTTAATACCTGGTTATTTAATCACGATGAGCTAACTGACCTGACCTCATGTTCATCTTATCAACCTTCACTGGTGCCCCGCCAGCGTATACCGTTAGCGCAGGTACGTCATTCCATTATCATCCATGAAAAAATATTTACCCTACAACCTAAACACAGCTTACAAAGCAAGCTGTTTACTGGCTGAAACATATGAGACGCAGAGGTATCCTACCTCTGACCAACGCAGACAGCTTTTTACAGTCTACGCTCTATCTTTCTAAGTACATAAAAGATATAAACTAGCGGTTGTTAGGTATAACCTATAAATGTTACGGCAAAGTAGTTGTATCTATATGTTTAATATTTATATTTATTCATGTTATTTTATTCTATTCTTACCAATTACATATACTAGTACAGTTACATATACTACATTACATATACGAAAAAATAAAATAAAATATTCTATTTTTTCTTTCTAGTATATGTAATTGGTTTGTATTTATTTATTGTAATTTTGTTTTTATTATTACCATTAATATTTTGAATAGTGCCCCCTCTCTCCCCCCCCCCCCTTTGTATATATATTTCTTCCCCGTTTTGGTGCCACTGAAAACCAGCTGTATGTTCACATAGGACATACAATAAAGCTGAGTGGAATCAGTTCAGTGCCTTCATATATAATATGGATGTAAAAAAATATTATGTTTTTTTTTAATTATCTACACGGTAAATTAAGTTTAATTATATATACATTTTATTTAATTTTTTTTTTCGTTTATTTGTTTTTTATATTGTAACATTGTTGAAAAGCACTGAATAAAATTTTTTTTTTCTTTCTTTCTTTTCTTTCTTGTTAGCCATTAACATCTTTTGTGGTAATATAATTTGTTATTTTTTCAGAATGTTCCCATTCATTCTACTGATATACTGGGGCAACTGCTGCAAATACAAAAACCACTACTGCCCTCACTGCCACAAGAAGATAGCATACGTCAGGCCTTGTGGCTGTGACAGAATTACTGTAATCAAATGACGTCCTTGTATTAATTGCTACATTAATATAGGTTGACGTCACTACTACGTCTGATATTTTTTTACAATGGTTTTTATTTTTTTACAATCCTTACTAATGTTATAAACGCGAAAGTGACTGTCTGTCTGTCTATATCGCTTTCACGCCAAAACTACTGAACCAATTTAAATTAAATTTGGTACACAGATAGTCTAGACCCTGAGGTAGGACATAGGTTACTTGTTAATGCGAAAAAAAGGTTGTAAAGGGTTGACAGGGGAGATGGAAGTTTGTATAGAAGTATTGTCATTTTGAAGCTAGAGTCTTGGAACTTATTTTTAGGCTGTTGTTGTAAATTTAAATAAATATGACATTAACAAGTTTGTAAAAATGTTATCCTTAAGGGGTAAAATAAAATAGGAGATGAAAGTTTATATATAAATCCGCCGTTTTTGTCATCCGTCAAACTAAAACGATGAAACTTTTTTAACTATAACACGGACAAATTCGCGGGCACAGCTAGTGTTTTTTATAATAATACGAGTACGATACTGAATACAATATTATATATACGCTTTAAACAATGCAAATAAAGATTTTATAGAATATTTGTTTTTATTTTCTGACATATCATTACGATTATAATACCAGGTGGGGTAGACAGAAGCATTGACAATTATCGAAATGTTTCCAGTTCACTAGATTTACTTTTGAATCCAACGCAGCATAAGGCGAGCCTTGTTACCATTTTTTTTATATAGTTATCAATACTCTCTTCCCCGGAGTCAGTCAGAAATGCAAATTGAGAATCAATCTTAAGAATATGACAATTAAAGTCTAATTTTGACTGACAACCTTATGAGGGTAAGTCGGAATAGTCAACCACTAAGCAATGACTATCCCGTGAAAATTCCCCTATATAAAACAATCTTAATAACAATTATCAATCTTAAAAATATAAGAATTAAAGTATCATTTTGACTCACGACCTTTTGAAGGTAAGTCAGAGTAGTCAACCACTAAGCAATGACTATCCCGTGAAAGATACTTCCTATATAAAACGATCTTAATAATAATTATCAATCTTAAGAATATAAGAATTAAAGTGTAATTTTCACTGACAACCTTAAGAGGGTAAGTCAGGGTAGTCAACCACTAAGCGACGACTATCCTATGAAAGATATTTCCTATATAAAACGATCTTAATAATAATTATCTATCTTAAGAATATAAGAATTAAAGTGTAATTTTCACTGACAACCTTATGAGGGTAAGTCAGGGTAGTCAACCACTAAGCGACGACTATCCTATGAAAGATATTTCCTATATAAAACGATCTTAATAATAATTATCTATCTTAAGAATATAAGAATTAAAGTGTAATTTTCACTGACAACCTTATGAGGGTAAGTCGGAATAGTCAACCACTAAGCGACGACTACCCCATGAAAGATATTTCCTATATAAAACGATCTTAATAATAATTATCTATCTTAAGAATATAACAATTAAAGTGTAATTTTCACTGACAACCTTATGAGGGTAAGTCGGAATAGTCAACCACTAAGCGACGACTACCCCATGAAAGGATTCTATATAAACAATCTTAAGAATCATTTTCAATCTTAAAAATATATGTTTAAAGTCTGATTTTGACCACTTGACACGCTTGATATGTCATGCTCATATTTCTTATATATCTGTTTGTTATCAGTATTTCCTTCACCGGAAAGTCAGTTAGGAATATAAATTGAGACAGAGTTTAGTTTGTTGGTAAGATTTGAACTCACGACCGGTAAGTCGGGATACTCAACCACTAAGCGACGACTATCCCGCGAAAAATACTCCTATATAAAACAAATTACACAATAATAATAATTTTCAATCTTCAGTATATAAGAATTAAAGTCTAATTTTGATCAATTGGCGATCATTTATAAACGAATAGATCAGTGATTCCCAAAGTGGTCTATATCGACCCCCAGGGGTCTATGACAAACTGCAAGGGATCTACAACAGCGGTCATCTTGTTGTTTTTACTTTATGTTTTTAACACTAATCTTTACTACAGTTTATTTAACTTTACAAAAAATTAATGCCAGGTAAGAATCCCCATTCTTACCTGGCATTTTAGGTAGACCCCCCGGTCTACCTAAAACCGAAAAATATGGTAAGGAGTCTACGACACAAAAAGGTTTGGGAACCTCTGGAATATATCAATAGAGTTGAACTCACCTATTTAATCTGATAGGTCCACCTGTCTTCCTCACTTTCAAAGCTTTCTCCCAAAACTTGACAGCTTCAGGCAGAATTGTATTCTGTGAATGAACAGAAATGATAAACAATCTTTATAAAATAAAGTCGCTTCCGGTGTCTGTGCGCTTAGATCTATTAAACTATGCAACTTTTAATGCAGTTTTTAGCAATAAATAGAGTGATTCAAGAGGAAAGCCGGGGCGGGTAGCTATTATAAAATAAACTTCTATAAACGTCATATTTATCTATCTCTACTCCAAATTGCATTAACAACCAGCCGTTTAGTCGTAAACTAATAGACATATGTAACTATAATGATTAACAGGCAGTCAATAAAAAAAAATACTTACATTGATCATATCAAACTTCTCTGGTTCTAACCTGAAATGAAAGGAAAAAATATTTTTTTAAACAGTAGTAGTACAATTTCGGTTAATTATTAGTACCTAGCTATCGCGCGCTACTTCGCCTGCGTTTCATTTTCTCACCTTTTGCAATATTTTTAATTACATCTCCGCTCCTATTAATCGTAGCGTAATGTTATATAGCTTAAAGATTTCCTCGATAAATGGACTATTTCAGGACAACACAAACAACCATCCATCCATCCATTTATCCATCCATCCATTTATCCATCCATCCATCCATCCATCCATCCATCCATCCATCCATCCATCCATCCATCCATCCATCCATCCATCCATCCATCCATCCAACACAAAAAGAATTTTCCAATTCGGACCAGAAGTTCCTGAGATTGTCCATTTGTCGAAGAAGGAGCAGAGCTGCAATGAAAAATATTGAAAAAGATGGTGAAATACAACGTAGACGATGTTGCGCGGATCAGCTAGTTTGTGTGATTAATGTTAAATATTAATATAATTGATTAAAATACATTATTTATTTCCAATGAAATACTAAAGTTATATCACATATGGAGAAAATTCACACGTCGATAAATTATTTATTTAAATCCGTTATAATAACTACAATATATCTACGATTAAATAATCTCTCACAAGATATGCAAATTGTGAATTTCTATTCTGCGAAGAAACCTGCTGGTTTCCTATTAGTTCTAATGTCATAATTTCAACTGATTTTACTATAATTATAGTAGAGACCTTGCAAAAACTCGTCTGCGTATGTACCACAGTCTCACCTATCCCAGCAGCCAAGCACGCGGTTATCCCTGGAGACCATCGTGATAAATTCATAGTAAATTTACCACAATGGGCTAATTGACCTGAACTCATGCTCATCTTATAATCCTCCACTGGTGCCCCGCCAGCGTAAACCGTTAGCGCAGGCAGGTGCGCCATTCCATTATCATCCCTAAGAAAATCCGTCATACTCGTGAACGAGTGCTGCTTGTAGGGGCTGGTCTGCTCTTATCACTACAACTGATATAATATTATTGTGTATTTATATTTGACACTAATAAATTAGTGCTGGTTGGTAGTTTGTATTCACACGTTTCTATTTGTAAAATGTGAACTTACAAGGATTGTTTAAAAGAGCAACACACAAGTTTCTTGCTCGTTCTTCTTGTGATAAGAGCTTTCCGAAGGAGCGGTAGATTAAAAAAAATGTTATGACTATTCAAATAAATTAAGATCTTAAATTAAGTTTATTTGAATAAATATTTTTCAATTCAATTCATTCCATAACATTTATTCTAAAAAAAAGGACGTCCCGTCAACGTATACTGTTAGTGCAAACGGATCCACGAAACCTAATAAAAGACTACCGTACGTTGGCAGGTCGAGGTTTTTTAGTACAAACTGGTCAACCATTCTGTTAACTATCGTGTGACGCACCATTAATTAAAAATGGTAAAGTCAATAATTATGTAACCTGAAACGGAACGTCAGAGGCCAGACCCAAAGTAATCTATGTGACATTGACAGATAGATTGATAAATGATTGATCGTAGGCAGCGGGAGTTTTGGAGCGAAAAAGTTGAGAGGGTATATTTTATTATAAAAACAAATAAGAAATAGGTAATTGTGAATATTGTAGGCATTGAGGTGTTTCTCACCCTGACCAACCGGCATTACGCCTAAGTCATCAGGATACTAGTGATTTTAATAATTCATATATCAGCCATTAACACAAAATCTATTTTATATTTTATAAAAGCTGAAACAAATTAAACAGCCCATCTGATGTTAAGGGATAACAGTTACCTAAATAAATGAATTGTGTCACAGATAATGTATAGAGACTGAGTAACCCTAATTCCTTATCTTAAGGGCCTTAGCCCTTAGGGTTACTCTCTTTATTAAAAGAAAACTTAATAAAAGCGCTTTTGAATAGTTATATTTTTTATTCCACCACTCTTTCGCAGACTTATAACAAGAACATTGCTATTTTATTTTATAACAATTACACTTTAACAAGTAGAGGGCACACGATAATCCCTACTCCCGCGATAAGCCGACCTTGTGTTATGGGTACTAGACAACTGATATAAACTCTTATATATTTTTATGTAAATACATCATTACATAGTATAAAACAAATTCGCTGTCGCTGTCTGTCCGTCCCTATGTATGCTTGAATCTTTAAAACTACGCAACGGATTTTGAAGCGGTTTTTTTAATAGATAGAGTGATTCAAGAGGAAGATTTATATATATAATACATGTACACCCGGGCGAATAGGTAGTAGATAATATACATAGAAACGGCTCAAACCGATACAAACAATCATACTCAAGTATACAAATGTTTGTATTGCGCGAGGAATCTAACTCGTGCCCATCGGTATTAAGCGGTGTCCTAAACCACTGGGCCACCGAGGCCGTCATGCTCACATGTCACTTAATATATCTATCCCAAAACAAGCTTACAACAAGAGGAACAATTACAAAACTTACTTGTTGCTCTTTTAAATATATGTTGTTCAGGTGTTACATATATTTGTGCTATCAACACAAAACATATATGTATCTTAACAAAGCAAGCTGTTTGGAGGCGGAAATAGGCAAAACAGTGGGTTAACGATTTTGTACACGGTCATCTCTGGAAATAAGTTGTTAAGTAAAGATATATCTTACCTATAAACTGAATGGTCATACACTATACTTATTCTTAAGGGTTGGTCTATACTCCTCTTCTTCACTAAATGCGGTGGCTCTATATGTACACCACGGATTACCTGCAACAACAAATTAAAAGTATATTAAAAAATAAATAAACACCATAAACAAACACGCACTTTTTTTATTTACTTTTAATGGTAAACATACTCATTTGCTATATATATTAATATCGCCGTTAAAACTAGGGGTTGATAGTTGAAGGATGAAAATTGAGGAACGTAAGTATTTTTTAATGTCAAATCATGAAATATAAAAAATTTGTCAAAAATGTGGTAGCCAACACTTATCACTAGAAAAATTGATTACTACCTTAGTCTCAGATCTACCGAGTATACATACAAAATTTCAACTAAATCGGTTAAGTTCAAATTCAATTCAAAAATCATTTATTCATCATGTAGGACATTTTAGCCGCTTATGTACGTCAAGTTTTTTACATTATAATTTGTTTTTCCTACCGTCCAGTTATATAGATCCAATAAGATAAAAAAAGATACTACAAAAGACTACAGCATGGGGTTTTTCAATAAGGATATATTAAGGTTTCTTAAGAGTCGGCAACACGCACGTGACATCCCTGGTGTTACAGACGTCCATAGCCTACGGTAACTGTTTACAATCAGTTAGGCCGTATGCTTGGATGCCACAAACCAAAATACCATCCCGATCATCCTGGATGAAAGGCAGCCCTCCACCGTGCGTTTTTCCTGAAACTTTTTGTCACGCAAAAGTACATTGTGGAATCACCTTTTAGCAAATGTATTTCTGGACTGATAAGATATTTAAACCTTCGAGTAAAGAGCTTATTCCTACTTGTAAGGCTGGCAACCCACTTGCAATTCCCCTGGTATTGCGGGTGCTCCTGGGTGGCGGTAATCACTTACCAACAGGTAAGCCGCAAGCTCGATTGTTCCCTATCGTCAAGATGAGCTACCGGACCTGACTTCATGCTCATCTTATTATCCTCCACTGGTGCCCCGCCAGCCTAAACCATTAGCGCAATCGGGTGCACCATGCATCCGCCTACGCTAACGGTTTACGCTGGCGGGGCACCAGTGGAGAATGATAGGACGTATTTTATGGAATTAGGTATGATAATATGTACACCCGCCTGCGCCAACTGTATATGCTGATCCATAATCATTCATATCCATGATCATTCATAAAAAAAACTAAACTCATCATCTGCTTCTTCCTTATCCCATTTATTTGTGGTCAGCGTAATATGTTTTTCTCTTCCATTCATCCCTGTTCGCAGTCATCTCGTTATTAACTTCCTTTCTTACCAAAAAAAACTATGCTAATAAAAAAAACGTATTATAAAATCTACACCAAGCTTCGAAGACTAAAGATTGTTTATGAAATTAACCTTCAATAACCATAAAAAGGCTACCATTGACTCCATCGAACATCATATATCACTAAGAGGTTATTACATTATCAAATGTATGGGTTCCTGACCATTAGCTACGAAATGGTATGGAATTAGGAAAGTTTATGGGGTAATAGTGAACTTTTAATACAATTGGTTTTTTTATGTATATAATGGCAATCAAGTAGTATAATGCAGACGAAATTACACGAGTTAGCTAGTATTTAATAATGTAACCTCTAAGAAGTTAATGTCCATGAATTTACTTAACATTTTAAAATGTCAGCTGTATAATCTTAAATTACATATTACGTTCATATGTTAATTGCTAACTGGTTTGTATGATAATGATAACAATAATGTATTGAAATTCAAATGTCTGTTTTAAATAAAAATGAGGCAGTGATCTCAACGGTGTTGGCGAAAATAACATCAAAACTACATCTTATTTATATTATATTGAATATGAAAAAATATGCTAAAAAATTTACCTCCCCAATACAAAAATCTATACAGTCAGTTTCGTCTCTTAAAAAAATATTTACTCCAAAGTACAAAAATCTTTAACATGGTAGATAAATGCAGTAGTTATATATATGTTACGTGTATTGTATTCAAGCTATATTATATTGCACAATTAAGTCTTTTATCCAACACATTTAGAAATTTTATCCTTATATATTTTTCTTCCATTTTACACATACTTCTAATTCATCCATTTAACCTAGGTACTCTTCATTTTATATATTTAAAGTCAATATATCATCATCAAGAATGCTGATATTATTGACTTCTGTGAAGAATTTTTTGAAGGGAGGGCATAGCAAGATGTATCTTGATACATTTTGCTCGACTTGAGGCGGCCCGAACTTGAGGTACTACGCTCCACCAAGCATAATACCACAGCCAAATAGTGCTGTACTTGCACTACACAACAGCACTGTGTTTCTTTGGTGAGTAAGGTGACCAGAGCCCCATGGGGATTGGTTGTGCCGCGGGATTGCACACTACAGGCGCGACGTTCAGGGAGACCCGGTGAAACGGCTAACCGCTGGCCGCCCGCAGGTTGTAAGGTATCAAAAAAAATTTTTTTAATTAAAAGTACATATTCATTCGAATATCTCCAAGAACACGTGTACAAAATTTCATGATGATCTGTTCAGTAGTTTTTGCGTGAAAGCGTAACAAAACATCCCTACTTTCATATTTATTATATTATGTTAAGGATTTTATTTACTGCTAAAGTCTCTTATGTACAAAAAAAAAAATATTATTCCAGTTACATTTTTTTTTTTTTGAGACAAATATTAAATCTGTCGTGTACAACAATGGTTCTTAGCCATTGATCTATGAAGAACTTTATAAAAGTTATATATATATATGTATACAGTAAATATAATATCAGGGTTTGCTCTAACATTTATATGTATTCCTCATTAAAATCATTGGGCTATCTAAAACATAGCCTAGCGCAGTTATATCTGGCTTATCTGTCACACTCGTGAGTGCTGCTTGTAGGGACTGGTCTGCTCTTATCATTACTACTGATACGCTTATATAATTACTCAACCAGTTGGTTGTGTTTTAAATATTATGACTCTAATTAATTTGTGCTATTTGGTAGTTTGTATTTACACAGTTTAACTTAAAAATTACAACAAATTTATTTTAAAGAGCAACACGCAAGTTTATTGCTCGTTGTTCTTGTGATGAGAGAGCTTTATGAATGAGCGGTAGATTAAAAAAAATTGGTATAACTATGCAAAAGTGATTTTAAAAATTTAAACTCTTTTGAATTAAACCAGTTACAATTTATAACAGAATTTTGGTATTAGAAATATAAAGCTTATAAAATAGGTCATAGACTAAATAAGTGGCCTGTATTCCACAATACTTTTTATATAAAAAAACAAATATTTTTGATTCAAATCGAGCCGCGGGTAAAAGCTCAGACAATCACCACATTATGTACAAACTATTGTAAAATCTATTTATATTTCAATCCCACTCTTTGATAAAGCCATTCGTTGCAATATTCGATATGTATTGTAATAATCAATTGATACACAGTGGAACGAAATACCAAATTGTTTTCGATAACAAATAATTCTCCAGAACGTTCTGTGACGAATAGAATGCAGAAACAATGTTAGGTATAGCCCGTGACTTGGTCTGGTTTTTGCAGCTGTTGCTAAATGGAATGATATATTATATTTATTTAACTTCAATGCACACTATATACAAAATACAGTAAAGTACATTTGGCGGACTTAACACCATGCGACATTTTCTGCCAGTCAACCATAGGTGGTGCAGAGAATAACTGTTGGCGGTGCAAATATAATTAATGATGAACAAAATGCAATAAAATATAAACAAAACGATAAATACAATATATATCTAAAAAATACAATAATAAATTACATAAATATATACAAACATTATATTATACATTCATTCATTCATAATTTAAGAGCTACGCTCTTGTCGGTGGAGCTCTTGCCACTTTCCGCGATCTTCCATCATGCTCTTTAATTCTTGATACGTATACATATATACAAATAAATATATACATACCTATATATAAAATAAACATACACAATAGTCTGACAGTCACAGAACTAAAGAGGTAGAATTGAAAAAATAATGAATGAGAGAGAACTGGAAGAGAGCAGAAAAAGTTACAAATTGAGATAATATTCCCATAGTTTACGATTAAAAGAAAATTATAGATATACAAATGAACAGAGTCAAGGTCTAGATACATGGTTCGAATTGAAAGTTGTGTCCGTCAGGTGGGAGCTGGTCTTCAGCCGCTCCATAAGTCCATCCTTTGGTTTGGAGTGCCATCTGCACTCGCCTCCTATCGTCCGGTGAAGCTGTAAAGGCCATCTGCGGCCAACATTAGAGTAGTCCGGAAAAAAGGCCCAGATGCATGGATCGAATTGAAAGTTGTATCCGTCAGGGGAGCTGGTCTTTAAATAATCAGTTGTAGTGGAATTAAACAAAATAATATAAATTCATTAAGTAGTAAATATTAATATTTGTAGATGTATATAATTTATAAAGAAATCGATAGATAATCATGGAACCATGGCAAGTACTACACCGACATGGGAGCGGTTCTTAAATTAAAAAATAAAGAATAAAATATATACGCTTGATAATTTCTAACATGCAATAATAATACATTCAAGTTTTATAGTCATAATAATAAAACTAACATTTTATTATTATGATTGTATATTTCTGTTTGCTGTTACCAAATGTGTTATGTAAGTTAAAAACAGTTCATATTTATATATTCTTTATTGCACTTTTAAATACAGTTATAAACTATATACAATCAAAATGTTCTAATCTATATACAAAGTGAGCATTTATATTACGTTTAAAAAATATGTTTTTGACACGTTAATGACCGCACGCCCACCGGTGCGTCACTCCGCAACGAAAGTAAATTTACACGTTGGACCCAGGGATCATCCGCGGGCACTTTAATTGAAATAAATTTAGGGTTAAATAATGTCTACCTCATTATTGTACAATAAAACATATTAAAAAAATAATATACGTAATTAACAATAAAAAAATGCCGGTCCCTATGTGAGAGACATGATTTTTCAATGAAAATTAACTACCGCACTTAACCTATTTAGGTTCGTTATGTCTTAGACAATATGAAGTGAAGTTTAGTGTAAATATAAAAACTACCCCACGCTCGACACACGGCGAACACACGTGTTATCAGCATTATCAAAAAAATATACAAGGAAAAAAAAACAATATACAATTTGATTTGTACTTCCTAAATTTACCTGATCTTTATTCTGTTGCTACCGTGTTATGTCTCTGAAAATCTAGAAATATTGAAATATACTGGATTGGAAGCTGATTTTCTAATAAAAAAAGAACTTAAATAAAAATAGAATATTAATCAACCAATAAATGTATTGACTTTAACAATATATCAATAAAAACAAAATAAAACAATATTCTTTTCTTAATTATAATTTTTATCACAGCGAGAAACAGCGATCATCCTGGTTCGTATTCTTGGAAATTTAATCAAGAAATTGGCGGCAATCAAACTTCGGTCGCATCCGCAATTTGTGGAAAACAGGAAAATCCAGATATTACGACAAAGGTCAGGACAAATGATAACAAAAATAACGTTTTACATTTAAATGTGAACCGTGCTTACATTCCATATTTGTATAAATCAGAAAACAATGATTTGATTATAAAGAAAATGAATGATTTTGTTATGACTCGAAGGAAAACTCATTTTAATTTACCCACTTTTAATGACCAGAATTATTCAACGCAAAACCTAGACTCAGTAGAAAGATTAAAAAAAGACAATTTAAAAAAGGAACAAAACAATGATTATTACATAGAGAGTTACGAAACCATAGACTTACTGAACGATCCACAGATACAAAAGGTATTGAGAAAACAAAAAGAATTAATAGACAAGATAGAGGAACAAATAAATAATGAACCGATTAACAAAAATCTTCTAAGGACAGACTTCGAAGATCTTTTACATGAGTTAGAAAATAAGCCTAAGAATGAAAAAATTGGAGACACAAAAACATCAAACAATTTAGAGAAGGGAGACACAAATACTTTAAACGGTACAAATTTAGAAAAGGACAGCAATAGTAATCAAATGGAGATTACAATTGGAGGGAATGTGACAACAGAAAGGTTATCAACTGTCATGACTTTGATCGATGAAACGAAAGTGAGGGACGCTTTAAAAAGAGATCAATACGTGAAAAGAATATTAAAAATGGCAAAAAAGAAGCAAATGGAATACTTGATAAATGCTAAAATGTATTACAACAAACGTTTGATATTGTAATTCAAATTTAAATAGGACATCTGCAATTTCACTTTAATAATAATATCTCAGTATATCGACAGATATAACATAACGACTTTAATATTAGTATATGATAGATTCTACAGATTCTACTAACTCATCTGCGTAGGTGGGACTGAGTTACCCACCTCAGTCTCACCTATTTCAGCCACCAAACAGTTTCTTTTTTTTTTTGCGGACTACTCTAATGCTGTTGTCTGCAGCTGGCCTTTACAGCTTCATCGAACGATAGGGGGCGAGTGCAGATGACACTCCAAACCAAAGGAATGACTCATGGAGTGGCTGAAGGCCAACTCCCGGCTGATGGATAGGACTTTAGTTTAAGGGCACCGCTAGGGGGTTTGAACCTCGGATCAGACCGTCGTAATTTCGATCCCCGTTTAAATTGGATGGTAGATCGATTGGAGGGTGCTAGGCAGCTTGCTTTGTAAGTGTTTCGGGTGTAGGGTACCATTAAGGTAGTGAAGATATGGAGGCATAACAACTTAATCCTCCATGAAATGAATGTACTGATAATCGGCGTCACATGATAACGTGATGGCTATAATGCTATTATTGTACATATATAGGCGACGGTTGCACCTTACCGCCAGAAGGGCCGAGAGAGCTTATTTGCCAATTCCGTATTTATTTTAGATTAGCTGTTCCCGCGATTTCGTCTGCTTGGACTTTATTTTAACTTTATTTTTCCAAAAGTAGCCTAGGTTACTCCTTATTATATCAGCTACCTGCCAAAAAAAGTCCCGTCAAAATCGGTTCAGCCATTTCAGAGATTAGCCGGAACAAACAGACAGACATATAGATAGACAGACAAAAATAAAGTAAAAAAATATTTTGGTGTATTTACTTATATTCATGTAGTAAAAAACGGTTATTTCAATATTACAAACAAACACTCCAATTTTATTTATATGTATGTAAAGATTGCATCAGAATCAAACCCACGACCGTGTGAAAATAAAACAGTGTGCTAAACCACTAGACCATCGCGATTAGGTATAAAATGAACGAACAAAGATCATTGCTAAAGTGCAGAACACTCATAAAAGGTCAGGTAAGACACGCCCGCGATTTCCCAATCCCAACACAATAACAAAAGATATACAAACATAGAGGTATTGTGATATAAAAAAATCATAGTATATCAGCAGATGTACGATATTAGCACACGGAAGGAAATTGTATAGATTAAAAAATGAATCATCAATAAGTTTGTTTAGTAGGGTCTTCTTTTGGAAATATGAAATATATTTCATTTATGTTATTTAAATAACTTTAATGCACGTTATACATAAGTAAAAATGCATATGGCGGACTTAACACGTAGTGGCATTTTCTACGAGTCAAAAATGAGTTAAGCATATATCAGTGTAGTAATAAAATGATTTCCTTTTGCTTTTCCCTGAAAAGGGAAAAACAACCAAAAAATGAAATGATTTAATACTTTTTAATTTACAGAGAATTATTGATTTAATTTTATTTATATATTTCTCTCTTGTTCTCTTAAATCTCTGAATCATTATAAAATATTATTTCTTTTATATTTTTTATCAGCATTTTGGCGCGAAAATTATTCTACATTTTTAATATGCACTAAAAGCAACGGAACGACATCAAAGAGTTATATTTATATTATTAAAATTAATAAATTGATACAAATTAATATATTATTTCTGTTTTATTTTTTGACAGCATTTTGGCGCGAAAGTTATTTTGCATTTTTAATATGGACTAAAGGCAACGGAACGACATCAAAGAGTTATATTTACATTATTAAAATTAACAAATTACAATATGTAGATAATATTAAAAGTGGGATATTTATAATTTTCTATTTCTAATATAAATCTCGCATACAATAAGTCACAACTAAAACCGGTTCTGTACAAACTACATGTATAAATTTAATCCGCTTACGGAAGTAATAAGTATATTTCAATGATTATGTTGATATTGCAACGTTATATATAAATATCATATGTATGATGTTAGCTATACTAATATTAGTTGCTTTCCGCAAGTTCATTTCCTTTTATTTATATACTTTATTACTTAGGCCGCCGCTTATATATATCTATATATATAAATAAAATTGGAGTGTCTGTTTGTAATATTGAAATAACAGTTTTTTACTACCTATATATGAATATAAATACGGTACATACACCTAAATCACATTTTTTACAATTTTTGACTGTCTGTTTGTTCCGGCTAATTTCTGAAATGGCTGGACCGATTATGACGGGCCTTTTTTTGGCAGGTAGCTGATGTAATAAGGAGCAACTTAGGCTACTTTTATTAAAAAAAATAAAGACTAATTCCGCGAGGACGAAGTCGCGGACAAAAAAATCTATGTATTCGTATCAGTTATCTAGTACCCATAACGCTCGCGCTAGCTTTAGCTAACTTAACATGGGGCTAGATGGCGCAGTGTGAATTGTTCTGATATTATTATTATATATATATATATATATATATATATATATATCACTCTTTTGGTATAACTCCGCCATTGTACATGTAGTGTGTAGTCTTTAAGTCAATTGTGTTCTTTCATTTATAATTTTATTGTACAATAAAATATTAACAACAAACTGTATAAAAAAAGTCATCGAAATTGATGCACAAACCATCGCTATATTTTTAAACTCGATAAACTAGATTCCTTTGTCCGACAACGAATAGAAAAAAAATAGCGATAGCGTACTATCGCTATTTTTTTATTCTCGTAAGAATTGGCGCGAACTGACGAGTGTGTAAACGAAACGGTTACATCATGGTAGTGAAAGTTTTTTTTTTAATTTAATAAGCATAGTTGACCTGCGCGGTAAAGTTCAAATCGATACATTGGCGGACGGTCAAATTTTATTACGTAAACTTGTATTAGATATACCAAATATGTAATAGTATAATAGTTGTACAATCTTAATAATATAAATGCGAAAGTATCTCTGTCTGTCTGTCTCTTTAAAATTATATTTAAAAATTGACATATCACCCGTTATCAGTAATCATACAGTATTCTTAATATATACATTCTTACTAATAATAAATGCGAAAATAACTCTGTTTGTCTGTCTCGCTTTCACGCCAAAACTAGGTAATGATTTTTGGTACACAAATAGTCTAGAATTTGAGAAAGGATGCTTTATACTTTTTAATGCGAAAAAGGGGTAATAAGGGGTTGAAAGGCGAGATGAAGGGTTGTATGGAAGTATCGGCACTTTTAAAGCTAGGACTAGCTACAATAGCTTGAAACTTATTAATTAAGCTATAAGTTAAGCTATATTTATTAAGATTAAGTATAAAGAAATATAACATTCATAGTTTGTAAAACAATTACGCTTAAAATATAGTTGTTTTTAAATCTATAAGCTTAAAACTTAGCTTTTTTAAATGTGACTTATTTTTTAAAAATATGACATATGACAAAGATTTTAAAAATATGGCAATGATTTTAAATATGGTAGTTACAGTATTCGCACTTTACATGAGGATGCATGCGGCAATCAATACAAAAGCCGCTACGCTATCATATATCAAGAAAGCAGTATGAAAAATAAATTATAACGTTGTCCGCAAATAAACTTATGTTAGGTTCTCCTAAGTGGGTAAAATAAAATAAATCCCAAAAAAACTTTTTATGCAGTTTGCTTTTACATAAAAATTACTGGAAAATAGATCTTCTCAGTATCAATGTCATTTTATTCATTTATTAAGGGTCATTCAGATAATTACACGATATTCCAACCCTCAAGAAAAGCGGTTCCGTCTTAAAAGGCCGGAAGCGTACTTGCAATTCCCCTGGTGTTGCGGGTGCTCATGGGCGACGGTAATCACTTACCATCAGGTGAGCCGCAAGCTCTTGTCGCCTATGCTATAAAAAAACAAATTCTCACCGTGTTTTATAACCATTGTCCTAATGAACAGCCTGTATTCTCATTCGTTAGATTTTAAATAAATAATCCATTAGTGAGGCAGCGAAAGTGAATTTAACCTTTCAATAGACAGACAAACCAGCGCCTCAGGTTAACTTCTAAATTATGATTAAATATATCACTAGTGATGTAGCTATATAGAGGTTTTACACGTCGTTTCGCCACTAGTGTCTGTAATAATGAAATAACCGTTTTTTACTACATGCATATGAATATAAATACGGTACATACACCAAAATAACATTCTTTTTAATTTTTGTCTGTCTGTTTGTTCCGGCTAATCTCTGAAATGGCAGGACCGATTTTGACGAGACTTTTTTTGGTGCTGATGATGATTACTGATGAAATGAAATTAATGTTTATTTACAAAATACTGCATAAAGCAGATCTTACACAACAATTAACAAGGTGTTCAGCAATATTTACCATTCAAAATGTGTAAATTATTTAAAACCATAAAATTGTCTAAACTACTACCAATATAAATAAATTTTTAAATTATCATTTAATTAAATTAATAGATATTAGATAAATATATTAAATTCTCATAAATTACAGTTAGATATAAGATCTTCTACAGAATAAAAACAATTTCGCTTTAAATTGAGCGTATGGTAATATTTTTACGCCATCAGACAATTTATTGTATAATTTAATGGCCATGCAATAACCATTTCTTTGAAACATGTGAAGTCTCTGCATCGGTACTATCAATTTATTTTGTATTCTTAGTCTTCGATTTTTAGAATTAATTTCGAACATACCAATATTTCTTTTTACAAATAAAGTAACAAGGAGTAATAATAATAATAATAATAATAATCTCAGGACAATTCACACAGCGCCATCTAGACCAATGTTAAGCTAGCTAAAGCTTGTGTTATGGGTACTAAATAACTGATACAAATACATAGATATTTTTTTTTTGCAAATACATACATATTATACATAGAAAACACCCAGACCGATACAAACAATCATACTCATGAATACAAATGTTTGTGCCGTGCGAGGAATCGAACCCGCGACCATCGGTCGTAAAGCGGTGTGCTAGACCACTAGACCACCGAGGTCGTCAAAATAAGGTCAAAGTAATGATGAATACTAATGTAATAAGGAGTAAATAAGCTACAGTTATTTTAGAAAAATTCTTTTATTTTAGAAAAATAAAATAAAATTCCACGCGGACGAAGTCGTGGATACAAATAGTAATACGAATCCTCGAAAACCACATCCTGATCCTGAAGTCCTTCAAATTAAAAACACAATTTTTTAGTTAAAAGAATCGTTAGTTGTATGTTTTTTATAGACATTTTCCTTATTATGCTAATTAATCAAATAAAATTACTATAGTGTCATATTCAAGACGTAAATACAGAGAAACTGGCAACATTAAATCTCTAAGTCTAGGTATACATATAAATAAAATTGGAGTGTCTGTTTGTAATATTGAAATAACCGTTTTTTACTACATGCATATGAATATAAATATGGTACTTACAACAAAATATTTTTTTTATTATTTTTTTCTATCTGTCTCTTTGTTTGTTCCGGCTAATCTCAGAAATGGCTGGACCGATTTTGGCGGGACTTATTGGCTGCTGACGAGCTGATGTAATAAGGAGTAACTTAGGTTACTTTTATTTTAGAAAAATAATGTTAAATTCCACGCGGACAAAGTCGCGGATACAGCTAGTATAGTAATATATGTATTTTGTAAGAATATGTAATACATGAAGCATACGTGACTGGAAATCACGACAAATTCATTATATGCCACTATAACAATAGTATGGCTCACTATAATGGAAATTAACTGCACGGTGTATTTAATGATACATATTATAAAAAACTAGCTAATCACTCAAACGTTGTTTTGTCATATAAATTAAAATCACAACTAAAAAATAGGGGTTGGTGATAGAAGGGTGAAAATTTGTATGTATTTTTTAATGTCACATTATATCTAAATATATATAACTAAAAGGTGACTGACATAGTGATCTATCAACGCACAGCCCAAACCACTGGACGGATCGGGCTAAAATTTGGCATGCAGGTAGATGTTATGACGTAGGCATCCGCTAAGAATGGATTTTGATTAATTCTACCCCTAAGGGGATAAAATAGGGGATGAAAGTTTGTATGAAACTTTGTCAATTTTAAATCGATCGGGCTGAGACTTTGTATTCATAAACCTACTATGACGTAGGCATTTCCTAAGAAAGGATTTTGATAAATTTCACCCCTACGGGAATAAATTAACGCGAGCGAAGCCGCGGGCAAAAGCTAGTAAAAGTAAAAAATATTGTCCAAAAAATAAAAAAAATGTTAAGGTTGAACTAACCTTGATACTTAGGGGTATGAAAAATAGATAGTAGCCGACTCTCAGACCTATTGAATATGCATATAAAATTCATCAAAATTGGTCATGCCGTTTCGGAGGAGTATGGTAACTAATATTGTGACACGAGAATTTTATATATAACTAGCTGTCCCGGAAAACGTTTTGCCTTATAAATTAAAATCGTTATTGAAAAATAGGGATTGGTGATAGAAGGGTGAAAATTTAGGGTTGTATGTATTATTAATGTCACAAAATAAAAAATAAGTTAGGGATGACAACCCTTATCACTAAAATAGATAGTAGCCGATGCTCAAACCTATTGAATATGGCTAAAAATTTTTTAGAATTTTATATATAAGTTAACAGTATAAAATTTTGTCCAAAAATAACAACCGATTCTCAGAACTACTCATATAAAATTTCATACAAATCGATCAAGCCGTTTGGGAGGAGTATGGTGAGCCGCATGCTCGTTTGTCCCCTGTGTTATAAAAAAAAAAACTATCATTGTGACACGAGAATTTTATATACATCTAGTTAAGATATACTAGTTTAGTCGAGTTTCTTGCCAGTTCTTCTCAAGAGAAGTAGCTAGCCGAACTGGACGGAGTGCAGAATAGGCCCAAAGGACTTTTGTTAATGAATAATTATGAGTTTCAATTTGATTAATTTATGCAGCTCTACTTGTATAATAATAACCAGCAAAAGTTGGACAACAATGAGCATAATCATAATAATCTCAGGACAATTCACACAGCGCCATCTAGACCAAAGTTAATCTAGCTAAAGCTTGTATTATGGATACTGTATCAGTTATACAGTATCCATAATACAAGCTTTAGCAAATTTACAAATACATAGATTTTTTTCGTTAATACATAACACCTAAACCGATACAAATAATCATACTCTTAAATACAAATGTTGGCGCCGTGGGAGGAATCGAAACAGCGGAAGTAAGTGTGCTAAACCACTAGACCACCGAGACTGTCAGAGTACAACATAATTTATACATATATATAAAATTGGAGTGTCTGTTTGTAATATTGAAATTACCGTTTTTACTACATACGTATGAATATAAATATGTTACATACACCAAAATATCATTTTTTACAATTTTTGTCTGTTTGTTCCGGCTAATCTCTGAAATGGCCGGGCCGATTTTGACGGGACTTTTTTTGGCAGATAGCTGATGTAATAAGGAGTAACTTAGGCTACTTTTATTTTAGAAAAATATAGTTAAATTATACGCGGACGAAGTCGCGGGAACTGCTAGTAACAAATATAAATAGGTACAGCTTTAATATTACAGTTGATCCAATAATTACACTGAAAATTAAACATAACAGATTGAAAAAGCAATCGGGTTATAGAAATTCAAAATGGCGCCTGTTTATTTTAGAGAATATATATTGTAACGGGCAAATTGTTCGGTGTTTGGTTAGTTTTAAATTTGTTTAATTTGTATTATTGTAAACTCTATTAATACTGTTTGGAATAAATACTTTTAAATGTTTCTAAACCCGTGTCTAATCTACAATATACCTACATATCGTAGATTAAATAGAAAAATGTCATTTGTCTAAATTAGAAACTGACATATATATTTACATACATATATATATATTTGACTTATATAAAGAGGTAATTCTACCTCCTTTTATATAAGTCAATTAAATTAACCACGCCGTCTTAATCATAACTTAATTACTTTTATAATGATATATAATACTTCTATGTAAATTTAAAACTTTAAAGGAAAAAATAATTAAATAGATTTAAAAACTTGTGTTGTAAAGGCTTGTCTTGAAAAATTTTACACTTTTTTTTTTATAACACAGGTGACAAACGAGAATGCGGTTGTGATGGTAAGTGATTACCGCCGCCCATGAGCACCCGCAACACCAGGGGAATTGCAAGTACGTTGTCGGCCTTTTAAAAAGGAATAAGCTCTTTTCTTGAAGGTTTCAATATCGTATCGGTTCGGAAATACCATTGCTGGAAGGTGATTCCACAATGTGGTTGTGCGAGGCAAACATTTTGAACACTGCCATTTTTCTATTTAACCGACGATATATGTTTCTTTTATAGTGGTGGCTAACAAGCCACGTAGTATTTCGGTGGATCTCTGATGAATCCAGGTTCGCAACTGTGAGAAGGGGGGGGGGGGAGGGGATTGTTAGTAATGTGGACTGATGATCTCATTGCTGGCAATGTACCAAGTCAGGTTGACCTCCACGCGGTTCCCCCTGGAAACCATCGTGATAAATTACTCATGAATTTGTCATGATGTGCTAACTGACCTGACCTCATGCTCATCTTATCATCCTCCACTGGTCCCCGCCAGCGTAAACCGTTAGCGCAGGCAGGTGCACCATTCCATTATAATAAAAAAAAAACTGTGAGAAGGAGGAGGGGGGGGGAGGGGATTCCTAGTAATGTGGACTAATGATTCCATTGCTAACAATGTACCATGTCAGATCGACGTCCACGCGGTTCCCCCTGGAAACCATCGTGATAAATTCTTGGTGAATTTGTCACGTTGGGCTAACTGTATTGTGGGACTAGATGGCGCTGTGTAAATAATTCAGTGTTATTTATTTATTGTTTAGATTATATATAGTCTAAATTCTGGAGCAAAAGGAATTGTAAGAAATGTGAAATAATTACTCCATCACCAGCAATGTGACGGGATGGGACGAGTTGACTTCCACACGTATCCCCCTGGAAATCATCGTGATAAATTCTTGGTGAATTTGTCACGTTGGGCTAACTGACCTGACCTCATGTTCATCTTATCATCATTCACTGGTGCCCCGCCAGCGTATGCAATGAACCGACCAATGAACATCCATAAAAAAAACTGTGAGAAAGGTAATGTTTAATCATATTAGGTGTTATTTTGCGGAAGTCCATTTCACTACTTGATAGATTTTTTTATTTTGTTTAATTCCGCTACATTTAGCATGTGTGAGACTACAAATATTCAGTGTGGTAACTTGACTACCGTTACGACCTAGCTAACAACGACGGCTTCAGTTGCGGCTTGGTCGCTGATGAGTCAACACTAGGCTTCCGAGCTGTACCGGAACTCTATTCAACGCCTGTGGATGCCTCGTTCAGAGGCGAAACACGTGTCGCGATATGGGTGTAGACTCAATAACGGTCGGAATTTGATCACCATTTAATTGAAGAATTCGTTAACGATAATAATGTTTTTGTAGAAAAATTTTAAATACATAGCACTGACAATAATATCGGATTACACTAAATATGAGTGCGTAGCGATTTCTATGTTGATTATCGCATGCCTCTTACTTGTTATACTGTAATTATTTATATAAAAAAACATCTATTAAAAAGAGCAAAACACAAGTTTCTTGCTCATTCTTCTTGTGATGAATCTGTATTCCGAATGAGTGGTAGAATCAAAATATGACTATTCAAAAGTGCTTGTAATGAGTTTATTTGAATTTATTATTTCTATTAAGATTATTTCTATTTCTATTAGAGAAGGTCGTAACGGTAGTCAAGTTTCTAAACTGAATATTTGTGGTCTCAAACATGCTAATTGTAGCGGAATTAAACAGAATAATAAAAATCTATCAAGTAGAGAAGGATAATAGTAAAAGCAGGAGGGGTCTGCTACACACATACTAGATCCTCTTCTCGGCAGCTCGTCCATCGTTACCATATGATCCTTGGCCTTTTATCCACTTTATCATCAGATTAAACTCAACTTTAATCATTTCCTTAATATCTATTTATAAAATATACAGAAACATTCTTTAGAAATGCGGCGTTGTGCAAATATTTCAAGGTAATAACAGGATAATTATCGAGTTATGTTTTACACAAATATACGGAAGTCTATAATCTAAATATATATAACTCAAAGGTGATTGACGTAGTGATCTATCAACGTACAGGCAAAACCACTGGTCGGATCGGGCTGAAATTTGGCATGCAGGTAGATGTTATGACATAGGCATCCGCTAAGAAAGGATTTTGATTAATTCTACCCCCAAGGGGATAGGGGATGAAAGTTTGTATGAAACTTTATCAATCTTAAACCGAGGCATCCCTTAACCGTAACAATTAACCGGAACAAATAAACCGACAAACAGATAGACGAATTGTAAAATCATACTCATGATACAAATGTTTGTACCGTGCGAGGCATCAAACCCGCGACCATCGGAAGCAAAACGCTAAACAGACCTTGACATTTGATATTAAAATTGTATCACTATATCACATCTCATCACAAAGAGACAGATGAAGACATGTGCGTGTATTTTTTTATTTCAATTTGTTGGAATTGTTTTTATACAATAATGGTGATAATCAAGCATACGGCCCGTCTGATGGTAAACGTTTACCATAGCCTATGGACGCCTGAAACACCAGTCACGTGCGCCTCGCCGGCCCTGACTTTATTAAATTATTGTCATTCATACACTGTATGGCATCTGTACAGCAGCACAGTTGTAGAATATTTAACTCTATTTGTTATGCACTACTCTGTGCGCTTTTAATTGAACTTGTGACAGATTATTATATTTGTTTTGTACAAGTTTCTGAAATAGAATAGAATATAATTTTATTGACTCGTCTTGACACAAGGGCAATGACAAAACAAATATAATATATAATATAAACAACATTTTACAGATATTATACAAAACAGAGTCAACTCATCATCATCATCACTACTTATCATCACCTCATAATGCTGGAAACATAGTGTCCAGCGCTGATTTTCAGTTAGTGTAGTTTCCGTTTGCAACTTAATATCTTATATATAATATTCTCGTATCACAAAGTTAGTTACCATACGCCTCCGAAATGGCTTGACCGATTTCTATGAAAATTTATATACATATACAGTAGATCTAACAATCAGCTACTATCTATAACATTATGTAGGTAGCAAACAAGCTTACGGCCCATTTGATGGTAAATGGTTACCACAGATTATGGACGCCTGAAACACAATGTGTAAAATAGTCTACATATTTCGCCATTGATTTGGCATGTAAAATGTTAGTGAACTGTAATAGAATAAACAATGAACATATGCACAAATATAACATTATATGTCGAATTTAAGTAGATACATAACACTTATTTCCGTTACGTGACTAGCTATTCCGGCGATTTCGTGCGCGTGGAAAATAACTTTATTTTTCTAAAATAAAAGTAGAGTAAGTTACTCCTTATTACATTAGCTACCTGCCAATTAAAATCCCGTCAAAATCACAACAACAAACAGACCGACAGACAAATAAAAATTATAAAAAATGTTATTTTGGTATATATATTCATATGCATGTAGTAAAAAACGGTTATTTCATTATTACAAACAGACACTCCAATTTTATTTATATGTATAGATAAATTCATATATAACTTAAAGGGAATAATTCATATATAAACATTTTTTTTACCATGTCGGTAGCAAACAAGCATACGGCCCATCTGATGGCAAACAGTCACCGTAGCCTATTGACGTACGAGCCTATTCAAGAAGGGTGTAAGGCACCCCTCCTGAATAACCAAAAAATTTATTACGCTTAAATGTGATCCTGGATTAGAACATCATCTGCTTCTTCCTTATCCCATTTATTTGTGGTCGACGTAATATGTTTTTCTCTTCCATTCAGCCCTGTTCGCAGTCATCTCGTTATTTACTTCTTTCTTCTTTCTTACCATATCATCTTTCACACAGTCCATCCATCTCTTTTTCGGCCTTCCTCTGCCCTTATAACCATCCACATTCATATGTAACACCTTCCTTAAAATATTATCCTCATTCCTACGCATTACATGCCCATACCACGATAGACGATTACTCTTTAACCTCTCTGACACCGGTGCCACTTGCATACTTCCTCTGATGTATTCATTCTTTATCTTATCCATTCTTGTCACACCACACATCCACCTCAACATTCGCATTTCAGTTGCATGCAGTCGTCTTAGATAATCTTTTCGTCCTGGGTTAGATTAAATCCCCTAGGGGGGTAGGGGATTGTTGGTAATGTGGACTAATGACCCTATTGCTAGCAATGTACCATGTGAGGTCGACCTCCACGCGGTTGCCCCTGGAAACCATCGTGATACATTCCCGGTGAATTTGTAACGATGGGCTAACTGATCTGACTTCATGTTCATCCTATCATCCTCTACTGGTGCCCCGCCAGCGTAAACCGTTAGCGCAGGCGGGTGAGCCATTCCATTATCATCCATAAAAAAAAAATTAAGCCCTCTATCGGGAAAAACGAAGTTACGTTTTAAACAATCTAATATTTAAAAAGTGAAACTGTCAACTGAACTCCACGCCCCATCGTAACCATGGTAACTATAGTGACAATGACTTTGACAGTAGAAAACTTGACCGATTGTATTCGATACGTTTATCGAAACGAATCGATTATACTTGTCAATTGCGTAGAAAACGTTACTTGAAGCTTTCCCGACTCTATTACATTATTCATCTGATATAATATTCCGATCTAAGATCATAAATAATAGTATTAAAAAATAAAAAAAATAACCAGATGACCAGAGAGCAGGTCTAAGATACGGCTTAAGAAATATCTACCCTTGTTACTAATATTATAAACGCGAAAGTTTGTGAATATGTATAGAATGAATGTTTGTTCTTCTTTGTTGTTGACGGACGAAATATCATAAATGTCAAGTGTGTGCAGACGAAAGTAGGTACTAGCTGACCCCTGCAGTGTCAGCTAGTACCTATATCAATATTTATTATCATTTCAACTAAATTCAAAACCTTCTCTTTATTTAAAGTCGGTTAAAAATGATAATTAAAATTATTAAACATAATAATTTTATCATAATCAATATATACATGTTTTTTTAATTAAACTATAGCTAAGTACTTATATACAGCGGAACTGTGTATAACTAAATGTGAGTAACCTCCAAACGTCATTTACACTTGCACAGATTAAGGAATAGGCGTACAGAAGCATACACAAGTGATGACGCCTTAGCCTAATGATTCGAAAAAAAAGAAAATACGTTAAGTTCACCGAATATATTTTTAGAGCGGAGTGCGAAGCGCGGAGCGATCTTAGAGATCAGATTCTCACTCTGTAACAATACTCGTCCGAAACGGCTAGATCGATCGAGACCAAAATTTTATCGAAGGTCAACCTTCAGGCAACGTTTACCACTCAAAAAAATTCCAACCGGTCAAGGTCGAGTTTTTAATAATTAACGGGCTCCGCTCAACAATTAACCTGGTGTGTAAACAACACACCGGTAACAAATCTAGTAAGAAATTGGATTTGTTGAAAATACTTGAGTACAAAGTCATGTTTCCATAAAATATAAATGATTTCACTTGAATACAATAGAATAGAAAATCATTTATTCAAATAACCTTACATTGAAGCACTTTTGAATAGTCATCACATTTTTTTTAATCTACCGCTCTTTCGGAAAGCTGCCTCATCACAAGAAGAACAAGCAAGAAACTTGTGTGTTGCTCTTTTAAATAATTTATTCTTACTTACAATTTAAGTTTAAGTGTGTGAATACAAACTA
This sequence comes from Achroia grisella, assembly GCF_030625045.1. Lineage (NCBI taxonomy): Eukaryota > Metazoa > Arthropoda > Insecta > Lepidoptera > Pyralidae > Achroia > Achroia grisella. The sequence goes on from NW_026712761.1 coordinate 848,745, forward strand.
CCGATTAGCACTAATTCAATTAAATAATATAATAGAAAAAACATTCAATGCAACAACTGGTTAAACAATTAATAAGAGGAAATAAGTCATAGTGATTAGAGCAGACCAGTCCACACAAGCAGCACCCGTTCACGAGTATGACGGATGAGCCAGCCATCACTGCCATGTCTCTTCAAAACAATACACAGTTTATTTCTTCAGCTCATCAGATCAAAATCTATTGCTTAACATTATAGAAAATACAGTCAAAGTAACCTATTCTGATTCTATACATCTGATGTGAATATAACTATATTAGTAATACATTCGTTTTTGAGTCATGTAGGATGTAAATGTTAGATTTCGACCGATGTAGGACCAAAATGTGGCCGATAGAATGAGTGGACTGTATGTGTGATGTAAATCAAACAATGGACAGAAAATGGTAAATACTTATAATGAAGATACGTGTACAAACGTTTGGAAGACAAAAAGTGACAATAAAAATATATGACAATTCTAAAAGAAATTTCATGTAAAATTTGTAGAAAAGTAAACATACAAAAATGTGCAGAGTTTGCAACTAGTCTAGTATGTTATGTTTGCTGGTAGAGAATGTCACATGATTTTATATAAGTTTCAATTACAAAAATAAAATAAATAATAATAAACAAATCACTTTTGCCTGCGGGTGTACGAAGGGCGAGACCGGTTCCGCTCTGACGACCTCTGCTTGCGTCTGTACATTCAACCCAAACTTGAGATTTTTCCGAGAAAAATATACTCAAAAAGGCGACACGCGACACAGTAATAAATTTATGTGTATAAAAACTAAACCTTACTACTATTACGTTTGACGACCACCGTGGTATAGCGGTTTAGTTCCTCCTTAAATCTGATGGTAGTGGGATCGGTTCCTTGTATGGATTGTTTGTAAATATAGTTTCTAAATCTTTCTATTTATATTATGTATGCATTTGCAAATATATATATATATATAGAAATATATTTAAGAATTTCTGTCAGTAATCTAGTTACTCATAACACAAACTCTGCTTAGCTTGGGACTAGATGGCGCTGTATGAATTGTTCTGTATATTTATCAATAATATTAAGCGGCCGCCAGTTTGTTTGTCATTCCAATTAGATAAAAAAGTCGCTGTAGAGAACCATGTCGTGACATTCTGAATGGTGTGTCTGGTCTAAGTTTAAGTACAAAAGCGTCTGAGCACACGTAATTGTCTATGGTTTTGTTCAAATCGCTTACCGCGAACTACTAACCATAGACAAAGCATGCATATCCAAGCTACAAACAGTAGTATTCGTTAACGTTTGTAGTACGTTGAAATATTGTATATAATCTAAGAATTTCAGAGCAAGGCATAAATAATGCATGGAAATTAGCGAGTGATATTGTAAAGATGAGGTTCGTAATCAAGCGATTAGCGTTTTTTAAACGACTCGATCATACCAACTATTTTCACGCAGTAATGCATATAGCACTTCAAACCTGCGGAAGAACTCGTGGAGCGGTTGAAGACCAATTTCTGCCTGACGGTTACGACTGCAGCCTAAGAGATCCGTTAGAGATTTGAACCTCAGCTGAAACCATCGTAATTTCGATCCCCGTTAAAATCGTGTACCGCAACCCCGTCATAGCGACGAGGCAGAATTAGGGTTCTAGATGTCTCACAATACCCTTTACATCCTACCCTATTATACAGGGGGAAGGCGATTGTTAGTAATGTGGGTTGCTAACCCCATTGCTAGTAATGTACCATGTCAGATTGACCTCCACCTGGTTCCCCCTGGAAACCATTGTGTTAAATTTCTGGTGAAATTGCCACGATGGGCTAACTGGCCTGACCTCATGTTCATCTTATCATCCTCCACTGGTGCCCCGCCAGCGTAAACCGTTAGTGCAGGCGGGTGCACCATTCCATTATCATCCATAAAAAAAACCCTATTATACATCATATTCAGTAACAGAGGCTTCAAAATGCCTTTTGTATAATTTTACATGTATTTTATTGAAAAAAGATATGCGTACTAATTTACAGATTAAGTTTTGTTACAGATTAATTTTTGTTACAGTTATGAACACAATACAGAGTAGACATAGGTTTTTTTTTTTATGTTTCTGGAAGCAGGCGTAGACACCCTAGATCTTGTTTATAGGACTAGAACGACAGGGGTTACAATGTCAAAATATTAAATTATAATTCATTAAAAAATACAGTTTAGGAACGGCTGTTATAGAATATTATATTTGATAATTAAATCAATATTTATTATATAAAAAAACCGCTAACGGCGTTCAGTAAGACTGCGACCTAACACCACAAATGCTCGCATGAAGGTCACACAACCAACTCTTTTGCCATTTAAGTGTTAATTGACCAGTTCAATGGATACCGACGACTTACAAATTTACATAATAACATGTTTCATAAACAAACGTACTATCATCTTGCGTTTTAGTTTCAGTCGAAATGATAAACCAATAAAAAAGGAAACATGAAAATCGGGATTTCTAGGATCAGGACTTCTCAAGTAACTATTCATTTATTTATATCAACTTTGTTATTAGGCAGTTTTTATTTCTGGATATTTAACACAGCGTCATATAGTCCCACGGTTAGCAGAGCTTGTGTTATGGGTACTAGACAACTGATATAAATACTTAGATTATTTTTGTAAATACATATATAATATATATAGAAAACATCCAGACCGATATAAACAATCATACTCAAGAATACAAAAGTTTACGCCGTGGGAGGAATCGAACCCGCGACCATCGAAAGTAAAGCAAGACCGCTAGACCACCGAGGCCGTCAAAAAGGCCGTGAAGTCTGTATTCACATAAATTCTTAAAACAGTAATTCTAAACAATGTTTATTTAAAAGAACAACACAACGCAAGTTTCTTGCTCACTCTTCTTGTGATGAGTCTGCGTTTCGAATGAGCGATAGAATAAAAAAAATTTTACTATTCAATTTATTTGAATAATGATTATTTCTATTAACACAGCTGTTTACTCGTGAAACGTAACAACAAACAGATAGAAATATAAAACCGCTAATAGCGTTTAGTAAGACTGCAACCTAACACCACAAATGCTCGCATGAAGGTCACACAACCAAGTCTTTTGCCATTTAAGTGTTAATTGACCAGTTCAATGAATACCCTACTGACGGCTTACAAATTTACACAATAAAAACTAGTATTTAAATGTAACTAGTTTCACAACTGAAACAGACTATTGTATTTCAGTGCCGACCGAAATGGGAAAAAAAGGAATCATTAAAATCGGAGCACTCTGTATAAAGTTACCAAAATAGATCAATCTAAATTGTTATCTAAAAATAACGTATTGTCAAATCTTATTAATAATATAGACGCAAATGTTTGTGAGTACAGATGAATGTTTGTTACTCTTTCACGCAAAAACAACTCCATGGATTTTGTTGAAACTTTACCGTAATATAGCTAGACTATATATATTACGTACTAGCTGTAATCGCGACTTCGTCCGCGTGGAATTTAACTTTATTTATCTAAATCAAATAAATTTTCTAAAATAAAAGTAGCCTAAGTTACTCCTTATTACATCAGCTACCTGCCAAAAAAGTCCCGTCTAAATCGGTCCAGCCATTTCAGAGATTAGCCGGTACAAACAGACAGACAGACCAAAATTGTAAAAAATGTTATTTTGGTGTATGTACCGTATTTACATTCATATGCATGTAGTAAAAAACGGTTATTTCAATGTTACAAACAGACACTCCAATTTTATTTATATGTATAGAGTATAGATATTGGGCGAAATATAATGATAAATGCCAAGTAAGTGTAATACAGACAAACTTGCGCGGGTCAGCTAGTATAAAAATAAATTATCACGGACTACTCACTTGCATTATACAGGCTGCTCTCAAAAATATTCGGATACAGTTATGTAACAGTTTTCGATTTGAAAATAAATTATTGAGATATATTCAAGAGATAAAAGAATAGAATAGAATAGAAAATCATTTATTCAAATAAACTTACATTGAAGCACTTTTGAATAATCATTCTATTCTATTCTATATAGAGACAAACTTCTTAGCATTCCATAGATTCACGGTGCGGGTCCATCGTGTGGCAGAGAAACTCTGAGCAGTCCCCGGGACTGACCCGGGTGTAGATTGAAGGGTCGCCTTGACCTACATCAACACTCACCTTCACCGCTCGTGTTTCTCTCCCTGCCCACACATATCTGGTAGGAGTCTGCTAGTGCAGCTTTAGATACACGATCTAGTATAGAACTTACTGCAGTTACAGACAGGGTAAGATGTTTTAGAAAATTGATATAAATATATATAATATTAGCTGTACCCGCGACTTCGTCCGCGTGTTATAGTGACCTTCACCAATTGATAAAGAAAAAATATTCAATAATGCCCACAGAGGCAAAAATGCTTCATCGTTCTAGCTTCAAAAATGACGAGTTTCCGTTACAACTTTCATCCCTTATTTTATTTTACCACCTTAAGGGTAATATTATTACAAACTTTGAAGCCATGTTTATTTATATCTAATCAATAGCCTAAAAAAGTTTCAAGCTTGTAGATTTAAAAATAACAATACTTCCATACAAACTTTCATCAAGGGGTTGAAAGGGGTTCAACCCTTTACAACCCTTTTTTGCATTAAAAGTATTTTGCATTAAATAGCATATGTCCTTTGTCAGGGTCTAAACTTACCGTGTACGAAATTTAATTTAAATCGGTTCAGTAGTTTTGGCGTGAAACCGAGACAGACAGACAGACAGAGTTACTTTTGCATTTATAATATTAGTAAAGATTGATATATTTCCGCGGCAATTTTGATCTGAGAATTTATGAAGAATCTCTACCTTTGAGGTACGCTCTGTTGAAGAAGGAATTTGGGTCAAGTGTGAGCCGTAGTCTTAAAATTGGATCCGTATATACTATTCCAGATTTGTTTGAAAATCTGCTTATTCTTTTATATGACACTAGCTTATGCCCGCGGCTTCGTTCACGTTAATTTATCCCCTTAGGGGTGGAATTTATTAAAATCCTTTCTATGAGGATGCCTATGTTATAGTAGCTATATGCATGCAAAATCTCAGCCCGATCGGTTTACTTAAAATTGACAAAGTTTCATACAAACTTTCATGCCCTTGGGGGTAGAATTAATCAAAATACTTTCTTAGCGGATGCCTACGTCATAACATCTACCTGCATGCCAAATTTCAGCCCGATGCGTCCAGTGGTTTTGGCTGTGCGTTGATAGATCACTATGTCAGTCACCTATAAGTTATACATATTTAGATTTTTTTATTTAACTTCAATGCACAAATATAATGTACTTATGGCGGGCCACCTTGCGGCGCGGCCGTTATCTACCAGTCAACTATGAGTGGTGCAGAGAAAGATTGTTGGCGGTGCACTAATATAAATAAGACATATAAAAAATATATATAATACAATATAGACATATATTTATATATTACATAAATTTCTATAAAATAAAAAATAATATACATACATAAATATATATAATTAAATTACAGTATATACAAATAAATACTTAATGCTTTGATAATCAAAACATATTTATATCTATTATTTCTCATGGCGTTTGTAATAATTTGATCATCATCATCATCTCAGCCCGGAAGACGTCCACTGCTAACGATCGGTCCTGCGCTGCTCGATCGCAATGCAAGAATTGCCCAACCCAATAACACGAGACAGATTGATAATGGTGCCGCAAATTAGGAGATCCAACCCCACATAAAATGGGATAGAACAAAGAAAATTTCGCGATTTACATTAATACATACTGTACCCTAGAAATGTGGAACCCGGCACGCATGACTGCCGTTCAGTTATTTTCATTTAACTCAACACGAACAAGAAAGTAGCGCTGAAAAGTCAGCGAGAATAATCGTAACAATGATTTTCCGTTGTATATATAAAATCGCTTATATCATAAACAAATTAAAAAAATGTTAAAAAAACCGAAGAAGTTTTTTTAGTATTATATATGTATACATTTATTATTTTTAGTATTTTTATGTGTATGTAAATATTTTCTACTAGCTTTACCAGCGACTTCGGCCGCGTGGAATTTAACTTTATTTTACTAATATAAAAGTAGGCTAAAGAACTAAAAATTATTTTGTTCGTCTTAATTTATTCGTTCCATTAGGTACTGATAGGTTCAAACTAATACATTTACATGCTGCATCATCCCTTATTTTATTCCCATGGGGGTTGAATTTATCAAAATCCTATTTAAGCGATCATCATAGTAGCTCCAATCTTTAATTTCAGTTCAATCAGTCGAACATCTAATAAGATTTATACAAATTTTCATCCCATATTTTATCCTCTTAAGGGTGGAAATCAAAATTCTTTCATAGGAGATGCCTACGTCATAGAAGCTTTATGCACGCAAAGTCTCAGCCCGATCGATTTAAAATTGACAAACATTCTTATTTTATCCCCTTGGGGGTATAATTAATCAAAACCCTTTCTTAGCGGATGCCTACGTCATAACATCTGCCTGCCAAATTTCAGCCCGATCTGTCCAGTGGTTTGGGCTGTGCGTTGACAGATCACTATGTCAGTCAGTCACCCTTGAGTTATTTATATTTAGATTATTTCTATTTTAATATATTCACATGAATATTTTTATTTGATTTTATTGTTTCTATTCTAATATGTATTCAATTCATATTTCCATAAATTTAACCTTGAAATTTATGCATTTCAGAACTACGATTGTTTCGCGCCATTGTTTTCACTTCATACTCTGTGGCAATACGACCTTAGCGCGCGTAATGAAATCATGCAAAAAAAAAAGTAGCGCAATTTGTTTAGAGCCGACCATAGATCAAGATCGGCGCATTCATTCACCTTAGTTTTTATTTGTATACGTTGATTGTCTATGAACGAAGAAGATATAAATAAGTAACGACAACTGTTAGGTTGAAACATCATGTTTTTTTCAACACATTGATTGTCTGTGGACAACGAGAGAGATAAACAAGTAACGACATCTGTTAGATTGAAACATCATGTTTTTTTTTCTATGGATGATTATTTTTTTTATTATTTTTTATTGGATTGTTTGGGCTATTGTCAGATGTTTGTAGCACCTGTAGCACTGCGACCTACATAGATCTATTGTGCTTGCCCTTTTTCAAAGTTCTCTACCTAGACCCGTCAGGGACAAGAATTGAAGGATATTCTTATTATGAGCTATGGTTTTTATCTCCTCGGGTATGAGTGTAAACTTTCCAAAGGAGATATTTCGTTTATACATGAGTGGACTACAACCACATAGGATGTGTAGCGGCGTTTCCTCTTCAGTTTGGCAGAATCTGCAGATTCTTGTCGTGCATAGGCCTAGTTTAGCCATATGCTTGTTTAATTTGCAGTGTCCTGTGAGGGTCTATGGATGATAATTATACGGTGCATCCGCCTGCGCTAACTGTATACGCTGGCTGGGGACCAGTGGACGATGATAAGATGAGCATGTGGTCAAGCAAATTCATCAGGAATTTATCAAGATGGTTTCCAGGGGGAACCGTGTGTAGGTCAACCTGATATGGTACATTGCTAGCAATAGGATTATTAATCCACATTACTAACAATCACTTTCCCCCAGATCGATGCATTCATTCATCTTAGTTTATTTTTTTACACATTGGTTGTCTATGGACGATGACGTAGGTAGCTTTGGTGATGACTTAGGAAAGATAGATAATAATAATAATCTTTATTTGTCTCAAATAAAAACTTTTCACACAATACAACTGTTGCCCGTACAATAACATAATTTAAAACTAATGAATGAGACAAAACGGTGTATAACTCAGTGAGGGCAGTGAGTCCACCCTCTCTGCTATTCTGTTATAGCCTTTATCAGTAAAATAATACAATATGAGATCGATTTGATGTTTGAAGATTTTTTTTATAAATTTGTTTAGTGGAACAGACCATAGATCAAGATCATTAGCGGATTTATTCACACTACTTTTTTACACATTGGTTGTCTGTGGTCAACTATGTAGATAGCGATGGTGATGACTGGGGAAAGGTAGATAAATAGAGATGAATATTTGAATGATGATTTTTTTTATTTTAATGGTAAACAAGCTAAGTACCCACATGATGTAAAGTTGTATCCAGCATCCTGCTGTATCGACAAGTAATAATTCTCAAACGCAAATATCCGAACAACTTAACTAGAAAGTTCAAACAACAAACTTTCAACTAATATTGAAAGATTTGTCTCAATTAGCTCAGGATCACATTGACGGCCTCGGTGGTATAGCGGTTTATTGTACCGCCTTACGCCGATGGTCGCGGGTTCTATTCCTCGTACGGTGCATAAATTCATGAGTACGATAGTTTGTATCAGTCTGGGTGCTTTCTATGTAAATTATATATTACAGATTATATTATGTATTTACAAAAGTAAATGTATTTATGTAAGTTGTACCATAGAATAAACTCTGCTTAGCTTGGGTATAGATGGCGCGGTTGTGATTATCCAGAATTATGACTATTATAAATGACCGATATACATATATAAAGTAATATATATAATGACCGATAAACATTTATAAAAAAATTGCTAACGAACATAGAACCTCCTTTTTGAAGTCGGCTCATGAGCCGTTCAATCAAGTGCGTGCGTATAAAACGCTTCAAAATTAATTACGGGTACGGTGTATCAATAAAAAAACGATACAGTATTGTGTAATGGCAACGTAACGAGTTAACCATTATCTCATCTAATACATACGGTACAGTTTCACTTCCGTCTGCGCCAATGAACTGAATCTTGATACTACAGTTCGGTCGCTCAGAATTTGCGTTTCCCGACAGGTCGGGATCGAATGAGCGATGTAGCTTTAAACTGACGTACAATTTACGGCAAAAATTTAAATACATTTTATTTGCTTTAATAACGAGTGATAACATTAAAAATTTAGTAATTATTCAACTCACAATAAACGTATTATTTTGGAATAAAATTATTAACTACTTAACAAATATAAAAACAATAGCTTTTAAAAGTCAAACCACATCAAAGTGCGCTGTTTCAAGGTTATGTCAACTGCTTCTTTTTGATCACTATAAAAACAAACATTTATTTGACATAAGCTTGTTTTTAATGTTTAGACACAGAGATTGTAGGGCTTAGTATCTGCGCAAGAAGAGCGAGACATATCGCACTGCGCGGGAAAAAATGACATTGACATTTGTTTTAAATTCTCTATCTACCGAAAAATATTACTCTTGAATAGATACAGTGTTTTGGATCATAACATCTGTGCTAGAAGAGGCGCTAAATAAATGCGCGTTACGCGGGAAATAATTTCAATGACATTTGTTTTAAATTCTCTATATACCGACAAATATTACTCTTGAATAGATACAGAGTGTTTTGGGGCTTAGTATCTGTGCAAAAAGAATCGCCATCCTCGCGCTGTGTGGGAAAAAATGATAATGACATTTATTTTAATTTCACTATCTACCAAAACCAATACCACCCATAAAGAGATATAGAGTGTTTAGCGACTATTTTTGCACAGATACTCAGAAGTTTTGGGACTTCTCAGTATCTGTGTAAGAAGAATCGCCAGAAAAACGCGAGCTGCGCGGGAAAAAATGACAATGTTTTTTATCTCCATCTACTAAGATTTTCGGAGTGAGGTAACGATTAGAATAAACGATTACACAAGTAAGCGATTGTTGTCAAAGTAAGCACACGCAGTGACTCTCAAAGTTGGTGAAAGTTTGGAATCAATGCCAATTTCTGTTGACTAATTGTACGAAAGGCAACAAAAAACTATTATCTAATATTACAGTGGTTTGTTATAAAACTTTAATAAGATAACGGGCAACCTGTAATGTACCTTTGTTCACCATACCATTTTAGACTAAAAGAACCATAGACTAAAAGAATACATCGTGCTTCGATAAATCTTGCAAATTTGCAAGATTCATTTTCATGTGTTTTAAAAATGAAGCATACTCAACAATCAAAATATCGCGTTGCCGGTCCTTTAAGAAGGAATAAGCTCTTATCTGAAGATTTCGTATCGATTCCAAAATGCCATTGTTAGAAAATTATTCTACAATATGGATATGCCTGGCAGAAAGTTTCTAGTAAAATGCACGACATTCATCCAGATGGTATTTTAGTTTCTAGCGGGTAGTGCAATAGTGAAATTTAGCCGTATATGCAGTGGAATAAGTACAGAAATGCCTCGCATGTCTCGCAGCAAAGCCAATTTGTCGAGTCTGTCACAAAGACGTCGATTACCAATGATTCTGGATCTCCATTTGACCGCAAATGGACGTAGCTGGTATTGTGGTGCTCCCGCCCAGAGATGAGAACAGTATTCCATATGCAGCTGGATTTTTGCTTAAACTGTTACAACAAATTACGTGATTTTTTTTGCGAGTATTAAATGATCTTGCAACAATGGTGGTGAAATGTGATAACATGATAAACATATCTAAAAATATTTATCACGTTATCAAATGGCACATTGCAGTGTTGTATCGAGTGCATTGCGTGCGTGTCTGAGACACGGAAATTGCATACCACTATATACGTATATAACTTCCGTACTCCTTTTAAAGGAAGAATACTATATATAGAATATATCAATAAGTATTTTATTATTTACTAGCTGTGCCCGCGGTTTCATCCGCGTTAAATATCAATATAGTATATAGCCTATGTGTTATATTACTGTAAAGTTTCAGGAATGACAAACAAACTGGCAAGTAGCAACCATCGTCTATTATAAAACAAATAAAAAAAAATAGTAACAATATTCGACAAAATAACTTTTTTTCAACAGACGATTTCACAAGCAACTTGCCTAAAAAAGATCAAGTGATGGCCTAAAAATAACAGAAACACCTACAGTCCAATAGTCCTTTAGAAATAACTCATTATTATATAGTACATAAATAATCAATTTATTTAATCGTTTATTACACAGACTAAAATATCATTTGTCCATACTAATATTATAAATGCGAAAGTAACTCTGTCTGTCTGTCTGTCTCGCTTTCACGCTAAACCTGCTGACCCGATATAAATGAAATTTGGTACACAGATAGTCTAGATCTTGATAAAGGACATAGGCCTCTTCTTGAAGCGAAAAAAGGGTTGTAAGCGGTTGAAAGTAGGGAATTCAATCCCGACTCGAGATTGCAAATTCGGGATCCCGCGGGATTAGAAATATCAATCCCGCGGGATCCCGGAATTTTCGGGATCCCGTCTAAATTTAAAAAAAAAATGTTGAATTCTCAGCATCATATGACGAGATCCCGTTCGAGATTGACGGGATTGGGCGGCAGTGAAAAAGAAATAAAAAATATAATCACACGATTATATCGTAAAGAACCAAACCAAGCAGATATTAATACGGCAGTACTAATCGAAGATGACTTGCCTCTTTCAATGATTGCAGAAGATTTGAATTTACGTGCTGCACAAATTAATAAATCGCTTCAAGAGGAATTAGAAGAAACTCTGCGAGCTTCTAAAAGTCCTTTTGCACGTATATCCACGTCCACGAGCTTAGACAAATTAGAATCTACCATTAAAAAAGAAATGGATTTGTTTGAGTGTGGAGGAACAAGGGGGCGATTTTTGCAGTTCATCACACATCACAAACAAGCAGTTATTAGCTTTTTCAGTCATCTGAATTCAACATTTTTTTTAAATTTAGACGGGATCTCGGAATTTTTGGGATCCCGCGAAGCAATTACATATATGCAAACTGCAAAAATCGCCCCCTTGTTCCTCCACACTCAAACAAATCCATTTCTTTTTTAATGGTAGATTCTAATTTGTCTAAGCTCGTGGACGTGGATATACGTGCAAAAGGACTTTTAGAAGCTCGCAGAGTTTCTTCTAATTCCTCTTGAAGCGATTTAATAGTTTGTGCAGCACGTAAATTCAAATCTTCTGCAATCATTGAAAGAGGCAAGTCATCTTCGATTCACTGCCGTATTAATATCTGCTTGGTTTGGTTCTTTACGATATAATCGTGTGATTATATTTTTTATTTCTTTTTCACTGCCGCCCAATCCCGTCAATCTCGAACGGGATCTCGTCATATGATGCGTCGGGATTGATCCCGAAAAATTACACGAGATCTCGCGAGATCGGGATCCCGCGGGATCGGGATTGCATTCCCTAGTTGAAAGAGAAAGATTGAATGGAAGTACATATCGTCATTTTTAGATGCTTGAAAATTATTTTTTGAGCGGTTGATTAAATATAAGTAAATATGACGTTAAAAGTTTGTAAAAATTTTACCCTTAAATAAAAGGGGACGATAATTTGTTATTTGTATAACAATTCGAAATTTTTGTAGCTTTTTTGAGTTAGATTATGAGATATTTTTTGGCCAAGGTCACTATTTCACGCGGACGAAGTCGCGGTCACAGCTAGTTAATTATAAAGAAAATAAAGAATGCTACATCTCTAACTACTAGCGAATCACAGCGAGCTCGCTGTGATTCGACGGCTGAACAGGCGATAATATCTCTGAACAATTCACAGCGCCATCTAGTGCCAAGCTAAGCAGAGCTTGTGTATATATACTTTTTGTATTGTAAATTTACAGCCCTCCAATCGTTCCCCTGTCCAATTCAAACGGGGGTCGAAATTAGGACGACTTGAGCCAAGGTTCGAACCCCTAGCGACGCCCTCAGACTAAAGTCATATCCATCAAGTGAGGCCTTCAGCCGCTCCATAAGTCCTTCCTTTGGTTTGGAGTGCCATCTGCACTCGCCGCCTATCGTCCGATGAAGCTGTAAAAGCTAGCTGCGGTTAAAAACATTAGAGTAGTAAAAAAAAAATACATTCATATTATTCATAGAAAACATCATACCGACACAATCATATTGTGTCAGGCTGGATCTCACGAATATAAATGTTTGTGCCGTGAGAGAAATCGAACCTACAACCAACGGATAAAACGCGGTGTGCTAAACCACTAGACCACCGAGGCAAGTCAACATATACATATGCTACACATAAATCTACGAGTAGAAGATTTACATAATAATAATCTCAGGACAATTCACACAGCGCCATCTAGACCCGAGTTAAGCTAGCTAAAGCTTGTGTTATGGGTACTAGATAACTGATACAAATACATAGATAATTTTTTTTCGTAAATACATACTTAATATACATAGAAAACACCCAGGCCGATACAAACAATCATACTCATGAATACAAATGTTTGTGCCGTGCGAGGAATCGAACCCGCGACCATCGGACGTAAAGCGGTGTGAAAGACCACCGAGGCCTACATACACACATGCTACACATAAATCTACCAGTAGAACATTTATATGTATAGCTTTCTTCGCTTTTGAAGTTTCCAACTACATTTTTTACCAACAGAATTTAATTTTTCGCAGCTGGTTTTAATAAATATTTATTGTATGATTAATGTTTCTGTTCACTGTAACTTGTATGTATATATATATAGATAATTTGAATTTAAATGAATCTGTATTATCGTGACAATTTAAAAAAAAAACGAGCTGAGTTTCTTGTCAGTTCTTCTTATCTCGAAATCATTCCGAACGGTAGATTTGACATATCATAAGAGTCTGTAATAGACCTACATGAATAAAGATATTTTGAATTTTAAATTCGAATTTGAATACTAACTGTGCCCACGACTTCGTCCGCGTGGTTATCAGAAACACATCATACATCTTTTTTGAGTAACTTGAACCGTTTACGCAGCGCACGCAACGGAAGCCCTCAAATATGTATAATTTTCCCCGTTTTTGCAACATTTTTCACTAATGCTTCGCTCCTATTGGTCGTAGTAGTTTTTTTTTTTAATGATAATGGAATGGTGCATCCGCCTGCGCTAACGGTTTACGCTGGCGGGGCACCAGTGGAGGATGATAAGATGAACATGAGGTCAAATCAGTTAGCCCAACGTGACAAATTCACCGGAATGTATCACGATGGTTTCCAGGGGGAACCGCGTGGAGGTCGATCTGACATGGTACATTGCTAGCAATAGGAACATTAGTCCACATTACTAACAATCCCCTTCCCCCCTGGTCGTAGTAGTAGGTCGTAATATTATATAGCTTAAAGTCTTTCTTGACAAATGTACTGTCCAACAGAAAAATAATGTATCTATTAGAACCAGTAGTTCCTGAGACTAGCGCGTTCAAACAAACTATTAGTATAGACATATGTGTGCAACAATACAATAAATATTTTCCTTCTTTCTTTCTATCAGAATATGCAGAGTATGAATCATAGGGCAAGCTGCTTTGCGGTTAAAAATGTTGTCATTTATGTACCCAAGTGGACGACTTTGTACAGCTCATAACGATTAATCAAACTACAATTTAATTTATTTTTTTCAAAGCGACTAAAGGCACATTTTATAAATTCTTTATAGACTAACAAACATATGAAATAATAATAAATTGTCTATGACGACGGCAATCTGCCACGGTAGCGCCAATACACCCCCTTCGGCCAGTAATCCTCCTTCATGAAGGTGGGCCACAAAATTGTACAAAGAAACAATGTATTTTGAACTAAACCTCGAAAGTTTCAGGTATGAGAACTAATTTTAGGATGAACATTATTTTGTTTATTTATCTATACAGTTTGTGAGTTTAAAACTGCGAGTAATGTATGTTTATTTTGAGCAATAATGAATGGTGAAAAAAAAAGATGACTTACCGCTTCCCGCCAAAACTCATGTCAAAGAGTCTTGTGTAGTGTTGTAGACAAACGAACTAAAGTTCAGAATAAAGCATCCGAAGAAGAACTTCTCCGACTAGGTTCCAATTCTTTCGCTCTTTATTTCGTTAGTCCTTTTGTTTTAAAATACCATAGAGATCCAGCTAAAAAAACAGGGTGATATATTTGGCAGCTTTAATTATGAGACCATATTTGCTTCAGAAATAAATCAAAATATGCCTGAAGGAGGAGGGAAGGAGAGGAATAGATTGTTAAAAATAAGTAGACTGAAAACCACACAGATAGCAATGCCAGGTTCCCCTGGAAACCGTAATAAATTCCTGGTGAATTTATCACGATGGGCTAACTGACCTGACACCCTCATCTTATCATCCTCTACTAATGCCTCGCCAACATGTAATGTTAGCGTAGGCGCAGAATATGCGTGGTGATTAAGAGCAAATGAACTAGTTACGATATAATAATGCGTTCCGATTCGCTAACTATTATACCCAACACTAGGTTCATGTCAAATAAACTTTTTTTTTTACAAAACCCTGACAAAAGAATCATAGTCTATACAGTCTAGTTAAATGTGAAGTACATATATAAATTTTAGTATGTTACAACGAGGTCTGCAATCTATAACTAGACTGGCTGGTATGGCAGACGAAGTATGTTTGAATATTTGAAAAGAGAGTGTATTGTCATCTTGTCTGCCTTTATATTAACGTATCCATAATATCTATATTATTGTATTAAACGTGTTTTTTTATAATTTTATCTTGATCAGAAATATGATATATTTTTATATATTATAGATTATGTGTCATGTTATTTATCCGCGATGGACTCTCAAACTACTGAACCGATTACAAATTTGATTTCCACGTTGTATGCAATTTGATCCAACTTAAAAGATAGGATAGCTTACATCTCAATTTATAGTCGCAATATTATTTTATTCAAGAACCTTAGCCACAGCAACGCGTGGCCGGGTTTGCTAGTAGAAATATATTTTTGATCATCAGTTATTCTATGATATTTACTCGTAACACTAGTTACTCTGTTAAAATGAGAGGTTCAGAGGTAACTTCCCTCACATAGTCATTACATAGTATCAAATAAAGTCGTTATCGCTGTCTGTCCGTTCCTATGTATGCTTAAATCTTTAAAACTACGCAACGAATTTTGAAGCGGTTTTTTTCATAGATAGAGTGATTCAAGAGGAAGGTTTATATGTGTAATACATGTACAGTTGTACACCCGTGCGAACCGGGGCGAGTAGCTAGTATTATGTATATTTCTCAATATGCCACAACTATATATTGTTAGAATTATTTCACTAATATTATAAACGCGTAAGTTTGCTAGCTGTGCCCTGTGCTGTGCTACATTTGCTATATTATATAGTGTATACTAGCTAGCAGACGATGTCGCGGGTGCGACTGCGTCCGCGTGGAATTTAACTTTATTTTTCTAAAATAATAGAATTTTTCTAAAATGAAAATAGCCTAAGTTATTCCTTATTACAACTACCTGCCAAAAAAGTCCCGTCAAAATCGGTCCAGCCATTTCAGAGATTAGCCGGAACAAATAGACCGACAGAAGACAAAATTTATAAAAAATGTTATTTTGATGTATGTACCGTATTTATATTCATATGCGTGTAGTAAAAAACTTTCAATATTACAAACAGACACACCAATTTTATTTATATGTACAGATAGTAGTGGGTTTTAAACTTAGTAAATTAATATTTCATGTCAGACATTTTATTAAGAGAACTAATTTTAACTCTAAAATTGAACTTATCAATGAGAACAATATTCCCACACGCCACGAACTGTAATGAGAAACGTTTTATAAACTTTTCGCACGCACTCTCTTATTGTTACAAGTTGCGTAATTTACTTTCATTATTGTCATCTCGTTCACAACTGTATGGCACATCTATATATCTATATATACTAGCTGTCCCGACAAACGTTGTTTTGCCTTAAAATAAAAAAATAATTTAGGGGTAGACGACCCCTAAAATTTAGGGGGATGAAAAATAGATGTTGGCCGATTCTCAGACCTACTTAATACGCTCACAAAATTTCATGAGAATCGGTCAAGCCGTTTCGGAGGAGTATGGGAACGAAAACTGTGACACGAGAATTTTATATATAAGATAACTCAAAGGTGACTGACATAGTGATCTATCAACACACAGCCCAAACCACTGGAAAGATCGGGTTGAATTTTGGCAAGCAGGTAGATGTTATGACGTAGGCATCCGCTAAGAAAGGATTTTGATAAATTCAACCCCTAATGGATATATTAACGCGAGCGAAGCCGCAGGCAAAAGCTAGTCGACTATGTAACCAAAACTTACATAGAGTATTCACCGGCCGCGGCCGCGGCGTGGCATCATATACAGTAATGATGTTTTTCATACAGTAATGAAAATTCAATATCTATACATCTATACATATAAAGAAAATTGGTGTGTCTGTTTGTAATATTGAAATAACAGTTTTTTACTACATACATATGAATATAAATACAGTACATACACCAAAATAACTTTTTTTTTAATTTTTGTCTGTCTGTCTGTCTGTTTGTTCCGGCTAATCTCTGAAATGGTTGGACCGATTTTGACGGGACTTTTTTTTGGCAAGTAGCTGATGTAATAAGGAGTAACTTAGGCTACTTTTATTTTAGAATAATAAAGTTAAATTCCACGCGGACGAAATCGCGTGTACAGCTAGTATATAATAATAATCTCAGGACAATTCACAAAGCGGCATCTAGACCCAAGTTAACCTAGCTAAAACTTGTGTTATGGGTACTAGATAACTGATACAAATACATAGATATACATTTTTTTCGTAAATACATACATGTTATACATAAAAAACACCCAGACCGACACAAACAATCATACTCATGAATAAAATTTTTGTTCCGCGCGAGGAAACGAACCCGCGACCATAGGTAAGACAGTATGTTAAACCGCTAAACCACCGAGGTCGTCCAATTATAATAATAAAAATCCAGAACAATCCACGGAGCGTCATCTACTCTCAAGCTAAGTAGAGCTTGTAATATGGGTACTAGACAACTGATAAAACACTTACATACATTTGTAAACACAAACATAATATATATAGAAAGGAGGAACAGGATGTAGACTAATAATCTCATTGCTAGCAACGTACCACGTCAGGTTGACCCCACGCGGTGCCCCATGCAAACCATCGTAATAAATTCCTGGTGAATTTACCATGATGGGCTAACTGGCCTGACCTCATCATCTTATCATCCTCCACTGGGGCCCCGCCAGCGAAAGCGGGTGCATCATCCATAAGAAAGATAAAATCCAAAACAATTCACACAGCGTCATTTAGATATATAGATTTTTTTTGGAAACACAAACAGACAGACATCGGTCTGGGTGTTTTCTATGTATATATGCACAAACAATCATACTCATGAATACAAATGTTTGCAACGTGCGTGGAATCGAATTTATAACGTATAACATATTCCACATAACGTTTTGTAACGTCAAAGTCAGTAGTTTAATAATGACTAGTTCAGTTTCCTTATAAATTGACTTACACAATAGTCTATGCTAATTCTCCATCTATATTATAATTATAATTATCTGTTAAACTCCCTTATTTACATCAAATAAAACTATTTTAACTATTCAACAATTATGCCCTGCTCTTTTCTGTATTTGAAAAAAAAAACTGGATCAAAAAAATTACATTAAAAATAAAGTTTAAACGTTTCAAGGAGATTTTAGCTTATTTCACAGAGCAATCAACAGTACATCCATTACTACTCTACTCTGTAGAGTTGGCATTCCGCCTTTTTAAAAGAAACAAAAATTAATCTATGTTACAACTTATAATACATCTAAAGGAGAGAAATTTGCGTAGTGTTATATGAAAAATTGTCTTGTTTTAATTGAGGCGAGCTTGTATATAAATATTTCATCATTGCAGACAAATATTTTGAAAATAAATGCTAAACAACGACTTGTAAAAATACTGTGCTGAAAAAAAAATAATACAGATTAAGAAAAAATATTTCATTCCTTATTTCAATTAAGGAGATTAGACCAGAGATCGTCACGGAAGACCATAGAGAATACTCATTTACCTCGTCTAATTTCATGTTTTAAATGTACGTTAATTGTAAATGTACGATACCAATTAAACGACGGTCCTTAAGATAAATGAAGCAAGGTTAGATTGCATCAACAATCTGTTTTATTGAAACTAGCTCTTAGACGCGAGTTTGCGTAGCTTTTTTTTTAATAGTTATCGCCCAGCAGCAATATAGCAATGTTGGTGTAGATGCAATGCAATGAACTACCTGCCAAGGTTTTCTCACAAAACTACAGCATGGGTTTTCAAGAAGGGTACATCAAGGCTTCTTAAGGATCGGCATCGCAGGCCTTTAATCTGTTTGGCCACAAATCTATGGATATACGCACTCTTTCCAAGGGAAATTTCGCCACTGCTTACTCAAAAGATTTTAAGACTCAATGTTGCCATGTTGCTTAGAGCAGGCCATATTCTCTAAAACTGACCACAATTTTTTTTATTTATTTATTGCAGTATCACAAAATAAAGCACATATATACAGAGTGTGGTTGAGTTTTTAAAATTCTTTGTGACGCCCTGAAAAGGCATGGCAATATGATACAACATACCTATATTATATATATATATATATATATATATATATATTCATAAACAACAGGACCTCATAATATTATAATTCAAATGTCAAAAATGTTTATACAATATATAATAAATGTAAATTACAAAATCTCATTAAAAAACTAAAACCTTCCTATTCAAAGTCAATCATTATAATGCCAATGTCTGTATTAAACCATAACTATAAATTTTCATTGAAATATTCATTAATATTGTAATATATTTTAGTAAGAAGGAATTGTTTCAATCATCATCTGCTTCTTCCTTATCCCATTTATTTGTGGTCGTCGTAATATGTTTTTCTCTTCCATTCATCCCTGTTCGCAGTCATCGCGTTATTTACTTCCTTTCTTACCATATCATCTTTCACACAGTCCATCCATCTCTTTTTCGGCCTTCCTCTGCCCTTATAACGATCCACATTCATATGTAACACCTTTCTTAAAATATTATACTCGTTCCTACGCATTACATGTCCATAAATTGTTTCAATATTTTATCAAATTGTCTATCTTGAACGGCTTCTATTGAATTTGGTAAATGATTGAAACCCCTTATAGCCATGTAGTATGAACTGTTTTTATAAAGTGCGAGATGAGGTGTGGGCAGGATTAAGTCATTTACGCGACGAGTGACAAAACGCCGTTCATCATTGATTTTTTTTAAATATTGCGGATTTTTTCTTACAAACCGGCATAACTCAAAAATGTATACACTGGTTACTGTGAGTATTTTATATTTAGGAATAAGATTCTTACACGATTCCCTAGGTGCTGTGAGTGCTATTATTTTAAGACAACGCTTCTGAAGAATTATTATAGATTTTATATCTGATGAGTTGCCCCAAAGTACGATACCGTACCTTATCCAGGCTGCAGCATGACTGTGGTATGCGGTGAGGGCACATATTTCGTTTGTATTTTTTCGTAATTCTCGTAATGCAAATGAAAATCGGCTCAGTTTGTTTCCCACTGTATTTACATGGCTTTCCAATTCAAAGTCGAGTCCATAGTAACTCCAAATAGCGTCTACATTTTTTGACCCTCTTGATATGTCGTAAGGTTTAATTGGGTTCTCTGGTATGGTCTAAACTACATAATTTGTTTTATTAAAATTTAACTTTAGATTAATGGTTTTTCTATATAGATATATTGATTTGTTAATAATTACTATTTTATTGTTAGATAGCTAAAACATTCTTAAAGTCCACTGATACTAACATATATATATTTACAATTTCAATAATTATTAATATTAAAAATAATATATAAGATAAATTACATTAATGTTTTTTAAATATTTGACGATTTTTGTTATAGCCTCTGTAATAGTATTTTGAAGCTTGTTGATATCATTATAGTCACATGTAATTAATAGAGTTGCATCATCTGCAAATAATACAATTTTGTAGGGTACTAGCTGTCCCGGCAAACGTTGTTTTGCCTTAAAATAAAAAAAAAATGTAGGGGTGGACTACCCCTAACATTTAGGGGGATGAAAAATAGATGTTGGCTGATTCTCAGACCTACTCAATACGCTCACAAAATTTACTGAGAATCGGTTAAGCCGTTTCGGAGGAATATTGGCAACGAAAACTGTGACACGAGAATTTTATATATAAGATTACAGAGGGAAGTTCGTTTATATATGCTAAAAATAACAAGCATCCCAATACGGTACCTTGTGGTATTCACCCACATACAGTTTCGCTAGGTGATTTATACTGTACAAGTTTCTTGTAAGTTTCAGACAAATAGTTTACTTCCACGTACCATTTTCTATTAATTAAGTAGGACGTAAGCCATTTTATGCTGGTCCACGTATGCCCATTTGATCAAGCTTTTCTAGTAAAACTTTATGTGAAATTCGGTCGTAAGCTTTAGACATGTCCATAAATATTGCGATGGCGCACTTATTTTCATTTAATGCGTTTAAAATTTCAAAATTACACTCAAAAATAGCAGATGTCGTGGAATGTTTCTTCCGAAAGCCATGTTGGCTTTTACAAAAATTATTATATTTTTCAAAAAATGTGTATTTCTTTCATATATTATTTTTTCATAAACTTTCGAAATTACTGACAACAGTGCAATGGGGCGGTAATTGCTAACATCCAATTTACTTCCTTTTTTGAAAATTGGTCGTATTAAGGCTATTTTCAAAATATCAGGAAATGCACTTTCTTCATAAAATTGGCTTATTAAAAAAGTCAAAAGTAGTACAAACTCATCTACACAATATACTAATAAAGTAGCCGGTATCTCGTCATGACCAAAGGAAATATTTCGCTTTAAACCTAAAATTGCCTTCCGTACTTCTACCTCTGTTACTCCGCCTCCCGAAATAAGATAATGATACATATTGAAGTCATTCGAACTGCTCATTTTGTTTATTACTGTTTTTGATATTTTTTCTGTGACAATGTTGCTGATGAGACATAGTTTTCTTCTCTTCTTATCAACTTTTCTCAAATTTCCTGACATATCTCATCTCCATAATGTCTCAAATATTGAGAGACTAAATTATTTTTCTTATTATTTTTGTTTTCAATGGCGAAGTTGTCTGCAATTCTTGAGGTTCCGTAGTTATCTTATTAAGTGTCTTTTCACAAGAGTTCATTATAATTTCAGTTTCTTTAGGTAAACTTTTCCTGTATCTTTTTTTATTTCCCAGTGGTGTAGACATTTGCAAACCCCTACTTTCTTTATTAATGTTAAGGTCGTCGATATCAATGGATTTGTATTGGTTTATTATTCTCTCTTGGTCTTGACTTTTTCTTATTAATTTCATATTTATAATTTTTAAATAATCTATTTCAATATTCACAATCTGTAATTCTGTTTGTAGTCTCGTGATTTCTACCTTCAACCCTCAATATGCACTTCTTGAAAAAAAACCATACCGTAGATCAACTCAAAATTTGAAGACCAT
This sequence comes from Achroia grisella, assembly GCF_030625045.1. Taxonomy (NCBI): domain Eukaryota; kingdom Metazoa; phylum Arthropoda; class Insecta; order Lepidoptera; family Pyralidae; genus Achroia; species Achroia grisella. The sequence continues at coordinate 871,175 of NW_026712761.1, forward strand.
AGGTTGAACTCTGGGCTAGATGGCCAGCCTTCAGTTCTTATAAACTCCGGAACGGTGGTGTTTATAAGAACTGACAAAGACTGTTGGAAGCCAGGCCTTGGGTAGTACGTGCCTTGTGATCAGATGTGACGAGTTACGCTGCTGTGCTAGTAAACTAGACTTGTGCGAAATTTCATACGTCTCTTCCGCCCGCGCAATATTAGTAAAAATGTATAGATTTTTCCTTCACGTATTAATAATAGATTTTATTGAAATAGCAAATAATCTACTGGTCCACCTAATAGTAAGCTATAACCATAGCCTATATGTTGAGAGTCTCTTTAAATATTAATATATGTAAAGTTATTTATTTATTCCGTTATTAAAAACGTAACAAAATTTTTTATGTCTCTTGTCTTTACTGTTACCATTGCAATATTTATTCTAATAAAAATTGTTTTACAACATATTTTTACACCCCTATATACATGAACAGCAATACCACTCAAACGTTGCCATTCCAGAAGTCTAGGATGTCTTCTGTTACCTTTTCAAAATTAAACTACTTTTTCAATTCTATGGCAAGTTTGATTGAGATTTTCCTCAGAAATTTACCACATTAAGTCTTCTTTTGTACTGGATGATGGGCAGAAAGGAAAGGAAGAAAAAGAAGAACTTCTTAACGGAGTTAATAAACTATATAATTTCATAACAGCTCTATTACAAAAATATACCTATATTTTTTATTCTACGACGTTGGCAAACTAGTAAAATTATGCATGGGAAAAAGAGGCCGTGATAGCGTGCTGGCGACCACAATGAATGTAACATACAATGTATCCGTACTAATCTTATATATAAAATTCTCGTGTCACAGTTTTCGTTCTCATACTCCTCCGAAACGGCTTGACCGATTCCCATGAAATTTTGTGAGCGTATTGAGTAGGTCTGAGAATCGGGCAACATCTATTTTTCATCCCCCTAAATGTTAGGGGTAGTCCACCCCTAATGTTTTTTATTTTAAGGCAAAACAACGTTTGCCGTGACAGCTAGTATTATATATGTTTATCTGTCTGATTGTTCAATTTTCACGACTAAACGGTTGAACAGAGTTTAATACTATTTTTTAAGGAAATGATAATAGAATGGTACACCACTGAATAATGATAAGATGAACATGAGGGCAGGTCAGTTAGCCCATCGTGACAAATTCGCTAGAAATTTATCACGTTTGTTATTTCATCTGAAGTGCTATCAGCAGTCAAGGGCGCTTCAATATATTTCCATAATTTATGTCTTACAAGGATTTCATGTACCCATGTGTCGTCAGGGAGTGAACCTGACATGGTACATTGTTAGCAATGTTTATTTAAAATAACAGTTGTTCAAAAGAGCAACACACAAGTTTCTTGCTCATCATGCGATGAGTTTGCGTTCCGAATGAATGCTAGAATAAAAATTATAACTATTCAATGTATTATATGAATAACGAATATATTTATTTCTATTATAAGTCCATCTAACTAACAATGTCCTTCCCCATAATGCATGAGTCACATGATAACATCATGTCCGTAGTACCGTTCATATTATAAGCGAAGGTTACCACTTACCAGCAAGTGGATCGTCAGTTTGACATTCAACTAGCAAACAAAAATGTTTTTCTATAAGAATTTAAGCAGACAACGCCGCAATACGTAACATAACCATGTATAAAAAGTAAACAAGTGATACGCAATTCTGACCACTTTGAATATACGGCAATTGGTATGTGACTTTAATTATGCATTTCGCGTCTCGCTTCATTAACTGGGACAGAAATGGTAACTTGGGGGACGGGTGGAGGTGGATTGTTAGTAATAAACGAAAGGTAAAATATTTAGAAAAAAAAATTACCATCGTACCGCTCACTATCGACAGGGATTTCATCTCCACACGCTACAACCTATGTGGTCTCGGACAGTGCGGTTTTAGAGGAGCTTCCTCCCGCGTACACTTAGATTGTGGAATGAACTACCTGCCGAGGTTTTCTCACGAGACTACAGCATGGGGTTTTTTCAACAAGGGTATATTGACGTTTCTTAAGGGTCGGTAACGCTCACGTGACACCCCTGGTGTCTCAGGCGTCCATAAGCTACGGTAACCGTTTACCATCAGATGGACTGTATGCTTTTTGTCACCATCGTAGTATAAAAAAAAATGTGGACCTCCAAACAGTTTCTACGCTGGTGAATGTACCAATGGAGGATAATAAGATGAACATGAGATCAAGGCAGTTAGCACATCGTAACAAATTTCACAAATACAGTCCAACTTAATCTTAATATAATATTATAAATGCGAAAGTCTGTATGGATGTTTGTTACTATTTAACGCAAAAAATACTGAACGGATTTTGATGAAACTTTTCAGTAATATAGCTTATGCATCAGAATAACACATAGACTATATTTTTTTATTGAAATTTAACATGAGTGAAACCGCTTGCACGTATAGTGTTATATATGACGAGCTCGGTGGTCTAGCACTTTACTTCCGGGTTCGATTCCTAGCACGGTGCAAACATTTGTATTCGTGTGTATGATTGTTCATATCGGTCTGGGTGTTTTATATGTATATGTATATACCTATGTATTTACAAAAAATGTACTTATATCAATTCTTTAGTTCCCACAACACAAGCTCTGCTTATGGACATGTAATGCGTAGGAATGAAGATAATATTTTAAGGGAGGTGTTACATATGAATTTGAATGGTTATAAGGGCAGAGGACGGCCGAAAAAGAGATGGATGGACTGTGTGAAAGATGATATGGTAAGAAAGGGAGTAAATAACGAGATGACTGCGAACAGGGATGAATGGAAGAGAAAAACATATTACGACGACCACAAATAAATAGGACAATGAAGAAGCAGATGATGATGATAAATACAAGCTCTGCTTTGCGTAAGATTGTCCAGGGTTGTTATTATTATTATATTACTAGCTGTACCCGCGATTTCGTTAGCGTGTATTTTTTTTTTTAATAAAAGATTTTTTAAAATAAAAGTAGTCTAAGTTATTCTTTATTACATCAGCTACCTGCCAATAAAAGTCTCGTCAAAATCGGTCCAGCCATTTCAGAGATTAGCCGGAACAAACAGACAGACAGACAGACAAAAATTGTATTAAATGTTATTTTGGTGTATGTACCGTATTAATATTCAGTAAAAAACGGTTATTTCAATATTACAAACAGACACTCCAATTTTATATATATGTATAGATTATCAATCCTCCTTCCTGGTGTATTTGCCACGAGATCTAAATGACCTGACCTGACCTCATGCTTGCTTGTATGTCATATCACCCTCAACTGGTGCCCCAGCATCAACCATTAGCGTGGGCAGGTGTACCATTCCATTATCGTACATTCCAACATTATCTTTATATTCTTTGCATATAATAAAATCCTAAGAGGCGATAAATGTCTAGCTGTAACAGTCTCACGCAAAAACGAATGTAGAAATTATGATTAAGATTTCTAAGAATACATGAGTTATTAATATATTGTGTGAAAGATGATATGAATAAAAGAAGAGTATGTTTAGATATGACGACTGATAGAGAGCAGTGGAAGAGAATGACATACTGCGCCGACCCCAAATAATGGGATAAAGGCAAGGCAATGATGACATGGGTTATTAATATAGGCTAAAGAAAGCTGAGGAAGGCTTATTCATATTGTGAATATTACTCAATATAGAATAGAATAGAAAATCATTTGTTCAAATATTCTTAATTTAAGTTTTTAAATTCCTTAATTTAACTTTTGAATAGTCATAACATTTTTTTTTATTATGAGTAGCTTTTCATTTCCAACCGAGCATACCGCTCGTTCGGAAAGCTGTCTCATCACAAGAAGAACGAGCAAGAAACTTGAGTGTTGCTCTTTTAAATAATCCTTGTAAATTTACATTTACAAGTGGAAACGTGTGAATACAAACTACCAAACAGCACTAATTTTTTGGGTCGAATATAAATATGCCACACCTATTTATTGTTAGAATTATGTTATTAATATCATAAACGCGTAAGTTTGCTTGCTGTGCCCGTAGTTTATGTAAGGATATAATTTCATTGAATTTTGGAAAATATCATTTACTGTATATTATGACTTGCCAGACATCTAAGGAAGTTTTTTTACACTGGTCAACAAACGAAATAAAAATATATAAATAACTAGCTGTCCCGGCAAACGTTGTTTTGCCTTAAAATAAAAAAAAAATTAGGGGTGGACTACCGCTAACATTTAGGGCGATGAAAAATAGATTTTGGCCGATTCTCAGACCTACTCAATACGCTCACAAAATTTCATGAGAATCGGTCAAGCCGTTTCAGAGGAGTATGGGAACGAAAACTGTAACACGAGAATTTTATATATAAGATTATCTATGCTCAAAGTTGCAGCTGTGTAAAATTTATAGCCTATGTGTAATTCTGATGCTATGTTATTGTAATATTTTATTAAAATCCATTCAGTAGATTTTGTGTAAAACAGTAACAAACATGTATCCATACCATCCATAGTCAAAAACTATCTTATTAATATTATATAAGATATATAATAAGGCTCAAAAGTCTTGTTGCCAGAACATAAATAAAAAAAAAGTAAATGAATGCAAATGTTTGGCTTTTAATGTATGCAATTCGCGGTCGTGCCTCATTTACTCTGCTTCGAATGGCTACCAGTCTTGCATCACAAAGAACATAATATACAAATCTATGTAAAAAATGTTTTCCTTACGGAGACACAAAATATTTGTTTTATGAATATTTGTAAGATTATTAATTGGCATAGGACACTTTAATATGACAAGTAACATGTAAAATTACATCGTTAATCTTCCTAAAAGAAATAAATAAATATTGTTTTTTCAACACAGCATTTCAGCATAGATTCATTTTAAAAAAATGTTGTTTTATATACCTCTTTATTTATGTTTTCAACACATATATCAGAATAGATATTTTTTAAAGGTTTTGCCCAAGCCAATTTTCCAATTAAAAAAGAAAACATTTTTTGCGTATCTGTTATTTTTTAGAAACAATACAATTTGTTGCATTTTTCTTCCTTGTGAAAGATCAAAATAGTTGTTATACGAATCTTATAGATGACTAGCTGTGCCCGCGATTTCGTCCGCGTGGAATTTAAGTTTATTTTTCTAAAATAAAAATAGTTAGGCTATTTTCATTTTAGAAAAATAAACTTAAATTCGTGTTGATAAATCACTACGTCAGTGACCTTTGAGTTATATATATTTAGATGTACAATCTTTTACGAACAAATTATTCTTTATATAGTGCAATGTACAAGGGCGAGATTATCTCTAAAAAGAGATTTCTTCCAGCAAACCTAGAAATAGTTAACAATTATTATTATTATTAAGTTGTTCCATAGACTCAATTGTCATAAGAGCTGTGTCGACTCTTACAGAACGTATTATTCATTGCTCTGTGTCTTTAATTTATGCATGGCGCGGTCGTGCCTCATTTACTCTGCTTCTAGTGGTAACCAGTCTTGCATCATAAAACAAAATAATTGTTGTATTACTCTGTGTAACATTTTTTTCAGACCGCCATATTTGCAAGAATTTATTTACATAGACAATCAAATTAAAATATCTTTATTCATGTAGGTCTATTACAGACTATTATGATATGTCAAATCTACCGTCAGTTCGGAATGATTTCGAGTAATGAAGAACTGAGAAGAAACTCAGCTCTTGTTCTTTTCAAATAAGCTTTTACAGGTTTACAAAACAAAAATAGATATTTATTTTTAAATTCAAATTAGACTCATTTTGAAGATTTGGCCGCGCGCGAACACGCCTCAATAAAAAATTAAATTTGTTTTTGCAAAACTGTTTTTTTTGATACTCTACGAGTTGTTAAACAGATTTAATTAATTCATTATTAAATTTAATTTTTACATATACTAAGTACATATTTTTTAATACATAAAACATACCTAAACAGTGGAAACAGGATATTGTTAGTAATGTGGACTGTTGACCCGATTGTTAGCAATGTACCATGTCAGTTTGACCTCCATGGTTCCTTCATATTATATTATTTCGTACTTCGTTATAGAAACCATCGTGGTAAATTCCAGATGAATTGTCCACGATGGGTCTGATCTGACTTCAGGCTTCATGCTCCTTCACTGGTCGATTTGGCCGTGAAAATATAACCAGATAGACAGACAGTACAGTTTCAGCTTTATAATATTAGTATGAATATTTAAACAAGTGCTCAATTGAGGAGTCAGTACCTACTGTCTATGTAAACAAGTTAGTTACCATTTGAAACTGCGTAAATGAGGGACGAACGCAGAATGCATAAATTAAAGGCACAGAGTAATTAACAATATGGTCTAAAAGAGTTGGTACATCCCTTTTGACATTTTTTTAATGGAATGATGCACCCGCCTACGCTAACGGTTTACGCTGACGGCACCAGTGGAGGATGACAAGATGTACATGAGGTCAGATTAGTTAGCCCGTGACAAATTCACCAGGAATTTATCAGGATGGTTTCCAAGAGGAACCGCGAGGGGGTTAATCTGACATGGTACATGGTAATGGTAATGGGGTCAATAGTACCGTGTCAGGTCGACCTCCACGCGGTTCCCCCTGGTAACCATCGTGTTTACTACCTGACATCATGCCCCGCCAGCGTAAGCCGTTAGCGCAGGCGGGTGCACCATTCCATTATTATCCACAAAAAAAAAATAGGGTCAACAGTCCACATTACTAACAATTCCCTTCACCCCATTTCATATTATTTCTTTATAAAACCTATCATTAAAGTTTCTTAAGTGGACAGCTCAATTTTTTATTCTGTAGTGCTGTTTCTGACGGTTACTGTTTACCATCGGGTGTGCTATCAGCCTATTTGCCGTTCAAAATAAATCAAAAAATCTGCTTACTATCCTTAAATATACATACAACTACTATGCCCGCGACTTCGCGTATGTAGAATAGTGACTTTGGATAACATTTTTAATTATTTAGCCTACTTATAAAAACCAAGAAAAGTTTCATCGTTCTGTCTTCAAACATGACGAATTTCACAAACTTTCATCCACATATTTTATTACCCCTTTAGGAAATTTCTTTTTACAAACTTTGAATATCATCATATCAGCCATAATATTAATCATCAGCCCTAAAAATAAGTTACAATTTCTAGATTTAAAAAGACGATACTTCCATACAACCTTTCATCTCCCCTTTGAAGCCTTTACAACCCTTTTTTCGCATTAAAAAGTATATAATCTATGTCATTTCTCTGGATCTAGACTATCTGTGTACCAAATTTAGCTACTAACTAGTAGCGATTTACATTAACAAAATACACCCACAAAACTAGTAAAATGAATTAAATAGGTAACCAATTTTATGTACAATGAATATAATTTCTGTGAGAACCGTCCATTGCATATTAGTCTTAATCAGATAAAATTGCATCGGACGTTTTAGCATGCTTTCTTTTTCTACTGGTTTCTTACTGCGTGAGGTTACTGTACTTCCAAGTTACAACATAGTCAACAAGAAAATGATAGAATTTAAATTTAATTACGTACGTATATACCATATCATTTTAAATAAATTATTTCGATAAATATTACCGTATTATATATAAAATAAAAATGTTATGTTACTTTAAATTTAAGACATAACCTCAAAGTCATATGTAAATTATTTTTTTTAATTTCTAATAAAGCAAAGAGCATAAATACGTTTCGGTTTATGTCAAAACTTACTTGGTCTTCTTTTGGGTGTTCATGAGTACAATGAACGTGTTGATGTTCGCTTATCACCGTATTGCAAATAACATTTACAATCAATAATAACAACACTAATAAACCAAACACAGGCACAGAACAAGCAATCTTTATTTTAGACATGGTGCGTAGGAATTCGGAGTTTTTTCACTGAATAAATAAACAATGTTTGTTTACATTTTAAAAATGAATCACTGCGATATGACGTCTAAACTACTATCATTTCGCGACGAGACTAAATTATATATATATACATAGCTAGAACAGTTGTTCGATGAATGGACATCGATCTGAAGTTAGCCCCAGCGTTACGTTCATATTTCTATTTCATTCTAACCTATACGGCGTAATGCTTCATGAGGGAGACAAAAAGGTCCGGTGTGTAGAATGCATCCATAGATTTGACAGATAAGGTACCTATATATAATAAATGCAACGATGCAACTAACCATAGACATTTATTATTTATATTTCCCATAGATGTAGCGATTTCGTTTATGAACATATATGAAGGTATGCGTATAATCTGAGCACAAAATTCTTTTTAATTTTTATTTCTTTCTTATTACGGTTTGAAGTTTTAGAGGTTAGATCAGCTGTTCAGATATGAAACGTCAGATAGATATGAAAAGTGGATTTTTTTTATAAAAGGATCTAACGGGTTAAGAATACGCATATGTAAACTGCACTCGCGTCTGATGTTGAGTTCTTACCTTGTTTTTATTGTTGTTCATCTAAAATAGCTAGACACTTAATCTCACAGCCCAAACCCCTATAGTGAGGGAATAATGAGGGTGACACCCCTTGACGAAAAATTTCTTTTTCTAAGTACCTATTCAAGATATCTTCATGAAATAGAAACCATATATGACTATAAATAAACTAATTATAATGAATTTCTTTATAAATTTTTGCAATATTAAAAACTGTAAAAAACGAGAATTATTTTATGGGGTGGTTTTTTATACCAACCCCAAAAATGACAAATAAATACAACTAGGCAAGTTTCGTAGGTACATTTTCCCAGAGGAATAACTCGTGAGAAAAATAAGTAACTTATTGAGAGATAACTACAATTAACTTATTAGTAGCACGGTGTCAGTGGTCTGACGGTTTAACGCACCGCCTTACGTCCGGTGGTCGCAGGTTCGATTCCTACCCCTTTGCAAACATTTATATTGGTGGTATAAAAGTATAACTGTTGGTTTAGGTGTTTTAGATATTAATATGTATATAGGTGGTTTATTTTATGCATGATAATGAATGGTGCACCCGCCTGCGCTAACGGTATACGCTGGCGGAGCCCCAATGGAGGATGACGAGTATGAGGCCAGGACAGCTAGCCCATCATGTCAAATTCAGCAGAAATTTAACATGATTTCCAGAGGAAACCGCGTGGAGGTCAACCTGACATGGTACATTGCTAGCAATGGGATTATTAATCCACATTATCAAAAAGCTTATTCCCAAATTTTTTTAAAAGAAGATTGTGCAAATACTTGCGTGTGCGTGTTGCTCTCTTAAATAATTATTTATTATTTATAACTTTACAAAGCGTAACTCGGTGGTATCTATGCAAACTAGGTCATAATGTGACAATAAATATTATATATTTAGCACGCATACAAACACACGGACATACTGACCACGTTTATGTAATGTTACGTGTGTCGCATAAGTATTGTGTGAAAGTGGTCAAACAAGATACGTGTGCTCTATGAGTTGTAGTAGTCGAGCGACTCACAGGCTACTAATTGTGGCCGACAGCGACACTTTATCGGTGTATATTTATTTATATGTGTAGGAATAATGTTGTTTTATTAATGTGGATTTAGATGTAATAATATTGTTATTTTAATATATATATATAATGCGAGAGGACTAAAACAATTAAATAAAAATAAGAATTGTAGAATTACTTATCGTTTGTGTTTTATTAAGTTTCCAAATGCTCAAAAAGTGACTGATTTATTAATAAGTTAATTAATTATAGTGATAAGGAATATCGAGATCTTTAACTTAATAATATGATGATATTATGCTATTATTTAAAATTGACAACTGTCTGTTTGATTGATTTAAAATACCACATTACATGCAATAAAATTACATTTCGTATCATTTATAAGATAACTGATAATAACATATGTAATTTCTTTTATTCAAAACTATGGTCAAATGTCTATTTCCTCATTTAGTTATGGCGAGTTAGGAAGAATTTGTTTATAATTACTGTACATAAAACAGATATATAAGTCAAAATTATTAATACCATTTATGCACTTTGAAAGTACTTTGACATTAAGATTTTTTATGAACCTTAAAAGAGATTTTTATGAACCCCATAATGTAGTCTCTAGAGCTTCAATTTAAGAGATGCAATAATGTTTACTACACACATATATATATTAATGCAAGAGTATATATAGTACGGAAGAGATTGCTTGAGCGATAAGACCGCCTTTTGTACACAGTACATTAAAATCTGTTTAGTATAATTCTCGTATTAGGTACCTACATGATTGGTGCAATAAAGAGATAAATAAATAATAAATAAGCGATAAATAAATAGATACTTAGTATTAGTTGCTCGTCTGTATCTCCGAGATCATCAAAGTCAATAGATCATTACTGTGCACACATTGCCACTTGTCTGGTATGAAAGTTGTTTCCACATCTTTTACCCGATTGTGTCGCAACTAAAGGTAAAATGTTAGATTAGATATTTCGAACGACTGATATCTAGTCAAGTACATGTCCAGGGCCGTAAAACTACTTAATAAAAAAAAGTCATCATCATCTGCTTCTTCCTTATTCCATTTATTTGTGGTCGACGTAATATGTTTTTCTCTTCCATTCATCCCTGTTCGCAGTCATCGCGTTATTTACTTCCTTTCTTACCATATCATCTTTCACACAGTCCATCCATCTCTTTTTCGGCCGTCCTCTGCCCCTATAACCATCCACATTCATATGTAACACCTTTCTTAAAATATCCTCATTCCTACGCATTTCACTAATAAAAAAAAGTACATGTATGTATTATAAAATAAGATTGTTGGTAAGGTAATGAATTTACATCGACATATTATTTTTCTTACATTTTTTATGTAGATAGATAAATGTTTTATTAACATCTTCAGCACACAACACAAAATAAAGATACAATTTATAATAAAAATAGTAGGTATACACTAACAATAACAATAAATAGACAACTGTATGACAAATATGTCACATATAGCGTGCATATTACCACAGATAAGATAATTTTACTGAATTCGGCGTGCTAGAGCAGTGCCAAAAGGCGGTAATTCAGTGCGATTTATTGATTTTCAGCTATAAATTACAGTAGGCACGAATAAAGCTTTGATATAGTAGAAGTATGTAATATTATGTTATCTGTGGTAGAAGAGAGTTTTGTTTACGATAAGGCGCAAAAATTGAGCAAAAAACACCGATACCGTATCGGCTTTACCATTGCTGGAAGGTGAACTGCATTAAACAGATTATTTTTTTATAATAAGGTTTCAATACCGTAGAATCTACCATTGCTGGAAGGTGATTCCACATTGTGGTTGTGCGTGGCTAAAGTTTCTAGAAAACCGCATTGTGGAGGACCGCCATTCATCCAGATAATCAGAATGATATTTCAGATCCACGCGGGTTATTTCCAAGAAGAGATGTATTAGGTGTTACTATCTTTACATAGTATAAAACAAAGTCGCTGTCGCTGTCTGTCCGTCCCTATGTATGTTTAAATATTTATGGAGGTCATGACCCCCCTGGATCGGCCGTTGCCCATAACCCTCAATAAAAAAAAAATAGGAACAGTAAAATCTTACTACATTTTCCTGGCTACTTAGTACATATAAAAAACTTAATAATATTATAAACGAGAAAGATTGTAAAGTATGTTTGTTACTCTTTCACGCAAAAACTACTGAACAGATTTTGATGAAACTTTACAGTAACATAGCTTATCTAACATATAAGCTATATTACTGTATTATAGGCTAATTGGCTATGTTTTCATTGAAATTTAACGCAGATGAAACCGCGGGTACAGCTAGTATCTCTATAATGAAACAAATTGATAATGTAGTATAAATATATTTATTTGTAACATAATAATAACTAAATTCCAATAAGCTTCTTAAAGAAACTCTTAGATGAGAGACACCTTTGGCTCACGCAGTGCGGGCACCTGGAATAACACACAGAATTTAATAGTAGAAAATCAGCGCTGCAGTGACACGCTGCGGCACCAGCTGAGTGGAGGCTCTTTCAGCTCATAGCAAAATATTAGTTTTTAAGTTTTCTATATTTTTACTCTGTAGCATGATGCTGAATAAATGATTATTATTATTATTGTTTATGCATATATTTTATATGTATATATCTCCCTTTTATGGGGTGTTATTTTTATTATTATACATAGGATAGGATAGGATTATTATTATACATACCAGTACCAATACAAACATGAAATTATTAATTTCATCAAAAGAAACATTCATTATAACCAATGGTCGATTCGATCATAATTAATTTAAAATTTAAGTAAGACAACAATAAACAATAATAATAATCTTAGGAAATTAATCTTAGTAAAGATTGTGTTATGGGTACTAGATAACTGATGCAAATACATAGATTTTATTTTGTAAATACATACATATTATACATAGAAAACACCCTACCGGATACAAATAATCATATCATAGTCATGAATATAAATATTTGCACCGTGCGAGGAATCGAACCCGCGACCATCACCATAAAGCGGTGTGCTAAACCGCTAGACCACCGAGGCCGTCATAATCAAATAATAATAAATAAGGCATCTATATAGTAGATATTCTTTTATTATTTTATCATAGACATTTCTTACCTGGTGAGGAACTGGTTGCTCAGCCTGGGACCGTTCTTCAAATGGTTCGCCACCACGTCTGCCAGCGCCGCTATGAATACAGGATGGTCGTTAGGGGTCGCCACCCGTTCTATTTGCTGTACACCGGCCTGTAAGGTAGATAAAAAGGTTTCTTTTAATATGTGCCTACACTTGTATTTCTGTCAACATTCGACTCTTCTAGTAGTACCTCTCCGAATAACATAGATTTAAGCTCAGTGTAAAATCAGTCCACGTTACGACTCCGCGTCGAATGTACGCCTTATTAATTGAAATTCAAAATATCTTTATTCATGTAATCCAGTACAGACTCTTATTATATATCAGATCTACTGTCAGTTCGGAATGATTTCGAGATGAGAAGAACTAACAAGAAACTCAGCTCGTATTCTTTTCAAATAAATGTTGTACATATTTACAATAATACAGATTCAGTTTTTAATTCAAACTTGGGAGAATAGTGACTACCAGCATTTGCTATAGCAATTTTGTCAAAGGCTAGTCTAATCAGTGTTCGTAACCCGAATAGACCAGTAGCCTACAAGCAGCACCCGTTCCCGAGTATGACGGATGAGCCAGTCATCATTCAATATACTAACCTCTTTAGCGAGTTCGTCACAGTATTCGATATCCAGTTCATGCAAAGTCTCTATGTGTTCATTCACAAACGCTATAGGCACCAGGATGAGATGCTTGCGCCCCTGTTTTGCATACGCCTGAAAAAAAAAGTCTAATTATTTACTAGCGCCACCTCCCGGCTTCGCACGGATGTATTACAGATCTTTGAATTTCTTGGTTTGTTCTATTAACACGCATGTACTATACATATAAACCTTCCTCTTGAATCACTCTATCTACAATTGTTTCTACCAGTTGTTTAGTAACCACAACACAAGCTCTGCTTACACACTGCTAAATATATATTTTATTAACAATTTTTCATAGCATTGAAAAATATATATACAACGCTAAGTTTTTAACCTTCTACCAACACGAAACTTCTTCTACCAACAAGAAAAACACGAAAACTATGTCACTATATTCGTAACATATTAAATATAGTGAGATAGTTTTCGTGTTTTTTTTACAAAGCTTCTAGTCTCTATAAACCTAATCGTGCTGGTAGTTTTAAACTTATTTTGTATTAAAATACAGTAATTGAGGAATATATTTAATATGTTACGAATATAGTGACATAGTTTCGTCTTTTTCTACAATGTCAATCAACAGCTAGATGAATAATAAATATGACGTTGGTCTATAAAAAGTATCTGTTATACCATTACTCCCTCCCAATGGAAAACAAAGCTTCTAGTCTCTATAAACCTAATCGTGCTGGTAGTTTGAACGACGTTGCAAACGACGTGGCACTTGCAGCTGCGGTGTTGTGGTAGTGGCAGTGGCGCCACGTGATGTCGACGGAAAAGTTGCATGCTCATCTTGTAACACTTACCTTGATTGCCTCATCAGTGTACGGCTGCAGCCACGGCAGCGGTCCCACCTTGGACTGCCAGACCAGCCTGTACGAGTTGGGCACTTGCAGACTGCTCATTGTGGCGGCAACGGTCGCCGCCACTTCATGCGGGTATGTATCTCCCCGTGACACTGCCTTAAAGGTATTATACTAATATTATTAACGAGAAAGTTTGTAAGTATGAATGGATATGTGTATGGATGTTTGTTACTCAATCACGCAAAAACTACTGAAGGGATTTTGATTAAGTTTTACAGTAATATAGCTTATACATTAGAATATATATAGACATAGACTATAATATTTCAGCTAGTATATATATAAAATTCTCGTGTTACAATAATAGTTACCATACTCCTCCGAAACGGCATGATTTTTATGAAACCCCTAACTGATAAGGTTTGTCCACCCCTAACATTTTTATTTTATTTATTTTAATTTTTTTTTATAGAAAAACATACAACACAAAATAATATATACCATTAACCCCTATTTTTAATAGCGATTTTAATTTATATGGCGTTTATAAAATAACGTTTGCGGGATCAGCAAAATATAATATATATATATATATAGCAGCTTACGTTCTTAAATTTTAAGGGTGAACCCTTAACATTTAGGGGTATGAAAAATAGGTAGTAGCCGATTCTCAGACCTGCTGAATATGGATACAAATCAGTCAACTCGTTTCGGAGGAGTATGGTAACCAACATTATGAAACGAGATTTATATATACAAGACTAGCTGTACCCGCGACTTCGTCCGCGTAAATAATGAAAAAATATTTAACTCAATTAACACAATATAAGTCAAATAAATAAGTTTCATCGTTTTAGCTTCAAAAATGATAAAAAGTAAAAATAAATATTTAATCAATAGGCTAAAAATAAATTTCAAGCTTCTAGCTTTAAACATGACGATACATCTATATGACCTTGGATCTACCCTTTCAATCCTCTTGCAACCCTTTTTCACATTAAAAAGTAACCTATGTCCTTTCTCAGGATCTAGTCTATCTATGTCTGTTTCAAATTTTAATTTAAATCGGTTCAGTATTTTTGGCGTGTAAGCGAGACAAACAGACAAAGTTACTTTCATATTTATAATATCAGTAAGGTATTTAATAAACAAACCCTAAAAAGACAAAGAAAAAAGTTTAATCGTTCTAGCTTCCACAACCACACAAACAGCAAATTTCCACAATAACTTTCATTCTCTATTTTATTTTACTACCCCCCCTCCCCCTAAGAGTAAAAATTTTACAAACATTGAATATCATATTTATTGATATTTAAACAACAGCCTAAAAATGAGTCTCAAACTTCTAGTTTTAAAAAATGACGATTCTTCCATACAGCGTACCATTGCAACCCCCTTACAATCCTTTTTTCACATTCAAAAGTACCCTATATTCTTTGTCCGGGTGTAAACTAACTGTGTACCAAATTTCATTTAAATTTTTATTTTGTTTTGGAGCGTAAGACTGACAGAAAGACAAACAGAGTTACTTTCACAGTTATAACATTAGTGGGGTATTTAAAAATCTACCCCAAAAGAACCAATGAAAATAGTTTCATCGTTCTAGTTTCAAAAATTACGAATTTACATAATAACTATCATCCCCTATTTTATTTTACCCCCTTAAGGGTATTTTTTTACAAACAATGAATGTCATATTTATTTATATTTAATCCACCGCCTCAAAAATAAGTTTCAAGCTTCTAGCTTCAAAAATGACGATTTTACATAAAAACTTGCATCCCCTATTTTATTTTACCCCCTTAAGAGTATTTTTTTTACAAACAATGAATGTCATATGTATTTATATTTAATCAACAGTCTCAACAATAAGATTCAAGCTTCTAGCTTCAAAAATGACGTGTTTACATAAAAACTTGCATCCCCTATTTTATTTTACCCCCTTAAGGGTATTTTTTTTTACAAACAATGAATGTCATATGTATTTATATTTAATCAACAGTCTCAACAATAAGATTCAAACTTCTAGCTTCAAAAATGACGTGTTTACATAAAAACTTGTATCCCCTATTTTATTTTACCCCCTTAAGGGTAATTTTTTTACAAACGATGAATGTCATATTTATTTATATTTAATCAACAGTCTCAACAATAAGTTTGACGTTAAAAATGACGATTCTTCCATACAATCTTTCATCCCCCCTTTTAACCCCTTACAACCCTTTTTTCGCAATAAAAAGTAGCCTATGTCCGTTCTCAGGGTCTAGACTATCTGTATACCAAATTTCATTCAAATCGGTTCAGTAGTTTTGGCGTGAAAGCGAGACAGACAGACAGAGTTACTTTCACATTTATAATATTAGTTTTTGTCGCAGCACAAAAATATATTTTTATCATTTCAGTACAAATAATAATTTTACAGTATTAATCTACAAACCAACATTTTGTTTCTTACAATCAGCTAAATAATTTAAATAGTTAAATAATATATTGCATAATGAAAAGGTAATTTATTTTATAAAAAAGAAAGTTAGTTTTTATTTTAGTGAAAAATAAGAAAATTTTTCTATTTTGATACAACAACCATATATTTATTAATACCTATACTTTATTAATTTTGTGTTAATGCTTTTTAAATAAACACCCACACATTATTTCTGTATAACCTACAAAAAATGGGTAAATAATTTAATTTCGGATAGTGCTGTGGCACTGCAAAGAATGTTGTGGTGTGCCACAACATTCTTTAAAAAATGTAAATAATAAAATGTGAAGAAATTGTGATTGTTATTAAGTTTTTTTTTTTTAATTTTGTCAGAACAGGGAAACAACATTAAAATTTGACATTTATTATTATTTAACATTGGACATTGACTTTAATTTTTGTAGTTTATATTGTAAAACTTTAAGTTGGGCTAAACTGGGCTTGTATCCAGAGCCGTAAAACAAATTAATAAAAAAAATCGCCAAATTTGTCTCGCAATCGGCCAATTTCAGGTTTAAAGAAAAAACACATACACACGATATACGATTTTATCATAAAAAAGTGTCAAAAACAATATTTTCACTAAACGTCAACGTCATGTTTCCGGCAAGATCTTTCGTTTTACATTATGTTATCTGTGGTTTTGTTCCCTGATGGATACTTTATTGGCGCAAACGCACGCGATGTGTTGATTGGTTGTTAGCTAGTGAAATGAAAAGATGGCGAATGGCGCAAACGTACGCGATGTGTTGATTGGCTGTACGCTAGTGAAATGAAAAGATGACGAATAAAGATTCAACCGCATAAAGATAACCTTGTATTTCCATTTTGAACCCCTTACAACCCTTTTTACGCATTAAAAAGTAGCCTATGTCCTTCCTCTGCGTCTAGACTATCTGCGTACTAAATTTCATTTAAATCGGTTCAGTAGTTTTGGCGTGAAAGCGAGACAGACAGACAGACAGACAGACAGAGTTACTTTCGCATTTATAATATTAGTAAGGATGATATGGTACATACAACATACCTTCAAAGGCAGGCTATGAGCTGTGAACAGTATCACCACGTCATTCCTTATTGTACTATCAAACGCTTGTAGCTTCTCCTTGATCCGTTCAGCGAATACCTTCGCCAGTAGAGGATGTGTGGGCCACCGTTCTATCATGCTGAATTTTATACCACTTGGCACCTCTCTGAAATACATTTTGTTTAATTAATTATAATTGGCAACATTAATAATAATTTACATTTAAAGCTAAAAAGGACTTGTATCCAGAGCCGTAAAATATTAAATAAAAAAAATCCATTTAAATTTGTATGATGGCAACTCTCTCTCTCTTCCGAACGCCATCGTTGAACTAACATCGTATCTTACTGTAAATAATTCTAAATATAAGTTAATTGGTTATACACGGGCCGATCTTTTATTTATATCGCCCTCGACACTTCTGCCACGAAGCCTACCCAAGCAGACGACACGAACGACGATAAGGAGGAAACCCACAGTCCACAACTCCAACACACAGGATGAGTCCAAATATCAGGCTACACATGTTTCTGGTAATAATTTTACAATTGTTTTAATTAGTGTATTTGAACGCCTGTCACTGAAATATTGATAACTCCAACGCTGTCAAAACTGCATCTTAAAAGCACCAATCTACATCACCAACTTTGAACTTCAAAACTGTGCCAACATCGCCACAATTTGGGAGAACAAGCACCAAATATAAGACACGCCTTGCTACTATCATGAACGAACTGGCTCAAATTTTAAAGAAAGAAAGAAAGAAAGAAATCAATTATTTGTTTTAATTGGAAGTGTATTTGGAATGGCGAAGCTGCCTGCGTTAACAGTGTATGCTTGCTGGGCACCAATTGAGGACATTTCATGGCGCTATCTAGACCCAAGCCAGACAGAGCATGTGTTAAGAGTACTAAACAATACTAATAACTTGTGGTCGCCTAATGGTCGAAATTCGACCATTATTAATATAACATGCAGCAAGACCATAGACAAATAACATTATAGACAAACAATATTAATCTATTCTCAATTTGACCACAGAATTTAACAATAAACAAAAGAGTATGCTTGTTTGTGTCAAATACATCTGAGTATAATATTGTTTTTATTGATTTAATGTATTTTTAAAGCATAATTTAAAAAAATATTAGCTGTTTTAAATTTGACGCAGTCATTATTTATACGTATAATTAAAATCACGAGATCTTACCACGTTTTGTATTCATTTGTTGAGTTCCCGATATTTCGGCAGTGTTTCAACCACCATGATCACGGGTAAACTCATGTTTGTCAGTGTATATAAATGTGGTAAGATGCCGTGATTTTTACTAATTATACGTAAAAATATTAGCATTCAGCATATCGTATATAAACTATAAGTGTGCCTTTCAAACTCCTCCGTCTGCACCATTTCGTAAAACGTAAAACTGTGTACAAAGTTTTTGTTTTATGACGTATATAGTAATAAACATATTTATTTTCTTTCTTCTTCTTTACATATTATAAAACAAAGTCACCGCCGCCATCTGTTCGTTTATATCTTTTAAATTACGCAACGGATTTTAATGCAGTTTTCAGCAATAGATAGAGTGATTTGTAATGTATGCGTGCGAAGCTGTGATGGGTCGCTCATGTAATAAATACACATACCTATTCCTGTAGAAGTCTGCTATTGCATTCAAACTGGAGCCAGTTGTAGCGCAGCTGTATTGAGGATACTGAGAGAAGATCACCGCCCTCTCCACACCGTCGCTGTGAATTGAAAACATAATAGACCAGTGTTCCCAACGTGGGGCCCACGCCCCTCAGGGGGACTATTCGAAAATGGACTCTATTATCTTGTTATATAGAATGTAAATTTCAATTTTTCATTATTGTCTGTTGTACATGCACTGTGGAACATTCCCGTATTATAATTCATCACCATCTATATTCTTTCTGATAGTCCTATCCATTTCTATCCACATTCATGCAGTAACAAAAATCTTTTTGAGGAAGGAAAGAGAGAGTCTTTCCTTCTATGTTCATGTAGTTACAAAAAAAGTTACCGTTCAATTTCCTGGAAGGCATCTTCAGTAAATGGAGGAACATATCGAAACGCGACGTAATGCTTATGTGGTGCCGTTTCAGGTAACATCTGGTCTAGAGCTTCCGTCAGCATTCTACCTGAAGACAAGCATCAGACTTAATCAAATCAAATCAAATAAATAATATTTATTTGGCTTCTGTCTATGTATAGTATTGTATAGGCTGATAATTGTACTCACTCTGAGTATTAGTCCATTTCAGTATGGGCGAAAATATACTAATTAAAACATATAATTGTAAAAGTATTACTACAAGTATCTACAGTCTGATAATTGCACTCAGCCTGCGTATATGTATAGCCTGATAATTGGACTCAACCTGTGTATATGTATAGCCTGATAATTGGACTCAACCTGTGTATATGTATAGCCTGATAATTGGACTCAACCTGTGTATATGTATAGCCTGATAATTGGACTCAACCTGTGTATATGTATAGCCTGATAATTGTACTCAACCTGTGTATATGTATAGCCTGATAATTGGACTCAACCTGTGTATATGTATAGCCTGATAATTGGACTCAACCTGTGTATATGTATAGCCTGATAATTGTACTCAACCTGTGTATATGTATAGCCTGATAATTGGACTCAACCTGTATATATGTATAGCCTGATAATTAGACTCAACCTGTGTATATGTATAGCCTGATAATTAGATCCAACCTGTGTATATGTATAGCCTGATAATTGTACTCAACCTGTGTATATGTATAGCCTGATAATTGGACTCAACCTGTGTATATGTACAGCCTGATAATTGTACTCACCCTGTGTATATGTATAGCCCGATAATTTTACTCATCCTGTGTATATGTATAGCCTGATAATTGTACTCACCCTGTGTATTAGTCCATTTCAATATGGGTGAACCGCCACCAATCTCGCTGTACTTCTTCTTCACCTCCTCGGTCCTGCGCGTGGCGATCCACGGGCCCAGCTTACTCTGCACTGGGAGCTGTATCATGTCGCGGTCTGTCATGATGCGCAGCAGATATTCTCCAACCTGAGGAATTATACATATAATATTAAATAACAATGTAAATAAAACTATGAATCAGATTTAAAGGCAGGGGAGAATCTATCTAAGGGCTTTTTGGGCTGCAGCCCAGAGCGCCGAGGATACAAAGGGGGGCCCTTTGTATCCTCTGAGCCCTGGGCTAATCCGCACTGAAACAATATTTGGAATATAAAAAATATCTAGAATATTAAAAAAACTGCAAACCTGAGCTCAACCCATAAAAGTGTGTCTATCGAAAGGAATGGGAATTTCTGGTCGCTTGTTTTTGGTCAGTGTATTTATTTAATTGAGCAATATAATTAGGTTGGCCCCTAAACAGATTTAGTCCAGGGCCCCACAAAATCACAATCGGCCCCTGTTTAAAGGAGTCCATAATTATAGTTAATATTAAATAAATAATTATACAAATTCAAATTCAAAACCTTTATTAATCGACACAAAATTATATATTCTAACCAAAATATTTAATTAAAAGTTTAAAAGATAAAAGAAATATTAGTTATATATATTATAATTAAAAGTAACATAAACTACTTTTAATTTTGCACATCAGTCTCTGAGTCAACATGTCCTTTAGACACAAAGGCTTCC
The DNA here is from genome assembly GCF_030625045.1 of Achroia grisella. NCBI lineage: Eukaryota > Metazoa > Arthropoda > Insecta > Lepidoptera > Pyralidae > Achroia > Achroia grisella. The sequence goes on from NW_026712761.1 coordinate 892,562, forward strand.
TCCAGCGTTTTCAATTTGAATTTGAAATAATTGTATAATTATTTCACTAATTTTACAGATTCAGTTGTTAAGAACTTAATACAAAGTCTACCTGATCTGTGGTCTGTGGTCCACCCATGTTTAACATCACAATAGCTGTCTTCGGCTTGGCCAATGTCTTTGACTGTATGCTGTATGCTGCTATACTGACATGAGCAAACTTACAGCTATTCATACGAGCTGGAATTAAACAATTACATTATTTATTTCAATAACAATAATAGCCTTTTTTACTGTTAACTTTTGAGTTCACAGTTTTTTTCAATTATATATAATTGGAAAAAATTGTAAACTTAGATAGATAGATATTATACTAGCTGGGCCTGCATTTTTAATTATTTAGGCTAATTATAAAAAGCCTAAGAAAATTTAAAAATGAGAACAGTTTGACATATTGTATGGAAATTCATCATTTTTGAAACTAGAAGGATGAAATCTTTATTTTCTCCTACTTTATTTTACACCAAGGGTCAAATTTTTACAAACTTTGTTTGTCATGTTTATTTATATTTAATCAAAGCCTAGCCCAAAAATAAGTTTCAAGCTTCTAGCTTCAAAAATGGCAATACTTCCATACAACCTTTCAACACATACAACTCTATTTCATATCAAAAAGTAGCCTATGCCTTTCTCAGAATCTAGACCATGTGTCTAATTTAATTCAAATTGGTTCAGTAGTTTTGGTGTGACAGCAGGACAGACAGACAGATTACAGTTAGACGGAGTTACTTTCACAGTTATAACATTAGTAAGGATTTTGCAGTAATTACATCCCTGTTAGATTTATTTCATAATATTTTCCAAAACAATGTAGTAATACTTGTTATTCTGATATGCCTATAATTTCATTTTTAACATTTTTAATAATAATATATCTATTTTCTATCACATGTGCTCAGTTCAGTCTTCATTTTACAGTTGCTCAGCTATTTGCAGTTAATTTTAAAAATAATGAAAAAGTAATAAAATTTGTTTTTACAGAGTTACATAGACTATACATAAACAAAATATAACTTCACAACAGTTACCCAGAGTGGCTAGTCAGAGGGATTATAAATTGTAATGTAGTAGTAAACAAACTTGAAATACATACATAGGTGCTCTGTTCATTTTTATAAAACTCATCAAGTTAAGTGCACCCAGGCAATGCCAGGATGGTATATATTACAATAAAGTGTTTATATGCTTACCTAATATTGAGATCATTTTCATATTTAATTTAATAATTAGATTACTAAATTATGAAGTTCCAGGATGGCGTAGGAATAAACTGTACTGTGAATAATAATAGTTAAGTATATATGTTATACATAAATTAAAAATATCTGCACAATTAAATAACACAATAATGTTTGTAATTGAATTACTTTAATAACTTAACATATTTGATATATTTTAGTAATAAAATAAATATCAATTGATGTTTATTAAATGTTATGAACATAATAATGAATAGTAATGGGAACAGTTATCAGAACTTTCAGCAAATCAAAGGAAAACACGTAGTGCAGTGGGTACTGACTTAAAATTATAATGTATTTTTATTTACCTTTTATAATTTATAAAATAAAACACTATAAAGAGTCAACATAAATTTTAATAAAGAATTTCTAAAACATAACAGTTAAAATATAATAAATTTATAATGTCATGTAACATGTCAAGTACGTATTCCGAATTTCTGAACTGCGATGAAGCATAGAGTAGATTTTTATAAATTTATTGATGTATGTAAATACCAATGCTTAGTTAAAATAAAGGATTACTGCAGAATATTTTTAGGCAATCTTTTATAATTTTTATTTAGTAATTGTTTGTTTCGAAATGGCAAATAATGCAGAATTAAATACATTAGGAGCCTACAATTCCTTTAATTTCTTTTCTCTGTGGTTAGTCGAATACAGTGCAAAAGTAAAGTGATATTGACTATGCTTTATTTACATCAATCAACGTCAAACGATATTTTTTTTATTGTGATCATTGTGATTTGTGAAAGTAATTATTTTATTCATACGATACAAACAATTAATATTTCTATTTAAAAATGTCTTGTCGCAATGCTTCTCATGCTGGTAGTTGGTACACAGAAAATGGTATGTACCCTTCTGTTATAATTATTGTAATATAAGCAATTTACCAGAATTAAATTTTGCATCCATTTAAAGCTATTTTAAAATTACTATTAACTTGCCAAACTACACATTGTATCCCTTTCAATCCTGACTGTATTCAGTAATAATTATAATAATATAGGTTAATGACCTTTCTTTGTATGACTTCGTAAATCACTACGTAACGAAATTTGTGGTTGTTTTATTTACATACGAATATTAATTTTGGAAACTGCAATTAACAATGAAGTGTGTTTTAACTGCCTGGATAAAACTATAGGAATGTGCATTTATGTGTCCATAAAAACTGAGTCTTTTTTTTTAATAATATTAAATAATGCTTTTGAACAAATTTGTAAACAGAATGTTTTTGTTGTTATTAATTTTTGTTCTGTATTTTTTTAATTAGATTAAAAGTTTGTCATTTGACTTTTTATCGTCTGTTTGACTCATTTCATTGAAGTTTTACTTTGAATGACCAGACTGATTGAAGTCATTGACTGTAGTATGACATTACAATGACAAGTAAAATATTGTGAACTCGTTTGTTGCGTTCAGAAATTAAAATCTTAATTTGTACTTTTTATTATTATAGTTAAATTAGATGATTACTTATATTAATAGATTTTATTTCTTATATTTATTTAAAATCATATTGTTTTCACTTATATACACATTAAACAACCTATTGTTATGAAAAAGCCTTGTTTGATTTTCAAACTGAACCGAAATCATTTTGTCGTTGCTATGACAACACTGACAGCCATTCAAATAAACGTCAATTTGAGAAGTAAAAAATTATTCTGTTATTGGATTTTATGTGTTAAAAGATCGTTTAAAATGTCTGAGAAATCAAAAACAATGCCTCCGTCGACATCAAAAGTTGTGAAAACCAAACGACCATCAACAGTTAGTACTATTACAACGTCGTCGCGCGGGAAAATTGCAACTGCGAAAGAAACGAATGTCGGCCGACCTAAAAGTAATAAAAACACAACAATATTGGGTGAAGCAGACGTGACTATGATGCGCCAAGAAGTTTCCATGCCCGATTTTAATGCTGAACACCGTCAAATAGCTTACGGAAAGTTTTTACGCGCAATGCTAGAAGATTGTTTGGTTGACGAGAAAATTGAGTTGGAACAAACAAAAATGGACATACAAATGGCACAATTAGCTGATAGATTTGAAAAAACAGTGGATCACTTAGATAAAACCAATAGGAGACTGAAGGATATATCATTTGTGGTAGAGCAAAAGAGGTATGTGAAATTTTAACTTACAACTTTGTAACATGCACTGCTTAGTAGCTTTATGTTTCTATGAAACAGTGCAAAACATACCTGTAGGTCTATAGCAGACATCTATTATGAGTAAAAACTACTATGATTTCTTATCATAGTTTGATCTGAGTAATATCTTATATTATAAATGGAAATGTTTGTGAGTATGGATGGATGTTTGTTAATCTTCCATGCAAGAACTGCTGGATATTGATAAAACTTTGCAGTAATATAGCTTATACAACAGAATAACATATAGGGTAATCTTATATATAAAATTCTCGTGTCACATTTTTCATTCCCATACTCGTCCGAAACGTCTAAACCGATTATCATGAAATTTTGTGAGCGTATTAAGTAGGTCTGAGAATCGGCCAACATCTATTTTTCATCCCCCTAAATGTTAGGGGTAGTCCACCCCTAAATTTTTTTTAATTTAAGGCAAAACAATGTTTGCTGGGACAGCTAGTATTACTATATATACCAAATTTAAAATACACTTTTTTAAATTACAGATTACTAGATTTAAAAAATCAAGATTCATCACATTTCTACTCTATGACAGAGTCTTCCAATGCTGAAGAGCTTCTCCAAAATCTATCAGCCACAGAACAGGCTTGTCTGGACAAATTGGAAACTAAAAATATTGATTTTGGCTACAATAAAGACACTGGCCATAAACAACTGCTGGATGCTGTGAATGATGCCATTGAAGGATTGGAACAGATTAAAAAACATTCAAACTTGGACATAGACAAATTCAAAGAGTATGAAAAGTCACAGAAGAATATTGAAGATTTAGATAAAGACAGATTCGATTTGGAAAGTTTAAAATCTGAATTTGAGTCTAAGTTCCCGAAATTCAATGAAAAACTACTGAAGGAAGTGTCCGATAAAATAGCTAAAATGATGGATGATTAATTTGTTTTGTTTATATCTTTAAATAATAATTGTATATAAATATAGTTATTTGATCAATTGGAACTTTTATTTCTTCTTAACACTAAACAGAGAAGCATTTACTTGCATGGCAAGTTGACATAGTGATGTTAACACACATAATTTTGTCGATACCCATCTATTGATGACATTTTAAACTTCATATTTACATTGTATTTTCAATTAAGAATTTTATAATATACTAGCTGCATCACATTCATCATTATATATGCCCAATTTACATAATATCTTTTTAAATTATAGCCTATGTGTTATTCTGATGTATAAGCTATGTTACTGTAAAGTTTCATCAAAATCCAGTCAGCAGTTTTTGTGTGAAAGACTAACAAACATCCATCCATACCCATAAACTTTTGAGGTTATAACATTTGTAAGAATTGTTTATACCGATCTTATAATAAAGATTTTTAACAACACCATCTATTGATGATAAATAACAACAAGTAAAGCAACTATACAGTACTGTTTCTTATGTTACTAATGAATGCATTTATGTACTTGTAGCTATATTAAAAATGTTTATTGCCTCCTTTAGGTGATATTTTTCCCAAATTAATTTAACCTAAATATAGAAATGTATTTACCAATATATTCTGTGAAAAGGTAATAATAATTCCTATAACCATTTTTACATTAATTATTGCAATAGGACAGTTTTCACCTTGTCAGCATTTTATGATTTATTTATTATAAATCATAAAATCTTACTGTATTAAAAAAAAATCACAAAGTGTGGAAAATCTCCCCTAAAGTTTTAATTAAAAATTCGAAATTTCTCAGTTATTTGTTGTAACTAAATAGTTACAATTACTCACCTAGTACAATAATACTTTAATTATTATACTAGGTCTGTGATATAATGAAATCATTAAATGCTGAGGATGTGATATGTAAAGATTACTGTGAATTTAACTGTAAATTCACAGTAATCTTTATTATTGTAACTAATTACTTACAATTACTCACCTAGTATGATAATAGAATAAAATAGAATATATCTTCATTGATTCTTGATGATGTGATATGTACTACTGGGAAATTAGATGATTGTAAGTCTATATTTATTTTTATTTATTTAACTTCAATGCACAAAAACAATGTGTACATATGGCGGACTTAACACCTTGCGGCGTTATCTACCAGGCAACCATGAGTGGTGCAGTGCTATATGTGATCATCATCAGCCTGTGTCTGTCCACTGTTGGACATAGGCCTTTCCCAAAGACTTCCACCATGTCCGCCTTCCGCATTCATCCAATCCCGGCCACCTTCACCTTGGCAAGGAATAGCTGGGCTGCCGGGTACTGGGGGCCACACATTTTGCGTACTTTTCATTGGGAAGTTTAGCCCATAGTCACCACGCGGGGCAGGCGCGTTAGTGACTTGGTTTGAAATCAGAGATTTCCTTCTCCTAGATAAACTACCGGCCAACAAGGTTGACTAGGTCCATCTCCCCAAGGCTAAATGTGAAAATTTCCAACTTTATAAACCAAGTAATGTGTGCAGGAACTGAACTCTCCAGGCAGCTGGACCTGTGGTTATCAAAAGCGGATCTCACGCATGGCCCCGCGCGAGCCATCATTGCACCGTAAGTTTATTTTGCCAAAATAACTAATATCACTTAAGTACATTTTGTATAAATTCATCTTCTTGGATATATCAGTCCGGCCTATTGTTTGGAAGCAATATCTTAGCAGCTGTGGAAAAGGGATTGTTAATCATGTGGACTGATGACCCTATTGCTAATACTGTGTCTACACTTGTAATATTTCTGTCAAGACTTGAGACCCTTCTCTTAGTTTACGTCTCCACTAACATTGATTTAAGTTCAGTGTAACATCAATCTACGTTCCGACTCCGCGTCCAATGTGCGCGTTACTAATAAGCCATGTAGCACACTATCAAATAAATTTACTAATGTACAATGAATAGTACAATCATTTCACCGGTATACTCACTACCCACATACTACAATAAACAATATATTATGTAGCGACACCTCGTCACATTATATATAACGCTATAGTGGTGAGATGATAACCACCGCGCTACAGTACCATGTCAGGTTGCAATCCATGATCCTGGAATCCTGAAAACCATCATGATAAATTAAAATAATGTTTTGTTGGACATATTTCTGATATGGCAATGAATTTACAGGATACAGATGTGTGACAATTTAATAATAATAATAGTCCTGGATAATTCACGTGGATCCATCTTGACGTAACTTAAGCAGATCTTATAACCGTATCATTGGGTACTAGACAAATGATACAAATACATACAGACACTTTTTTTTAGTCCATTTGAGGTTAATAATGAAAGGACACTGAGAAAATACCAAAAACTGTAGTATAAATTAAGACAAAAGGAACAGTTCACTATACATTATTCTCTCTCTCCCCCCCCCCCCCCCTCTCCCTCTCTCTCTTTCTCTCTCACACACACACAAATACATTCTAACACTCGAGTCATTTATAATATTAGTATGGATTCTATTCAACAACTAATTTTTATTAATATTTTTTGCAGGCATGCAGGGTATTCATACTGCGGTGCGTGCGCCGCATTCGCCTACAGACAAGTTAGCCCAGTTGTTGTGTGAGTTTCAGGGACTTTTTACATTTTCTTCATTTTTTTTCATTTTCATTTAAAAAGGGCAAAATTGAATTTAATAATCATTTATTCATGTAGGACATTTTAACCGCTTATGAAGGTAAATTTTTTTGTATTAATATACAGTATACAGATTCAATTGAGAAGAAATGGCAAGAATCTCAAAAGTTTTTTTTTTAATTTCTTTATCAGGCGTCTATGTCTAACACTAAGTGATAATACCATGCATGAACAACTATATAACTATACTATGATTTATCAGATGTTTTGACCAGCATATGCTATTGCATCTTGCCTAAAGTTTTTTTTTATTAAAACTATGCTATTGGTTGTAGTTTCTCAGCTTAACCGGACGTAACGTAATTCTTTCAGGAAACGTGTGTTTATACTGGGTCCATCGCATCACGTACGGCTAGGTGGGTGTGCGCTGTCCTCTCTGGACAAGTACCAGACACCGCTATACGACCTAACCATAGACAAACAAAGTGAGTAATGTACACTCTTTTCATTTAATTATTTGTTTATATCCACTTTTTCAACCCTTCCGCTATACGACTTAACCATAGACAAACAAAGTAAGCAATGTATACTTTTTTAATTCAATTATATAACTCAAAAGGTGACTGACGTATTGATCTATCAACACACAGCCCAAACCATGTCATGCAGGTAGATGTTATGACGTAGGCATCCGCTAAAAAAGGATTTTGATTAATTCTACCTCCAAGGGGATAAAATAGGGGATGAAAGTTTGTATGAAACTTTGTCAATTTTAAACCGATCGGGCTGAGACTTTGTATGCATAAAGCTACTATGACATAGGCATCCCCTAAGAAAGGATTCTGATACGCGAGCGAAGCCGCGGGCAAGAGCTAGTTAATATTATAAACGCGAAAGTTTGTGAGTATGGATGGATGTTTTTTACGCTTTCACGTAAAAACTACTGAACGGATTTTGATGAAACTTTACAGTAATATAACTTATACATCAGAATAACATACAGGCTATAAATTTCAAGCGGGCCGCGAAACCGCAGGCACAGCTAGTAAAATATGAAATTATTTTTTTTTTTATTTATACTCTTTATTGCACCAATTACAGAACAAAAACAAAAAAAAAATAATTATTATTATTAATTAATGTGTAAAGAATATACATATAGTCTCATGTTATATATCTTCAGACAGTTTTTTGGCAGTAGCATGTTTATTTTGAAAATCTTTTATTTTTTTAGTATACGCAGAGTTGGAGGCAACGCGGCAGTTCGAATGGATGGATGTCCAGACGGACGAAGATGAGCATTCTATAGAAATGCACCTGCCTTACATAGCTAAAGTTATGGAAGAGTATGTATATTTATATCTGTACATATAACAATGATGAATGAGTCAGAGGTCTGACTGCCTCGGTGGTCTTGCGGTTTAGAACACCGACTTACTTCCGATGATTGTAGGTTTGATTCTTCGCACAGTACAGTACATTTCTATTTATGAGTCTGATTGTTTGTATCGGTCTGGGTGTTTGCCATGTATAATATGAGAACACCCAGATAGATACAAACAATTCATTAATACAAATGTTTATAACGTGCGAGGAATCGAACCCTCTACCATCAGAAGTGAAGCAGTGTGGTAAAAGGCTAGATCATAGAGTCCGTCAAATAAAAATAGATGTGGTGTCTATTATATTTCGGTTATGTTCACTCACTTCCTAATTCTTTTTATGTTCAATCATTTTCTAATAATTATATCAATAGAGGAAAGAACTAGTATCTAAAATATTTTTTATATCCAGTTGAATACACAGAGAATAGTTCTATATATATATATATATATATATATATATATATATATAGTTAATAAGATTATTAATAACTGAGATACATTACAAATCTTTAAATTTCTCGGCCAGTTCCGTACTATAACACGCATGTATTATACATATAAACCTCTTCAGTTTTTCAAAAGATAGAGCAATTCTCTATCTATTGCTGAAAATTGCATTAAAATCCGTTGCGTAATTTAAAAGATATATCTAAGCGAACAGACAGCGGCCTCGACTCTATTTTATGATATGAAAAGATTTGATATCTCTCTGGAATTTGTGATGAAATAATTTGTAAGTTTATTTTCTGATTTTTCTTTCCAGATACAAAACTGGCTTTACGATTATACCAATTTTAGTTGGATCTCTGACGCCAGAAAAGGAAGCAAAGTAAGTGTGATCGTCCTAACAGCCTTACATACCAACAAAAGTAAAATACATTATTATTATTTAAATTATTAACCGGGTGACCAGTCAGCTTGTAGCCGTGTTAAGACCCGGTTAATAATTTAAATAATGTATATTAAACACGAAAGTTCAAAAATAACTACATTATCATTGTAAGTAATACATCTAAAAGTAAGGATGTCGCAAATAAAATCCCTCGTCTTGTAAAAAGCTGACTCCGCAAACGTTGTTTAGGCATAGAATTAAAAGCTATTAAAAAATAGGGGTTGATGGTAGGAGGGTGAAAATTCGGGGTTTTATTGTATTTTTTAATGCCAGATTATAAACATATGAAAATGTTAGGGATGGACAACCCTTCTCACTTAGAAGTATGAAAAATAGATAGTAGCCGATTCTCAGACCTACTAAATATGCATATAAATTTTCATAAAAATCAGTCAAGCTGGTTGGTAAATATAATGGTACAGTATGGTAAATAAAATTGTGACACGATAATTTTATATATAATATGAACGCCCTAATATATGAAACTATTGTTTCGAATTGAAATATTATTTTTGTGTTCGATAGTACATTTATCGTCTTCTTGTGATGAGACAGCTTTCCGAACGAGTGGTAGATAAAAAACAAATTGTTATGACTATTCAAAAGTGCTTAAATTAAGTTTATTTGAATAAATGATTTTCTATTCTATTCTATTCTATTCTATTCTATTCTATTCTATTCTATTCTATTCTATTCTATTCTATTCTATTCTATTCTATTCTATTCTATTCTATTCTATTCTATTCTATTCTATTCTATTCTATTCTATTCTATTCTATCGAGAAAGGCTTTAAGCTATATAACATAACGCTACGACCAATAGAAGCGAAGCTGCAATGAAAAATATTGTAAAAGGGAATTAAACGCAGACGTAGTTGCGCGGGTCAGCTAGTATTAACATAAAATCTAAAAATGACACATAATAAATACATGTAAATAAAATTCAAACTATTTATTTATTTATATAACTTCTAAATGAACATAATTTTTGTGAGTATGAATAGATAGAGAGATGAGTGGATGTTTGTTACGCAAAAACTACTGAACGGATTTTGATGAAACTGTACAGTAATATAGCTTACATATCAGAATAACATATGGGCTATAAATTTCAAAAAATAAAAAACAAAGTATATCTTATTATTTTTTTATAGATACGGCTCTATCCTCGCCCCCTACCTGGCCGACCCGCAGAATTTACTAGTAATATCATCCGACTTCTGCCACTGGGGCTCCAGGTTTCGGTATACCTGGAAGGACTCCTCGCGGGGAGCTATTCACCAGAGCATCGAATGGCTGGACAAACAGGTCTGTAATCACATCATCTGTGTTAATACTCATAGTAGAGAGGAAGGGAATTGTTAGTAATGTGGACTCATGACCCCATTATTAACAATATACCATGTCAGGTTGGCATCTACGCGGTTCTCCCTGGACACCATCGTGATAAATTCCTGGTGTATTTGTCACGATGGGCTAACTGACCTGACCTCATACTCATCTTATAACTCTCCACTGGGGCCCCGCCAGCGTAAACCGTTAGCGCAGGCAGGTGCACCGCTCCCAGGGGCGGCCGGCGGACCATTGGGTGGGGAGCAAGAAGTGCACCCCGCCCAAAAGGAAGGGAGGAAACTCCCCTCCCAGCAATCAAGGAGGCAGGGGCGGCCCAGGCCGCCCCTAGATCGCTACCGGGCCGGGGTGACGACCGCGGGGGCGATCCCACCCCACCACACAAAAAAAAAAGGGGCACCCTGGTCGGTGCAGGTCCACACCCAAATCCCATTCTCTGTGTGAATTGTTCAGGCATATAATTATTATATCTAATAAATAATAAAATAAATAATTGTTTGTTAGGGTATGGATTTAATCGAAAAAATGGATCCGCGCGCCTTCTCTGATTATTTGCATAAGTATGGGAACACAATCTGTGGAAGACACCCCATAGGAGTGTTGCTGCAGGTATGTACACCTTTTTTATGTGATACCAGTGATAAACAAGGTTACGGCCCGCCTGATGGTAAGTGGTAGCCGTCGCTTATACCGGTATGATTGAGTCTGGGTACTTTCTATGTATATTATGTATTTTTTTACAAAGAAAATGTATCTATTTGTTTCAGTCGTCTAGTACCCATAACACAAGCTCTGCTTTGCTTGGAGCTAGGTAGCGCAGTGTGATTTGTCCATATTATTATTATATTATATATGTATCTAATTAATGTAATCCAATTTATTATTAATTATTAATAAATTATTAATAAGCTGTGCCCGTGATTTTACCCGCGTGAAATTGCGCCTATGTTATTCTGATGTATAAGCTATATTACTGTAAAGTTTCATCAAAATCTGTTCAGTAATTTTTGCGTGAAAGACTAACGAACATCCATCCATCAACACGCACAAACTCCTTCATTTATAATAGTAGTAAGATGTTTTCAGTTTTGCCAAATCTACTTATATATCCTATTTTTTCTTCAGGCAATAGCGAAGCTTCAGTCGCAACAAAATGCACCGAGAATGGCCATGAAATTTCTAAAATACGCGCAGTCTTCTCAGTGCGTAAACCCGCAGGACTCGTCCGTCTCCTACGCGAGTGCTTCGCTCGTGTTCGAGTAAACACGCAGTGCGTACGTACAGCCCGTTGAATATCATTGGCGAAAAAATCCCACGGGATTACGGGATTGTTGTGTTCTTACCGAGATCTCATATGTTGTGTGTTGGTTTATATCCCGGGTTTTTAACATGTTAATTTTACTGTAATTATAATGAAGTATAAATAATCTTTATTCGACTTATATAGTCATATTTTTCATTCGGAATGCAGATTCATCTTAAGAAGAATGAGCAAGAAACTTATGTGTCGATCTTTTGAAGAGATGTTTATGTTAGAAGAAAATTTAAAGTGACTGTCTCAGTGGCCAGAATGGATAGTACCCAGAGTCGTAAATATGTTATTAAAAACTACCCCGATGTACGAGGACGTCTATGTATAAAGTCCTCTGCGTTTGTAGACAGCAATTTTTGCCGTTAATCTCTGTTTTGAATTATTTTTTCTAAGTTGTGTTGTTCCATTATATTGTTTAATCCCGGGATTATTTGTGATCGAATAGACTGTTTTCACCTCGAAATTTATGTATACTTAATTTTAGTGTTGTATAGAATGTGGAATCCCAGTCCCACGGGATTTAGTCCAGTGGTTTCAATTGGTGTACAATTTTTGTATTGATTTTTTTTTTTATAGTTATATATCTTTATTGAGCCACAAATTTAATATTTAAGCTGCCTGAAGTATGTTTTCATTGTTTACTGATATATATATATATATATATATATTAAAACTTTAATGCACAAATACATTAATAAAGGTGCATACGGGTTCAAGCAATATATATATAGATATATATATATATATATATTTATTCGACAGCCTCGGTGGCCTTGCTTTTAGCACACTAGCTTCCGCGGATTCGATATTCACAAGATACTATACACTACATATATAACGCATACAATAACTAATTTATAATTAATTTTCTGTATATTTATAATTAATATATTGCAATATTTCAGGCAGAACATATAGTATATCTCTTTTAGTGTATAACTAGATATAAATATAAGTTTCATATGTTTTTATACGTATTGTTAAGCATCCTTAAGTAAGCGTTAATTTAAATTTTTAGTTATGGTAGAAAATGTGAAATGTTTAACAGCTAAAACTACCATTTGGTCCTAAAGACTACCATTATGTTATAGCACGAAAAGTTAAATATTTCTTACTTTTATTTTGTCCTGATAGTAATTTTGTTTTGTACGAAAGTTAATAAAAACTTCAGTTCATTTTGTGGTATTCAATCTGCCTTAAAGAGCGTAATGTCAAATATAGACACCAAATAAACGTGTCAATTTATATGTGACTAACTCTCCGATAAAAGAACCACGGATTGTAAAACAAATCTGAGAAACGGTGGTAGGATCGCCACTTACCATTTTCAATCAAAATGCATCCATCCATCCAGGGATATATGGGCATATCAAGATTTTCACAAAAACGTGTTGCCATATATGTAACTCATGCTAGACTCCTAAATGGGTATGCAGAGGCAATATAACTCAAGTAGCATCAATTCTTTTTCATATATTATATCTTGTGTGTTACAGTATATGATGATGTTGTAGATAAGTGAACGAAATTAAGGTCGAGTATTTTTATAAAACAGTACTGTTTGTATAGTAACGAGTAGATTGAAGAAATAATTAGAAATGAACGACATAGTATGTGACAGAAAACTATGAAGTTGATTAGTATTCGTTATTTTATCTAATCAGGCAACCTGACGACTAACCGACTGTATACCAGCACACTTAGTCCGGTAAAAAGAGTATATATTGTCTCACAGTTAATTTTAATTTGGTAAGAAACACTTTTTAATAAATTTTCAACACACTTGCTCATAAAATTGATCTAATTTCACCGATTTTCAACATATGAAGCAGGTCATAAACCACGTTATAAGCTTTATAAACGCAAATAGTGAAGTAATATTCCATAACTGTACTATTTGCTTTTTTATCAAATTTCGAGCGGCGTCAGCGGGTAGGCAGTGCGCTGGTTTAAAAAAGTAAAACGGAGGGCAAACAACAGTGTGTATCATAGTTTTATGGTTGAGTTAATTTAAAATGAAGCGTGTTTAAAAACGTCGTACGATATACGTGCGTATTTAACACACTCAGCTTCATTACGCCCTCGTCTACGGCTCAGGCTGGTATTCCGCCTCGTGTGTTATAGCCATCATAACGCACTTATATTGTAATACACCTATACCATAAATGAATTTTGTACTGAATAAATTGCAACTCTTAAAACATCTAACGTGCTTAAGTTGGTTGATTTGTTAGTGATTATATTATTGTATTGTAATGGTTTGTATAACGCGCGCAAAAATACATGTCAAACTGCATTTATTTTGTGTTGAAACCTGTCTCAATTATATGTAATTTGATACTCGTGTGTTTTATTTTACTGACTATAATCCTACAGTCTGTACCTCTATCACAGTTACATGACACCGTTCTCACTCGAGAGGTCAATGACACACCGTGTTTCAACAGTTTTTAAGGCGTATAATCATTCAAGCTAAGGTCGAAATTACCGTGCGAAGAATCGATCTTGCTATCATAGAATGTAAGGCGGTATACCACGGTAGAACACCGAGATCGTAAAAATCATAACAAACCTCTTTTCTTACCTTAAAACTTATTTATTGACATATAATGTACTGAATAATACAGAATTACAAGGCAATGTTCAGACGGCATACAATTTAAATTTGATGTTGTACAAAAATAGTAATAAAATTAAAAATATTTAATGGATTCAGAAGTTTATGAGCCACTCATTGTAAATTACGATTGTATCATAATATCATGATATCACGCCCGTTAAAGAATGATAGAAAAGCAGAGACCCATATTTTTGATAAGCACAAATCATGGTACAAGGTTGATATAGACGGTGAATTTATTACTAAAAATAATGTTGATGTCACAAAGAAAATACCAATAAAATTGAAAGATATAACTGAAAAGTGTAAAAAATCGAAAATAAATAAACCAATTATATTTAAATCCAATAAAGTGCTATATAAATATAAAGATATCATGAAATTTTCCATCCGTGCCTGCTGGATTATAGTGTACATACTACTTGTATATAGTGGCTTTTCTTGCTTTGTTCCTGTTGACAGAACTATTATGGAGGCGCGTGATAATTTTGAGAGTGTATTTTAGTATATTCTGGAGAAAACGTGTAAGAACAATGTTTGATGATACATGTAAAAACAGCTACCGGAATGGAAGTTTAACACATTGTACAATTTTATTTAAAATTTTCATATATTGTACAATTTTAATAAAGTAAAGAAAGAAAATAGTTTATTATATACACATAAAATATACATACAACAAGGGGAATTTATTAAATACTATTTGGGTCATTATCTGCGGTACTAAATAGGTCTCCGCTCAGCATATGCGGTGACGAGGTGCCACAACTTTAGTATTCTGTGGGTACCTTTATATCTATAAACATAAATTCATATATATGACAATAATAATATACATACATAAATGTAGGCGTATAATAGTGAGTTATATATGACATATAGCTGTTTAAATAGTTAAATTATCATAAAAAAAAAATTTGCTGTTGCTTTATTTATTCTTACCATCAACAATTTTTTTCTGGGCTACTTTAATGTTGGCCGCAACTGGCCTTTACATCAGACGATAGGAGGGAAGTCCAGATGGGACTCCAAACCAAGGGAAGAATTTATGGAGTTGCTGAAGGCCAACAACGCCCGCCTGACGGATACGACTTTATTCTGAGGTTAGGTGTTCGAACCTTGGCTCAGGCCGTCGTAATTTCCCCCTTTGAAATGATCGGGGGATCAATTTATATATACACGCTATCAGTTGCGAGCGACACTAGTAAAAAATAAAACAATAAATTTAGTAAAATATAAATTTTATTTATTTTTAACTAATTAGGTACTGTTAGTTTTACATGTTTATAATATTGTCAAAAAAACTTAACAAATGAATTCATTCCTAGGTACCACTTTCTAAATAATTGGAAAAGAAAAATACCCACTTATCAAATACTGCCAGATACTTTAGTTGTAGATAGAGAACAGAAATTATAAACGCGGAAGTTTGTGTGTAGCTATGAATGGATGGATGTAGGATAATTACTTTCTCACACAAAAACTACTGCACTGTTTTTAATGAAACATTATAATAATATAGCTTATATCTACATCTGAATAACAAAGGCTATAAATTTCATGTGGGTGAAATTAGTATTGTATTTTATTCATTAAATAAATCATTATGAGCACAAATTTTCATATGGATAAACCTCAAGGAATCTTAAAAATAAAAATAACGTTTCCCAAGTACTAATTACAAGCCAGACGAAGTCTTGGGTATTAGACAGTCGAAAATAATTGTTTATTTGTAAACAATATTTTCCCAAAACTACTAAATCACGATTTTCGTTTATATTTTTTTCCATTTAGAAAGTGGTCATTCAGAATAAACCTTAATAAATATAAAAACAAAAGTGGGAGGTTTTTTATTCCGCAAATTTAAAACATTGATACGTTTAGTCCTAAATATAGTAACGTATATATAATCATATAATCATAACCAACAATTTTCACCGCCGCAATATACAGCAGTGTTTGAGATACGGGATGAATTCGGCGTTTGGGAAAAAACGGTACTTTCAACTAACAAATTGACAAGTCACGACAAATATAAGACTTTACTCCAAAGTTTATTAAGTGATTTAAATTTTCTATGAAAACACAGCAGAGTTATAGATAGATAGTTATTTATTAGTGTTTTTCCTTCTTTTTCCTGATAAACGCGACGTTTGACTGTCATCAGGCAATAAGTTCGCCTGTAGCCAATTTTGTGTGCAAAAAATAAATGTAAAATGATTTTGCTTTACATAATGCCTTTCTTTATGCTATAGTCGCTATAGAAACAAGTACCGGAAAGTCTAATATTTGTGGCTAATTGTAATTTTTTTTTAAATATAATTTTGATACACAATAGCTAAATGTCAGAACTGTTTAAATAATGGAATTAACAAATAAAATTTTCAACCTAATCGCCTTTACATTACGACACATTATTTTTGCATGGTAAACAACAGTATCTTAATTACAGAGGCCGTTAACATATTTGTTCTCTGTCTACGCCACAGAGGCTTCATCGTAAAGATTGAAGATACAAATAAATCGTATGATTTATTTATTATTGATTACATCGTACAATATATTATTACTATTAACATTTAGAATGTATAAATTTATTATTATTTTTACTATTATTATAATTATTAAATTATGCCAGAATTACGTAGTTTCTAGAAATATGTATATACAAAGTGACATTGCGATAAATAAGAATTTAATCTAAGTTTTAATCGTTTATTGTTGTTTGCAAAATAAACATATGGTGTACATTTTGATGACATCCAACATAAAACATATTTTTTATCTACATTATTTATATTATTAACTGGGTCTTAACACCAACTAATTTTATAGCAAATAAAGGTATTTACCTCTACCATCACTAGTGACGGTAGGCGAAAAAACTGCTGTCACCTATCTATATTGACATCGCTGTTACTCCTGTCAGCTCGTGACCACGGCTAGTACAACTAGTCGAAATGTCGAGACAGGTAAATACCTTTATTTTCCATAAAATTAGTTCGTGTTAAAACCCGGTTAACAATATAAATAATGTATAAAACACGAACATTTAAAATTTTATTTTTCTAATTTCTTATATATTAAATTACAGGTTAAGAGGCATGACAGCTTAGTCTTCTGGAATGACAACGCGTGTTATCACGGGTGATAATCACACATGATAACGTGATGTATATTTCATGTATATTTCGACGGTACCACTTACCATCGCTTGTTTATTATTCCTCTTACATACCAAAACGGTGTCGTATAATTAAATCACAACAATTTTATTCTTACATCATTAATTTTTTTATTTATAAATACAATATAACAATATAAATATTTAAATAATAAAGTACAATTGATAATCAATAACTAACTTCTGTACAATATTGGAATTGCAGATACATGTTTTTTTTTTCTATTTTTTTTTTTTAATTTTACGTAGATTAGTCGAATCAACGTTCATTTACAGGAATAAACAAAATGAAATTTTGTTCGAGTATTTGCTGTTTTATGTTTAATTTTCCTATATTCAATATACAGGCAAAAGAAATTTAAGATGTTTTTGCGGTAGTGTACAGACAGAAAAATCGGAATAAACAGGTTTCCGGTAGTCAATACAAGCGTAACACTACTTCGTAAGATGCGTTGAAAATATCTGCTATTTTGTTTTTTCTCATTTTCTTGATAATGAAATTAATGTTTTTATTTCAGATATTTACGATTAAAAATTACATTTTATATGTGTAACAATAATTATTTAGCTACAAAAATAACAATATTTCGGACTATTTTAATACTGTTGGTCGCCTTTACAGCTTCACCGGACTGTAGGGGGCGAGTGCAGATGGCACTCCAAACCAAAGGACTTATGGAGTGGTTGAAGGCCAACTACCGCCTGTGAGTTAGTCTGAGGGCACCGCTAGGGGGTCGATTTCGATCCCCGTTTAAATTGAAAGGGGGATTGATCGGAGATAAAAAGAAATTGGTATATAAAATACCTGCGTACATATTTATCTGCTGACTATACACTACTACAAACGCAAAAACCGTCTTTAAATCACTTCACCTGTAATTGCATACAATTTATTAGTACAAATGGCGACGAAAATCATTATAATAAACTAATTCAAAAGCCCCGGCTTTGCTCGGGCTCATTGACTAAAACGAGACACTACATAAATATGCCAATATATTTTTACATAGATATTTTTTTATAATCATTTTTTGGCTTTTTCTTGCGACTTTTATATATATATGGTCGAAGGGTGTGGTGTATCGGCGCTACCGTGGTCTATTGCCGTCGTCAGTGCCGTGACCATAGACAATTTGAATTTATATTTTATTATTATTTCTTATGTAAGTTAGTTTATAAGGTACATATAATATGGCCCATGTAGCCTGAATTGAATAAATAAAAAAATTATATTAACAGTGAATTTGTTATTACATGTAGCCATTTGTAGTGTACATACTACCTAATGTTAATTACTATATTAATATTTACTGTATCAGGTTTCTCCGCGACTTGTAGATGGGTGATCTGCAAACAATAAAATATAGTTAAATACATATATTACTCATTCATAGTTACGATTTAAATAACGGTCCAACGGTTTAGCTCATTGTCTTACTACTGACGGTCGTGGGTTCTATTCCTCCTATGATTTAATCATTGGTATACATGAGTTTGTATTGGTCTAAGTGTTTTCTATGTATTTATATAAGTTGTCTAGTACCCATAACACAAGCTTTGCTTAGCTCGGGACTAGATGACGCTGTGTGAATTGTCCTGAGATATTATTTAATAATATTATTATTATGACATGTATCATTTTTATAAGTTAACAATCTTTCTCTGCACCACTCATGGTTGCCTGGTAGATCGCCACAAGGTATTAAGTTCGTCATATGTACACATTATTTTTGTGCAGTTCAATACTTAAGTTTTTGTTAAGTTAGTTAATTATTAGCAGTAGATTTACTTTATTAAGTTCAACACTTAAATAAATAAATATTTACGGGAAACTATATGGAATGATTAATTATGTATACAATTATATTTACCTGTTGTGTTCACGATAATAGTTTCATCCTGTAACAGAAAATATTGCAATTAGTCACTCTGTATGTAAGTTTATTTTTTACAGAGAAAGTTGTACGACACTAGAATCTTATTTCAGGCATTTTATTTTAGATTCAGTTATTCATACAGAACATGTTCATGTTATTTACTTAAATGTACACACTAATCTCTTTTTTCGGACTACTCTAATGTTGGCTGCGGCTGGCCTTTACAGCTTCACCGGACGATAGGGGGCGAGTGTAGATGGCACTCCAAACTGGAGGAAGGACTTATGGAGCGGCTGAAGGACAACTAATGTCTGACATCTAGCACTTAAGCTAGTGGACTTCGCTAGAGGTTCGGAGAGCGGTTCGTTCAATTTATTATTAAAAAAAAATTGCACAATTATCTTATATATAAAATTCTCGTGTCACAGTTTTCGTTCCCATACTCCTCCGAAACGGCTTGACCGATTCTCATGAAATTTTGTGAGCGTATTGAGTAGGTCTGAGAATCGGCCAACATCTATTTTTCATCCCCCTAAATGTTGGTCCACCCCTATTTTTTTTTTATTTTAAGGCAAAACAACGTTTGCCGGGACAGTTAGTTGAATATAAAATTCACGTGTTTCGTGTTTCGTGTTTATTCGTGTTTAACGTCCTGTCCAATTTTGATGAAATTTTCTATGTATATTCAGTAGGTCTGAGAATAGGTATATAACTATTTTTTATACTAGTAAGTGTTAAGGGTGGCTCACCCCAAAACTTTTATTTCATGTTTTCGACCATTTTTTTTATTATGTGACATTAAAAATACATACAACCATAAATTTTCACCCTTCTATATGTTATATGCATATTCACTAGCTCTGAGAATCGGCTCCTAACTATTTTTCATACCCCTAAGTATTAAGGGTTGTCCACCGCTAACATTATTTTTTAATTATTGGAGAATTTTTTATTACTTTTTATAATGTGGCATTAAAAATACAAACCTAAATTTTCACCCTTCTGTCATCAACCCTAATTTTTTAATAGCAAATTTATTTATATGGCAAAACGACGTTTGTAGGGTCAGCTAGTATATTTATATACCTCTCGCTGTAGCCGGGTGCGTTGAACGGTGAGACTTTGCTGGGGGACACTGCCGTCCGGCTGCACCCCCATACTCGAGTACACCTCCCTCAATATCATCAGCATCGTGTCTTCGGACTCCCTGTCGTGACGAACAGACCACAATCAAAATCTTCATTTTATATATAAAATTCTCGTGTCACAATGTTATTTACCATCCTCCTTATTGACCGATTTTTATGAAATTTTATATGCATATTCAGTAGGTCTGAGAATCCGCTACTATCTATTTTTAATAAGTCCCCTATCACTTATTAATTAGATTTTATTTTAATTTTTTGGTGTTTTTTTTTTTATAATGCGGCATTAAAAATATAGACAACCCAAAATTTTCACGCCTCTACTTCACACCAATTCCTATTTTTAATAGCCATATTATATTATATGGCAATATAACGTTTGCGGGAAAAGCTAGTATAATTATAACATCTTAGGATAATTCACACAGCGCCATCTAGTCCCAAGGTAAACAGTGCTTACACTATAGGTACTAGACAACTGATTGAAATACTTAAATATATTTTTTTGTAAATACATACATAATATACACAGCAAACACTCAGATAATACAAACAATCAAACTTATGAATAAAAATGTTTGTACCGTGCGAGGGTACAAACTCGCGACCATCGGAACTAAATCGGTGTATCAAACCACTACGCCCAACTCTAATATATTGTGAAACAGTCATACTTATAAATACAAATGTTTGTACCGAACGAGGAACCGACCCCGCGACCAAAAAATGTATAGTGTGCTAAACCACTAGGCTTCCAAGACCGTAAAAAAAACTAACCAATAACAAACGTGGCTGGTCATGGCGAAGAGGTACTCGTTGATCATCTCAAAAGGCGCCTCCTGGAGCACGAAGTCCACTCGCCGCCCGTTGTTCAACCTCCCCATCACTTCAGGAGTTGACTGCATCACATAATAAAAAAAAATCCTAGATAAAAAAAAATGGCGTCGATGTCTCGACGCTCACATCTAAAATCAATGATATATTATTTTACTATTACACTAATTAATATTTGAATTATATTTATTACTAGTATTTACATAACCTAATTGTACAACTAAGAATCTAAAATTAAAAAGCTCAAAAAATATAATATGATGACTAAAATATATTATTAAAAGGGGTTCCTTAAATTGTATTTTAAAATCAATTGTATTTTATTATTATTTCCTATGTATGTTACTCTATAATAAGGTATTTAAAATATGGGCCATGTAGCCTGAATGAAATTAAAAATTAAATAGATTTTTTTTTATTTTTTTTTTTTAAATAATGTCCCTGGATAATTCACTTAGGATACCAAGTACCCTGTTAAGCAGAGCTTGAGTTAGGGGTTCTATAATAGACAATTGTTATTTATTGTATAGTATAGTAAAAAAAATGTATATATTATGTATGTATTTACAAAATAAATAATTTATTTAAATAAATACATACATAATAGATGTAGATACAACCACATAAATAATCATATTCATTAATAAAAAAGTTTGTATCGACCGAGGAATCGAACATACAACCATCGGAGGACCCAGGTCCAGCTTGTATTATAGATACTAGACAACTGATACAAATACTTAAAAATACATTTATTTTAGTAAATACATACATAATATACATAGAAAACACCCAGACAATACAAACAATTACACTCATGAATACAAATGTTTGTACGTGCAGATCATCAACCTCGCGACCATCGAAAGTAATTCTGTGTGCTAAACCGCTAGACTACCGAGGCCGTAATTATTATTATTATTAGTCAATTTTTTCATTTTTTATATAAATACACACATAATATATATAACAAACAAGAAGACCGATATAAACAATTATACTCATGAATACAAATGTTTGTACTGTGCGAGAAATAGAACTAGCTTTTTTTTCGGACTACTGGAATGCTGTTGGCCGCAGCTGGCCTTTACAGCTTCACTGGACGTTAGGGGGCGAGTGCAGATGGCACTCCAAACCCGCGGAAGGACTTATGGAGCGGCTGAAAGCCAACTCCTGCCTGACGGATACGACTTTAGTCTGAGGGCACCACTAGGGGTTCGAACCTCGGCCCAGGCCGTCGTAATTTCGATCCCCGTTTGAATTGGACGGGGGATCGATCGGAGGGGCGCCGGTATGGAGCGCCCGGTTGATTGCGCGATATTGGCGAGGACGGTGTCGTGTGTGTGTGTAAAAGTGTGGTCGGGGTGGATAGGATAGAACTAGCGACCATCGAAGGTAAATCGGAATGCTAAACCACTATACCACCGGCCTCGGTGATATAGTGGATCCTTTGTTACTGTTTCACGCAAAAACTACTAAACGTAATTTGATGAAACTTTCCAGTAATATAGCTTATACATAAGAATAACATACAGGCTGTTGTATTTTATTATATTTGTACAGGTAAGAAAAGGATTTGGTATACGGAGAAAAATTCATATTAGGATAGACTACTGACATAAACAGAATAGAATGAAAGTAACAAACAAGGACCTACAAAAGGAACTACAAATTTTAAATACAAATTTAGATATAAAACACATTTCTCATTAGCCAGTTACAACATAGGCTATAAATGCCACGCGGGTAAAACATGGGCACAGCTAGTTTATTTATGTAACTCACCGCATCAATATCTTGAGGGATGACATCTTTATTTTCCTCGCATAAGTTCTCTTTCTCCATTTCTTCTTCAACTACCTGCAAACAATATTAGAAAACATTTTTCACTCTGTATTATGTTATGTTGAATAAATTATCATTATTATTAAAATATATATAAAGTTAAACAGGGACGAATGGAAGAGAAAAACATATTATGACGACCCCAAATAAATGGGAAAATCAGAATAAGGAAGAAGCAGATGATGATGTATAAAGTTAAATCAAGTTTTACAGACTAAAAACGTATCAACGTGGGTACTGTATTTCAACCTTAACCTATTTTAGGAACCAAGCAGCTTGCTTTGTAAGCTGTATTTCGGTTGGAGGATACATATATTATTATAGTTGCCTCAAGATGTAAATAACATACATACATATGTATCGCGACTTCGTACGTGTGGAATATAACAAAAAAGTTAATTAGAGATTTCTAAAATAAAAGTAGCCTAAGTTACACCGTATTACATCACCTACCTGCCAAAAAAGTCCCGTCAAAATCGGTCCAGCTATTTCAGAGATTAGCCGGAACAAACAGACAGACAGACAGACAAAAATTGTAAAAAATGTTATTTCAGTGTATGTACCGTATTTATATTCATATGCATGTAGTAAAAAACGGTTATTTCAACATTACAAACAGACACTCAAATTTTGTTTATATGTATAGATATGTATGTATATTATTTAGGAAAAAATATCTATATAATTGTATCAGTTTATCTATATATTTGTATCAGTTATCTAGTATCCATAACATAAGCTTTAGCTAGCTCAACTTTGGTCTAGATGGCGCGAGTATCTGAGTCTGTATGAGGTCTAGTGGTGTGAATTGTCCTGTGATTATTATTATTATTATAATTATTACCTTCTCTAGTTGTCCGTCGTTGGGCGGGGGCGGCGTCCGCCACATGCTGGTCCACGTGGCCTTCAGTGACTCCAGCAGCTTCTGCTTCAGGTCAGCACCCACGCGCGCCATCGTCTCCTTCAATTCTACATACAATAATTGTTATTAGTATTTATAAAATCTTATATATAAAATTCTCGTGTCACAATATTAGTTACCATACTCCTCTGAAACGGCTTGTCCGATTTTTATGAAATAATATATGCATATTCAGTAGGTCTGAGAATCGGCTACTTTCTATTTTTCATACTTCTAAGTGATAAGGATTGTCCAACTCTAATATTGTATTTTATTAATAACGTGGTATTAAAAAACACATTCAATCCTAAATTTTCACCCTTCTATCACCAACTCCTATTTTTTAATACCAAGAATAATTTATATGGCAAAACAACGTTTGCCGGAAGCAGTGCGACCTTGTCTATTGGTGATCATATTCATATTATATGACTAGCTGTACCCGCGACTTCGTCCGCGTGGAATTTTGTCATTACTTTATTTTTCTAAAATAAAAGTAGCCTAAGTTATCCCTTATTGCATCAGCTACTTGCCAAAAAGTCGCGTCAAAATCGGCCCAGCCATTTCAGAGATTACACTGAACAAACAGACAGAAAGACAGACAAGAATTATAAAAAATGTTATTTTGGTGCATGTACCATATTTATATTCATATGCTTATAGTAAAAAACGGTTATTTCAATATTACAAACAGACACTCCAATTTTATGTATATGTATAGATTATAAGTCGATGAAAGTGTCCTGTCTTTTTTGTTTTAAAAGGGAGGGATGTTTTGAGAGATTTTCTAAACAAGAATGAATGGACACATCGTGAAGTCATTCTTACCCAAATGCATTCGCTTTCTGCCCTTGTGGTGCGGTATGAGATAAGGCTTCACACTCTTCAGTCGGGGGTTGATTAGAGGTTCAATCCTGGAATAATAATAAAAATAAATTTAATAATAGAATAGAATAGAAATTGCTAAGTTACGCCAAAATAGTACATAAGTGGTAATAAAAAAAAATGTACATGTGTGATTTGAAAAGAATACGAGTAAAAGTATAATTTCATGTCAGTTCTTCTCATCTCGAAATCATTTCGAACTGACAGTAGATTTGAGATATCATAATCTGTAATACTCCTACATGAATAAAGATGAGAAGAACTGACAAGAAACTCAGCTAGTATTCTTTTCAAATAAATCTTGCACATGTTTACAATAATACAGTTTCATTTTTAAATTCAAAATTGGGAGAATAGAGTGACAACCAGCATATGCTAATGCAAAAGCAAATAGTCTAATCAGTGTTTGTAACCTGAACTGCCCAGTCATCAAAAGCATCACCCGTTCAAAAGTATGATGGATGAGCCAGCCATAATTGCACTCAACCATATTAGCACACCACGGAGCACAGGTTCACCACGGCGCGACAAAACTTTTATTTCTATCATTTGATTTGATTTGATTTGATTCACCTGTAAGCTATGGGATCGTATGGATGGAATATGTTGAAGAAATTCTTGCATGTTGGCAACGCGAAGTCAGCACCCAGCGACTCCACGCCGCGGATGCACTCGAAAATAGCTGGAAAAATATTAAATAATAAATAACCCTCTCAGCTCTGCTTACTGTGGGACTAGATGGAGCTGTGTTAATTGTGTGATTCACACAGCGCTATCCCACGGTAAGCAGAGCTTGTGTTATGGGTACTAGACAACTGATATAACTACTTATACCAATAAATAAATAACCCTGGACAATTAACACAGCGTCATCTAGTCTCAAGCTAAGTAGAGCTTGTGTTATGGGTACTAGACAACTGATGTAAATACTTATACGTTTTATTGTCAAATACATAATCACATAGAAAACACTCAGATCAATACAAACAGTCATACTCATTAATATAAATGTTTGGAATGTGTTAGCAATTGAACTTGCGACCTCGACGCGCTATACCGATAGACCAACGCCGTTGATATGATAACATTCAGAGAAATACAAAGTCATGAATTCAAATGTTTGTATTATGCGAGGAATCGAACCCGCGACCTTCCTGACCTCATGTTCATCCTATCATCATCCACTGGTGCCAGTCAACAGTACCATACCATTATCAATAAAAAAAATTGCTACTTAAACAAAAGTTTAAAATAACAACCCACCTATTGGGCTTCCAAATGCGTAAAGTGCCGCCGGGGAGAACTCGAGCCGTGGAAACCGGACGGATTCCTGTCCGGTGCCGGCCGGGCCGGACACGTAATTCTTGTCCGACGCCTCTTCGTCCTATTAACATACAACATATACAACTCTTTGTAAAATACATTAAAAAATAAGCTTAAGACCCGTGTGGGTGATTGTTACTTTCTTTGAGGTCAAATATAAGATAAATAATAATGGTAAAAAAAATTCTGCCCGCATTGTACGCCGGTCTCTCTCCCTGGGGCCCTGATCCCCTGCCGACTGTGCTTCTGCCGGGGGTAAGTTGCCATCATCTCTCCTTAAGAGGGGAGATGACAATTTTTTTTAAGTTTAATAAATAATAATATCAATCCTGGACAATTCACACAGCGCCATCTAGGCCCAAGCGAAGCAAACAATTATACTCACGAAGACAATCTATAATACATGCATATCATATAATAGTATAGAACAAGGCGAAAAATTCAAAGATTGGAATGCATCGTAACGAAATCGTGACGAGTTGCTTTTTAATTTCTAGAACTGTTCTTTTTATATGTCACTAGCTACCCGCTCCGGCTTCGCCTGGGTGTACATGTATTATACATATAAACCTTCCTCTTGAATCACTCTATCTATTGCTGAAAACTGCATTAAAATCACTTGCGTAGTTTAAAAGATTTAAAAGAACAGGCAGTGGACTCGGCTTCTTTTTACATTGATTACTAGCTACTCGCCCCGACTTCGCACGGGTGCATGTATTATATATATATAAAACTTCCTCTTGAATCACTCTATCTATTAAAGAAACCGCTACAAATCCGTTGCGTAATTTTAAAGATATATATAGTGACGGACAGACAGCGAGCGCGACTTTGTTTTATACTATGTTATGATGTATTCTACTTACCGGCTGATGACAGAGTAAGTCGTATAATATGACACTGCCGAGAGAGTGGCCGCCTAGAGACACCCGACCGTTGAACTTTGGATTGCGTGCTCTAAACAACTTGTATATACGGTTCATTTCTGAACACACCGTGTCTATGATCGTCTGGAATGTAAAAAAAAATATTTGTCATTGTATCTTTACATATTAATAAAAAAAAAATATACTTTCTAGCGAGTTCTTCTCATATCAAAATCGTTCCGAACTACAATATGCTATTACTCTCTTACAATATGTTAAATCTACCGTCAAGATTTGACATATTGTAAGAGAGTAATAGACCTACATGAATAAAGATATTTTGAACTTGAATTTGATAGTTAAAAGGGCAAAGGAAGACCGAAAAAGAGATGGATGGACTGTGTGTGAGATGATACAGTGAGAAAGGGAGTAAATAACGAGATGGCTGCGAACAGGGATGAAAGGAAGAGAAAAACATATTACGACGACCATTAATAAGGTAATAAAATAAATGGGATAAGAAAGAAGCAGATGATTGTGCCTAAAATACAGAAAGAAACTTAGTAATAATGTGCAAGAAACTCAGCTCGTATTCATTTCAAACAAATGTTGTACATGTTTACAATAACACAGATTCATTTTTAAATTCAAATTTGGAATTTATATGTGATTATATATTTATATATTCACATTTATATGTGGACCCCAAAGGTTAGTGTTGTGAATGTAACACTATCTTTAAAATATACTATATTTTAGACCCAAGTTTCTTCAACACCAATTCTTACCTGACAAAAAATTGGACTGGTATAAAACAACACATCCAGAACTGTTTCGTTTGTGAACGTCCTAAGTTTGGGGATGCTGTCGAGGGTTATCTGCGCGATGCGGCGGTCCACCCCCGTCTCCCCTGAATGCAGGGTTGAATGCCACGAGATGGGTAAAACCTGCAGAATAAATACATTAATTTTACTTTCCGATCTTGTCAGGTGCTTGGACTTATATCACTGCGACGTACATAAATCTATTGTGCTCGCCCTTTTCCAGAGTTCGCTACCTAGACCAGTCAGGGACAAGAATTGAAAGATATTCTTAGGAGCGATGGTTTTTATCTCCTCAGGATAGCGTGTAAACTCTCCATAGAAGATATTTTGTTTATGCATAAATGGGCTACAACTACATAAGATGTGTAGTGGCGTTTCCTTTTCAGTTTGACAAAATATGCATGCAGTACATATATAATCATACATATACAATACATTTAAAATTAAAGGATACAACGAAAAACCTTGTATCCTGTGATTTTAAATGTATTGTACAATAAAGCGTTACAAAACACGATTATACAGTAAGAATGGGAGTAAATAACGAGATGATTGCCAACAGGGATGTATGGTAGAGGAAAATATATTACGACGGCCACAAATAAATGGGATAAGGAAGAAGCAGATGATGAAAGTATTACCAATAAAAATTAAAAGTCTCACCTCGACTCTATTGACAGCTCCGTTCTCGTATGAATTTCTGTAGTGCGATTTGACCAGCTGCAGACTAGTGGCTCTGAAGTCGTCCACTGAAATTAAAAAGAAATTCATCAAAGTTCATCATCATCAATTCATTTGTATATTCATCATTATCATCAGTCCAATGCAGTCCACTACAGTTCACTACTGGACATAGGCCTATTCGTGCATTCATTGCTGGTCAAAATATGTTTACAAGTAAAATAGAATAGACAGACTAAACAAATATATTTCAGTTTATTTTTCATGTAATTTGAATGAATGAATGAAACTTTTTATTGTTCCTCTCACAGAAAATACAATTACATACACAATTATGTGTTAAATGATAAAAAAAAACAATAAACAAGATCTTTGTCTTGTTTATTGTTTAGGTAACAATGGGCGGCCTTATTGCTAAAAAGCGATCCCTTCCAGGCAACCTTATGATGAAGAGAAATGATTAGGTTTGCGTCTGGTACAGGTGTAACAATGGTAACAATATTGGAAGAAATGTTGAATTTGAATGGTAAACAAGCTCCGAAAGGTAAGAAATATCAATATTCTTTATTCAAATAAACTTAATATACTTTTGAATAGTCACTAGAATTTTATATATATGTATAAGATATATTTTTTACTAGCTGTTCCCGCAACTTCGTACGCGTGGAATTTAACTTTATTTTTCTAAAATACAAGCAGCCTAAGTTACTCCTTCTTACATCAGCTACCTACCAAAAAAAGTCCGGTTAAAATCGGTCCAGCCATTTCAGAGATTAGCCGGAACAAACAGACCGACAGACAGACAGACAAAAATTGTGAAAAATGTTTTTTTGGTGTATATACCGTATTTATATTCATATACATGAGTAAATAACGGTTATTTCAATATTACAAACAGACACTCCAATTTCATTTATATGTATAGATTTGATAATGTTATGTGGTAATTATTTACCACAAATCACTTACCGACTTCCTCTACAGAACGGAAGCGCATATCACAGGCGGAACCCACACCGTGGCAGAACAGCAGCAGGTGGTCCACGCTGGATGGCTCAGTATCTTCTATTTCGGATTCATCCCAACCTCGCCGCACCACGCGCGGCCGCATCGACGATTGCTGCAAGTAAAATAAATAAATCTTTATCAACATACACAACTTGTTGAATAACCCACTATTAAATAAATAAATAAATATTATTTCAATTCCACAAAGTACATTATTCCAGTTTTATTATATAAATGCCAACAATAAAAATCACAAATATAATTTGTGGGAAATCTGGAGCCCAAACTAAGCCACAGCCTGTACCTCAGACACCAGGTCTCCCCTTCATATCAATTTGTTATACATCTAGTTTTCAGTTTAAACGTGAGTGCATAGTGCATGTGTGTGTGTGCGCGCGTATGTGTGTGTGTGTGTATGTGTGTATGTGTGTGAGTGAGTGGGTGGTCTATGTAAAATGTATATATAAACTTATAATTTATATTTTACTTATATATATGTGTGTATTTAATTTATGTATATTATAGTTTTATTACACTGCATATCTTTTCTATTTCATCGTAATTTTGTTTTAAAAGCCAAATAGAAATAAAAATAATATTTATTCAAATAAACTCTATACAAGCACTTTTGAATATATTTTTATTCTGCCACTCATTCGGAACGCAGACTCATCACAAAAAGAACTAGCAATAAACTTGCGTGTTGCTCTTTTAAATAATCATTGTAACTTTACATTTTTTAGTTGAAATGTGTGAATACAAACTACCAAATAGCACTAATTCATTAGAGTCAAAATATTGAATACACGATCAACTGGTTTTGTAACTAAATAAGAATTTCTATTCTATTCTATTCTACAGCAGACCAGTCTACATTCACGAGTATGACGGAGTATATCTTAAATCTTCTGAAACACTAACATTCTTTTCTTTTTGTATCCTGTACTCGCCGGCGCCGTGCACCAGGAGTAGTAAGTGGTCAATCTCCTCGCGCTGGTCTCCTGGTACCCTGATTTTGAGTGGGCTGCGGTATACCCGTTTGCCGAAGGTGAACAGCTGGGAATTCAGGATGAGGATAGGTTAAAAAGGATTAAAGGTATTTGGAAATAGGGTCAATGGGCTGTGGACACTATAAAATTCAATTTGCAGATGTATCATATATATATATCATATTCTAGAATGTTCTAGACACTTACGGGTGTGGAACTGAACGCGTCTGTAGCGTTTTGCAGAAGATGTACCATGACAGCGGGGCCGTGCATCACGACCGACTCGTTGTTTGGGAGTAGCAGACGCAGTGTTGGGAGAAGGAAATTTTGATATTCTAGAATGTTCTAGACACTCACGGGTGTGGAACTGAATGCGTATATATATATATAGATGTACCATGACAGCGGGGCCGTGCATCACGACCGACTCGTTGTTTGGGAGTAGCAGACGTCTGTGCCATTCGCCCGTTGTAATGCCATGTCTGTACTCCTCCTGGAAACAGTATTATATATATATATATATACATATACATGTGTAAATTAATCTTATATATAAAATTCTCGTGTCACAGTTTTCGTTCCCATACTCCTCCAAAACGGCTTGACGGATTCTCATGAAATTTTGTGAGCGTATTGAGTAGGTCTGAGAATCGGCCAAGGTAGTCCACCCCTAAATTTTTTTTTATTTTAATGCAATACAACGTTTGCCGGGACAGCTAGTAGATTTATAGTATGTTGTTTAATAGCCGATATAGGCTACTTTTTAATACGAAAAAAGGGTTGAAAGGGGATGAAGTGTTGCATGGAAGTATCGTAATTGTTATAGCTAGAAGTTTGACATTTATTTTTTGGGCTGTTAGTTAAATATAAATAAGTATGACATTAAAAGTTTGTACAAATGTTATCCTTGAGGGGG
The DNA here is from genome assembly GCF_030625045.1 of Achroia grisella. NCBI lineage: Eukaryota > Metazoa > Arthropoda > Insecta > Lepidoptera > Pyralidae > Achroia > Achroia grisella. The sequence goes on from NW_026712761.1 coordinate 924,411, forward strand.
TAAAATAAAATAGAGGATGAAAGTTTGTTGTTGATGAAACTTTTCTTTGCCTTTTTGGGTTAGGTTTATGGAATATTTTTTCTTAATTCTCAAGGTCACTATAATACGCAAATGAAGTCGCGGACACAGCTAGTAATATATGTATATGATTACCTCTAGCTTCTCAGCGATTTCCTCCGTGTAGGGTACATATCTAGGGTCCGTTGTACCTTTGTAGAACCAGCTGCATCTATATATTTAAAAAGATATATTAACATTTATATAGTTATTAGAATTTAATGAATTTATTAATTAACTTAGGAGCGAAATTTTGACGGCCTCGGTGGTATAGGACACCGCTGTACCTCGATTCCTGACAAGGTGCAAACACTTGTATTCATGAGTATGATTGTCATCGGCACGAGGAATCGAACCCACGATCATCATCTTTAGTATTGCGTTCATTGAAGTTAAATAAACTACAAAGAAATTCGAAGTTCGAGTAACACATTCGAGTATCGGAATTTTATGAAAACTATAAAGCAATTAGAGATATAGAAATAGTATATTTAGGTATGAAAATATGTAAAATATATGTATAGAATAAATTAAAGAAATAAATAAAAATAGCTAATCTTTATATAGTATATAAATTAAGTCGCACCCGCTGTCTGTTTTTTAGATCTTTTAAACTATGCATTAAATGCATATTAATTATGCTAGAGATTAATGATAGAGTAATTCAAGAAGAAAGTTTATATGTATAATACATGTACACCCGTGCGAAGTTGGGGCGAGTATCCTATAATGAAGAATCGGATAGACCGTATACAAAGTTGACTGTAGTGATTGTTAGAGTATCCAAATACTTAATATTTAGAAAAAGTTATTTTATTATTTTGTACTCTGTGCTTAGATTATTTTCCTAATGTTGTCGTCCGTTTCCGGTCCTCGAATAAAGAACATACAATCGTCGTCGTCCGTCTTTATTATTTTATATAAAAACCCAAGCGGCTATCCTCACAACGCAGGACAGTGATAAATACTAACCGCATGACATTTGTCGGTTTGTCTGACCAATACACAGCTATCCTGAGCCTGCCGATGACATTTACGTCGTACCGTCCACCGTCCGTTGCCACCAGCGTGTTCTCATCCAAAGTGGCTGCATGGAAAGTGGTCATTAATTTATTTAATGGTATGGTAGAGTTTGACGGGTCCGGTACCAGCAACATCAGGGGAATTGCAAGTACGTTACCAGGGTTTTAAGAAGTAATAAGGGGGTAGTTAGGGGAAATTAGGGGAGTGAGGAAGGAAGATCAGAACATACACTCGGCTATGCGAGATCAAAAAGCATGTTCTACCATTTCCAAAAAGTATCTGACTCAACTACTTAGCTTATGTAATGTAATGTAATGTAAGTTGGACTCCACTCTCCGCAATTAGCCTCTCATCTGGGCCGTTGTGCGTGTACAGCCAGACTACTAAAATAGCCAGCCAAGCTGATCTCAAAAGCGCAGAAGTCTCCTCGAGTCTTCACAGGCTTCACGGATCGACCTCACCGTTCCGAGGATTTCTTTTCGTTGTGTACGCCATTTCTTCGGCTTCAAAGCAGCTTAGATAAAGGGGACTATCTGTAGCACCTATTTTGTCAAGTGTTTGTTTAAGGGACAGTGGCCTATCATTATTTTGAGGTTATGCCTATCTAGATTCAGTAGGCGTTTTATCAATCGATGGTTTGTTTTTGTAATTGTCATATTCGATTGTTTGCAATCAGTGGTTTGTTTCCATCTTAGCATATGTATTGTCAATCAGTCAGATCAGATTGATAATAAGAATGTAAAATTATGATATACTCACGGCTATGATAAGCTTCTTCCAAAGCCATTGAATCCACTACAGAAAATCCCCTCCACATCGACTTGTTCTCCAGATCCACGCGATAGAACCAGTGATGTTTAACTGGGATATACTCCGCAACGTGACGTTGCTACAACACAGACATTTAGCTATAAAAATATTAGGCGTAGATAATTGATTTTGGTTTACTTCATTCAACCATCAATCATCAATGTTTAATCAGAATTTCCAATGTTCATATGAACTTAATAGATCAAAAATTTTTATACAGCGTCGAATTGATTACAAGCAACTGCCCGTTCTTTACAACGCTTGTAATGGCACAGTTTGATTTCATTTTAAGTTTGTACATATATACATATGAAAGCTAATATATCTATTATAAAAATATTTTGATACTTTTATATAATTATAATATGTCTAGTTAATTATAATGGGGCGCTGCCTTTCGAAAGGCGAGCATCTAGGTCCAGGTCTATTCATGCAGAGACCTAGATGCTCGCCTTGAGAGAGGCAGGCCCCCATCTTAATGATCCTAGAGACGTGCGCGTTTACATATACGTTTCTAATAATTGGGTAGCGCGAAAAATGTCATCCTAACAACAATCCTACACCATATAAGGCGGGCTAACGTCGCGGAGTACCGCTAGAAAGCTAACGCGACCTCGCGACTCCAGCTATGACGCTTGTAGGTACACCGTAGTTTTTTTAGTGGATAACAATCCCATACACCCCCTCTTGTCGCCACTCCAAGGTAAGGTAAGGCAAGGTACGGTCTTTTGAAGATTTTTCCACAGAATAAAAAGGTCTATTTATAGAATGTCATCTAATACGGAACAAAGCAAAGCTTGTACAAGATAATGGACCATTGTAAGATATGTTCTAAATCGTTAGACCACCGAAAAGTAAAATTTTCCCTTTGCTTTTTATATATTAATGCTCAATTTTTCTACTAATACACAAATGTTAATATATCCAGTGATTACAGATCAGAATGTTTATTACACAACGCAAAACGGACAGACGCACAAATTTACACGATATACCATTTCCTGGATAACAACATAGGATAATGTTGTCCAAAATTATACTGACAAAGTCGCAATACTTTTTAAACAAACAGAGATATACAACAAACAAACTTAACGGAAATTTCTAATATTGTACTCTTAATAGCAGAGTTTTAAAGAAAATGCATCATATATATACCTCGGTCAAAACACCGACTTCTTCGTTTGACTCTTCATTATCATTTTGGAATGTCACTGTAACGTCTTTTTGACTAGCGCCGGCCTTGTTCCGCTCCATATTACTACCACTTTCTCGTTTAGATTCCGTATTTTCACTATCCATGGCTTTTTTATCTGAATAATTTTTGTGCAATACAGAAGTTACATTGTTACAGCAATATTTACAACGCGTTAGAATAGAAAGGCAATGTTGAACATTACTCATTTCCTCTAGTTTATTTTCGTCACTATTTACCGTAGATGAAACTTTATTACCTATCTCTTTATCTAAAATTTGACTATAGTTTGGTTCACCTATTTTAATTTCATTTATATTTACATTATCATATTCCACAGTAAAATAATTTACTGTCCTAACTACTTGGTCATTTTTAAAGTTTTGGAAACTTGTCAAATCCTTCATTAGATTTCTTAAAGACTGGTCGTGTGGAATGTTTGAAAGATTATCTTGATTTAAAGAAGACTGACTATTCTGTTGATTATAATTATTATTTTCAGTATTTGGTTTATTTTTACTTGAAGCGTGTCTGTAATGATTTTGACTTTGGCTTAACTCAAAAAAAGACTTTACTGGATCTGAATTCGTTGATCCCGTAAAATAACTTGCCAATCTATTAAAATTATTTTCATTCTCTTCTTCTTGCTTCTTACTAGTAGTTTTCTCAGTAGATGAAAAGAAGTTTATCGGATCAGGCAATGGCTGTGTTTGTGATTGCTTTTCTTCAATAATTGGTGAAGATTTTTCAGAAAACAAATGTAATGTTCCAGTATTTTCAGCAGTGACAGAAGTGTTACCGAATAGTGGTTTATCTAACTTAGCATTATATTCTTCTTTTTTTGATTCCACGAATGGCAAATCTTCTTTTTTGCTGTCTGCAAAGACCATAGCTGATGATATTTCTGATGTTAATAGGGACTTCTCAGTATTTGTAGTTGGTAATTGTTGATTAGGCTCTGTTTGTTTCTGTAAAATGTTATCACCAAAAATGGAGGCTAAGGGAGGTAATTTTTCTGATGTAGAAGATGATTTTCTTGATTCTTTCTGTTGTGACTTAAGTAATTCACCTAAAGGCCTAGACGCTGTACTGTATGTTGGCGAATTTGATGGTTGCGTTTGAGTAAAAGTGTCAGGAACATACGGTTCTTTCTTATTACTTCCATATAACTCTTCTATAGACATACCACTGAATTTTCTTTTAAATTCATCCTCAAAGCCAGGTGGTATACGAATAACTTCGTTAGGTGAACCAAAACGTACATATGGAAAAGAGGTGGAATTTTTGTAATGAGTTTCTACAGCATAATTTCCTGTATCAAAATATGATGCTATAGTAATAGCAGGATTATTGGTTGTAATGACATCAACTCTTTGTGTCTTCTTTATATTAAACGCATCATCATGACCTTCAACTGCTGTTTCTTCCATTTTCTTAAATTTCTCTACTCGGTTAGTGAATGTATCAACTTCTGGAATAGGGTCTTCGGAACTTCTTTCGCGTTCCTTATACTCAATTTTATCATCATCAGTTTCTGAAGGATCTATTACAAATTCTTCAAAAAGAGGAAAGTCTATATTTGCATCTTGTTCTATAGAAAGCACATCTAAGCCAGTTTCATCGGATTTAGAATCATCATCAGGAGCAGGTGCTGAAGGTATACTCATTTGTCTAGGTAACACTAGAGGTATATCCTCTTGTGAGTTTTTGTATTCAGCTTTAATTTCATCGCTAGCATTATTGGGTACATTATCAAAGAATAAAGAATTCCCACCGTAAAAACCAATTGAGTTTGTGTCTATTTGGAAAGAGTAATCGTGATCTATGAAATTTTTGGAGGTGGCCAAAGTGTTTTCTGTACACCATCCATAGCCCCTAGTAGAAATGTTTTCCAGAGGTTTGTCACCTAAAAGTTTTGTTGCTGACTGTAATTGATGTGTTTCAATAGTTTCTTCAGCTATGTGAGATATTTCTGCACATTGTTCTGTATCAAAATCAATACGTTCATCAACAGGTGTACTACTTTCAGTCAGTGGAACTTCTACTGGGTTCAGAAGTTGTATAGGGGCTATGATATTTTCTATTAATTGAGTAGTCAAATCATCCGCTTCTTTATCCTCGGGTTTATTAACCTCTCTGCATGTTTCGCAAATGTTAAAATTGGAAACACTATCATTTTCCTGATTGTTATCAAGAATCTTTTCTTTACATATGATATTTTCACTATCCTTCCTCGCGTAAACTGATTCTTCAGATTCGCTTTTCTGTATTTCATTTAGAGTTACGTTTTTCATAAGGGAGTCGAGTTTTGTGCTTTCTAAAGATGTACCTGGAGTATTATTCAAGTTATATTGTTTCGATGAATCGCTATGAACGTGACGAGTTAGGTTTTTGTCATTTAATACCTGGTTATTATGAAATAGAATTGTATCTTTGTTGTCAACATCAAATGAGAACTTAGAAAATGTATTTTCTGGTATTTGAATATGATTCTTTGCAGACATTAACAGTGATTCTTTTGAAAGGAAGTAATTTTTTGTTTCAGGATTTTCTGAGACATGATGAGGTCTTTCTATGACAGTATTTGCAGTTTTTATATCTTCATGATTTTGACTTGAAGAGTGAAGACTATGAATGGCTTCCGAAGGCACAATATTTTCATGCTTCACTTGAGCAGTTACTTGTAATGAAGTTTCAGTATGTGTATTCGTTATGAAATCTTCTGTTACTGCTGATTTATGTTCTACAATATGCGTTGTCGTATCTATTACATTATTGCTTACGTTGTCATATATTGATGATATATTGAACGATTCTTGTAAATCTGGTGTTTTATTTAAAGGAATTGTCTGTGTTTGAGACGTAAAATTAAAAAAGCCTGGAATGGGTAAATTAAATTCATCTTTGTTTATATTAGCAGTTATATTATCACCAGCAGCTCCTTGAACAGGTACAGATACGTTTGGTACGTATTCGATGTTTTCTTTTGATGTACCTAGGGTAATAGAAGCTGTGTTTATACCTCCGGCATTTGTAAGATTTATATCACTAACTTGTTGATTATGAAATATGTTTTGATCGGTTGCAATAACAGGAGTAGGCGTATATGAGGCTGTATTATAGTTGGGTACATGGTCCTGATTCAAATTTGTGTAATAGTTTGCAGAATGTAACTGGGTCTGGTCCTGATTCTGATAGTAATTATTCGAATCTTGCATTGGATATTGTGCGTTTTGATTATAATTGTATAGATTTTGATAGCTCTGGTAATCATAAGTTTGTGCCGGAATTTGAGGCTGTTCACTAGGTACGAATATACCAAATTCTTGACTGTTGTAGGCAGGTTGCGTATTAGACTGATCTCTAGGAGGCATGTTGTCTCGATTAAATGCTTCATTTTTAGTATCATTATAACCAGGATCGAAAAACGTTGTCACAGTGTTCTGTATCTTATTTATATCTATAGAACTAAGTTTGGATTTTAAAGAACCGATAATTCCAAATCCTTTAGTTTCCTGTTGAGGCTGCTCGTATTTATCCGTAGTTGATCTACTTAAATCAAATGCTGTGTTATAATCGCTTTGCATATTAGTTAACGGATATTCTGGAGTTTTAGACAATTCAAATTGTGCATAAGAAGTGTTTTCATGTTTATTGATTAATGGCACAGTCGCTTCATCAATATTAGGTGCTACAATTTCTTGTTCGAGTGGTGGTAAGTTTTGCTGTGAAGGTGTAAATAAAGCACCTTGAAAACTACTTGATTCTACTGTGGGTAGAAGTGGTTTCATGTTGTTACTTATGGAACCAATTCCTTCAATAGGTCCAGCATAATATTGCGGTCGTTTCTTAGTTAATCGGTAGCTCACATTTCCAGTTGATTTTGGAGGTTCAGCAAGTAATTTTGGAGGTTCAGCTATTTGAGGTTGAACAACATTTGTATATTCTTGACTGCTTTGCATCAAACCATCACTTCTAATAGATTGCGAAATACTTGGATTAAAAATGGATGGAGGTATATTCTGGGCAACAGTGGGTGATTGTAACATATGTCCTTGATTGTTAAACGGAATTGTGTTTGTGGAAGTTGAGTTTTTCTGTTCGAATACTGGCTGAATATTAGTCTGAAATATATTTATTGATGCAGACGTTGTCGTCGGAGTAAACGACTGTTCAGAATCCTTGTAAGAATAACTGGGAGTAAATATATTTGATGGTACGGGCTGTATATTAGAAGATTGTATATCAAACAATGCAGCAGTACTTGAAGACGTCGCCTGGATATTTGATTGCTGATCAATTGTAGCAATATTTGAAATATTTGTTTGCATAAAATCATCGACTGGTATATTAGATCCTGATACCGAAAAAGCTGTAGACAACTGTTGATGACTTATATTTTTAGCCTCATTAGGTATCTGTGTCGTATCAGGCGTCATTACAGAAGTACCAGATATATTACTTAAAGCCGGTTGTGATGCTGAATCAAACATTGGTGTTATTACAGTTGGCGCCGCATTTTGAGCCTCATTATGTAATCCCATATTAAGTGAATTTTGCGAATTATCTACCGCTGTCGGATTCAAATGGGGTACAAATATATTTGATGCCAAAACAGAAGTTTGTGTTATTGAAGGTTTTATTATCGGATGACTTGTAGAAATGCGCCTTGCAACCGATGGTGGCAACACTGATTTTCCTACAATCTGACTATCTTTCTTCGGTGCGCTAGAGAACATAGGTGGAGGAGGAATGATTGGCGGAGTTGCTTGAGCAATAGCTGCTGTTTGGCTATCTTGGCCATAAAACTGTATCGCTGAATTAGACGGTTGTCCAATAGCGCCAATATTCTCTTTAGCCATATTGTCATATAAATTTGGTTCATTATAATTTACTACTGGATGAAATAGGGTGGTTTCTTCATTATTAGAGTCTGGATGAACAGGATTAAATACATTAATTCCCTGTTGTATATTTGTATTAGCTTCAATTGTTAGTCGTCTATTATTGTCCAGATTTGCATCATTACTTTGTATATTAGGTATAGTTGATGTAAAAAATGGCGGTATATTAGGTTGACCCATGGGAGGACGCAGTGGTAGACTTTGAGTATTATCGCCAGAACTTAATCCAGGTATTTGAGCATATGCCTTCTTCTTTGTTGTGATGCGGTAATTTGAGGTACCTTAAACAAAAAAAAATTGCAATTAATGTTGTGACTGTTATGTTATGTTATGTTATGGGTATTCTTAAAACTATATAAAGCAATGGAAGATCTGAAGTTAAATAAACTAATATACATTCCACTATACAAGGCTGTCTACTATTACTATACTATGACTATTGGACATGTATCTTAGATACATGTGCAATAGTCCGTCGATTCCTAACTGCTACAGAATAACAATAACAATCTTTTGCATGTCCCGTCCTCGGTACTAATCACCAGTCTCGCTGTGAAAAAGAGAGACAATAATAATAATCTCAGGACCACTCACAACACACATTAAAGTTAAGCTAGCTAAAGCTTGTTTTTTTTACGAATACATAATTTTTTTTTTCGTAAATTCATATTACAATATATATTATATAGAGAAAACATCCAGACCGGTACAAACAATCATACTCATAAATACAATTGTTTGTGCTGTGCGAGGAATAGAACCCGCGACGTGCTATACCGCCAGGCCACCGAGGCCCTCTTAAATCAATTACTCTAGTTCATAATTTTCTACTAAGTTGCTCCAGTACTCGTTCCAGACAACTTTCGCGATCTTGTGTTGCAATTAGTAGAGTATTTGTCGCAGCAAAAACTTGATTGATAGGGGGGGATCTGTCAATCTTATGTGGCAACTTTTTTTTTCACTTAGCTGGACTGACAAAGCTGGCCTTGGGTACATTAGAGCCGGGGTGGAATATGTGGGAATCAACGAGGTATCATATATAGGATATGTACTAGATGAAAACGATTATAAAACACAAAATTGTAAATGAATTGTTATTATATATGTTATATATAAAATTCTCGTGTCACAATGTTAGTTACCATACTCCTCTGAAACGGCTTGACCGATTTTTATGAAATTTTAAATGCATATTCAGTAGGTCTGAGAATCGGCTAATATCTATTTTTCATACCCCTAAGTGATAAAGGTTGTCTACCCCTAAATATTTTTTTTATTTTTTGATATAATGTTATGATTTAGCATTTAAAAATACATACGAATCTAAATTTTCAACCTTCTATCATTAACCCCTATATTTTAATTTATACTTTTCTACAAAATTTTCGTATATTAAAGAATTACAAACAAACAAAAACCTCGATTTGCTTTACACTATTAATAAACGTGTCTCTCTAGATGACAGTGCATCTAGATTTCTAGCGATTGAAAATATACGATGCAACCATTCATGTATCTGCTACTAATATATTACAGCACGTATATTAAGATTGACTAATTGGTTTCCGCGATTCCATTTGGTTTCTTTTTATATAAAAGATAGAGTAAGTATGTCAAACTTTATTAAATTCAGTTTACCAAGTTTCGAGGAGAAACTTGTTAGTCTAAACTGTAACTAAATTATACGTGCAAATGATTTTCAAATCTGCAGGTAGGTACTGAATAACGCGCGCGAGCATGTCATGTCGTTGTACCAGGGTTGCCAAACTTGTTCAAGTCTCCACACAACAGGAACCGAGATGGGGAGAGGTTTATCCCGTATTCCGGAGCGAAACCCCCACGGTGGGCGGAGCCGGGGGAACTGGAAATAGTAGTAGTTCCCACCATGCATTAAGGAGGCCCCCCTTGCGCATGACCGCCGCTGGAGTCGCGGTCTGGATCGGTCTGGTCGGAATGCCGTGAGGTTTTTTATGAGTCTCACAGTACCTGTCCGTCCAACCCCTGAGAAAGACGGGCCTACATGAAGGATTTTCCCTACGTAAAAAAAAAATGGATTGCCAAATTGAAATCATTAGACCGCCTCAGTGGTTTAACGGCATGTTCTTTTTTTTTCGTTTGTTGTTTATATTGTATTTTTTACATTGCACTGAATAAAATATTTTTGTTTCTTTTCTTTCTTTCTTTCTATCGTATTGCATTCCGATAACCGCAGGTTAAATTCCTCGCACGGTGCAAATATTTGTATTCATGAGTATGATTTGTATTATTGGTCTATACATATGAAAGCATCAATGCATTTTAACCATTAAAATCTGGTACAAACCGTACGAGGATGAAAACGACCTCGTACAGAAAATCAAAAATCTCGAACCTGTATGGATAATCTCATACATTTGGCATCCCTGCATTATACTTATCAGATGCGTGTTTGCACACCATCAAAGCAGACGGACGGGCCGTAACTGCGTGTAATGATTGTAATTTGCGTAGAATTATGTTTGTTACCACATTGGTCATTACACTCGCGAGAGGTCAATAATGTTTGCTTTGGAGATTGTCAAGTCAACAGACTTCAAAAATTGTATGCTCAAATTGCAATTTCTGCTAGGTTTTATTCTTGTGCCCGTGGATTCACACGCGTTAAATTTCAATAAAATATATAGCCTATTTATTATTCTAGTGTATAAGCTATATTACTGTCAACTTTTATAAAAATCCGTTCAGTATTATTGGGTGAAAGAATAACAAACATACCCTTTTATTAACTTACCATACCTATAAAATTATCATACTCACAAACTTTCGCATTTATAATATTATTAATATTAACACACCTGGGATTCGATAATTTTACAAAAACATTTTTGAATTTGAAGATGATTAGCCAGCCCCGGATCTAGGTGGTCAATTTGCTAACTAAATCAGGTGGCAATTTACCTGATGTAAATTGGAACTTAAAATGGAAAAGAAGGTTCTTTGACAACTGACATACTGACGTTAAGTAAATTGTTCGTGTTCAATGCATTTGAAAATGAAGATATAACTGTTAAAAAAGTCGCAGTTAATAAATCCCTTAAGTAGTAACTGACAATGCCTCTGATTACCCCATCAGTGATAATAGTCGAGATGGTATGTTTTATTTATGTGGAATAAACTCGCATTTGGACAATTAAATCAACGCGCATGCGTAGTGGAATTGAAACGGAAAAAAGGCGGAAGTTCGCTCAATTTGCATCGAGGTGTTAGGTCAGTAATTACTTGTGACCTTATGTTAAGGGCATAGAGGTCATAGTGGAGCCGTGAGAAACTTACGTCCAATAGGGCTGTGCTGTCATCGTTTCGCTACATAGGTATATATATAACATGACCTTTTTACATGTATAGAAGACCGCGTGATTAATTTAGAATGGCCAATAAGCCCAGTTTATGGTAACGGTCATCTATTTAGCGGAACAGCACTATGGACATCATGTTATCATGTGACTCCCGTGATATCACTCATGAAATCCCATTCTAGACGTCTAAGTTGTCATGCCTTTTATGGTGTAATTTCATTGGCTAATCGCACCGTATAGATATATATATAAACAACACTACGAACATCAGTGGTATCTACTGATGCGTTGTCATTCTAGAGGAATAAGATGGCATGCCTATGTACCCTTTAATTTAACTACTATATCATCTCACCCTAAAACTATTATATAGTTATAAGTGAACTGCTTGGCGGCCGAAATAGGTGAAACCTAAGAATCGTCTAATTCAAGTGCAGTAATTTAAGTGCAGTTACTTTTCTGATCTCTTGTCCAAAAATATATACAAGACATACAATTGTATATACGAGAGAATACTGATGTACTGCTATAAAATGTACGTATTTTGGAAGTATATGATACTCACCAGTAAGAGGGGGCTCCTTGGGAGGCGGTGCTACTTCTTTCACTTGCTGCTCCACACCCATTAAAGGGACTCCAATATCTTCAGGCCTCTGGAATTGTACCTCTTGGTACCCTGAATTTACTTTCACTTCATCAGGAGTCTGTTCCCTACTTTTCATGCTCAACATATTGGAAAAGGAACTAAATACAGCGCTGGCAACTTGGGGCAAAACTGTTGGTAGTTGAGAAAAATTCTGCGCTATATCAGCAGTCAAGCTTTGCTGAATTTCTGAATTCTGAAGCTTCTCTGGTTCATTCAAATTAATCTCTTCTAAATTCTCTTCAGTAGCTTCTAAGTTCGCATTTTTATCTTCTTTACGAAGACTATTCAGTGGAGCGCTCACATATCTAGTTCCTTGTAACCTTGCAAAATATTCGTTTACGTCAAAATCATCTTCGGATTTATGCGAAGCTTTCGACAAACTCGACATCGCTGTGTCTGTGCCTTTATGCTTTTCATTTTGCTTGCTGGTAAATGGATTTGGAGTAATATTAGGGGGCAAATTTGATATTGTGATGTTAGAGTTTGCATCTCCAGACGGAAAATTTGTGATGCCAGGTTCGGTGTGCGCCAGGGTACGAACTTGGGGCCCGGTCTGTTGATCTGTAACAATAAGAACATTTCCTTTAATTGTTATTCGTAACATGTTTTAATTAGTTGCATATGTCCATATGCATAAAAGGTTATTTTTTTAAATACTTAAATACCAAGTTATTTTTTCCGAAAATCTGATGGCAAGTTTCGTATACAGACCTAATCTATCACACAGATATTTAAACTAATATTATAACTAGAAAGAAGTTTATTTAGTTCATAACTGTATATTAGAAATGTAAATTTCAAAAGGATTTTTTCATGTAATATATTTTTCGAATCTTATTATTTTATCACTATATTTTCACCAGTTTAGTTAACCAAATGTTTCAATAAAAAGGGTGTATTATTGTAATCTGTTTTTTAAACCGCTGACGGGTTATCAGTAGCCGATGATAGGTAAAAGTTAGGTCAATGAAACCACGTTAATGATATCTTAGCCTTTACGAATAAATAATTGGAAGAATATATCTGTAATTCTACATGTTGCGACAACTAAGCACCAGTTAATCATCCATAACAAAGCATTCGACAAAGTTTATGTTGGTGTGTCTTTATTGTTAATACAAATGACACAGTTCTTTTAAGGAAATGATAACAGTACTTTGGGGAAGGTGTGGTTAGTAATGATAGGACTTAGGGTATCGTGGACGAAAGGGTAGAACGGAATCTATACAAAGTTATCTATACTTATACACAAGGTAAGTCATGAAGATCAGTAAAGACAAGGATAAGTTAATTACACAGTGCTAATTCCAAATAAACAGTTTATACTACTATTGGAATATACATATACTACTGATAGAAGTAATGATTTTTCTAATGTTATAGTAACTTGTCTAGTATTTTCGACGTATATGAAAAATTCATAGAAAATACTAGAATCATTTTTAAGCAATGAGAATGCAAATGTTTGAATGCAAGGGTATAGTTAAGAGTTTGTGGTGGAAAGGATTAAACTGCTTTACGTAGTGACTGATGACTGGTGACAGGTCAGTCGTATAGGTAACCCAGGAGAATTCATACAGTGTGATCTAGTCCGAACCCAAATATAGCTTGTAGTATCCCAAGGTTAGAACCCTAACAAGAGTATTAACAAACTAACAGAAATACTTAATTCGTAGATGCACAATATAAATGTAGAAAACACTAGACTATCAATATAAACAATCATATTCCACGCACATCATAATTTTAACCAATTTTTCCTCAATAATCGAACCTGCAACATTTTCTATATAAGATGATCTGCCAAACCGCTACACCACTTACTTATTGAGGGTTTTGGGCTATCATGCTAAGACTCGTACTGTGACCTATACTTGACATTGTGTGCGCCCTTTTTCAAAATTCGCCATCTAGAGTAATCGAGCACAAGAAGGATATTTTAGGAGCATGAGGAAACCTCTGATACTGCTGAATAAAATAAAGCTACGGAATCTTTACCATCACCTATCATGTGAACTTGACCATTTTTTACTATATGACTCATATGTACGTCCTACCTTATTGTGCAATGGTGTTGGAATATTAGATAATGTATTGAAATTTCTATATATGGAAAGCATACAATGAAACTAGTATTGTTTATCACTGTATGTATAACCTAGAAAAACCCTTGCAGGAATGTTGCAGGACGGCGCCGATGCTCTAACAGTTTGCTATCAGAATCGCTTTACCTCTGAGGGTCGTGGCTTCGGTTCTCGAATGAAATTAAATATTAGTCGAGTGTATTCTGCGTTTATTATATTGCTTATTCGATAAGACCGCCATTTGTACCTTATTACTTTGTGTTCTTTGTAATTTGCATGTGCATTAAAGAGTTTGTAAATAAATATGTTAAATGTATTTTTTTACTCAGTGACTTCGTCTACACAAACTTCATCCCCTATTTCAACCATTTACAAATTATTTTATGACATAAAAGATAGCCTATATGCGACATACCAAATTTTATTACAATTCGTTCAGGCGTTTAATCGTAAAAGTAAAACTGACAGTCACATAAGGTTACTAATTTAATAAAAAATGCCTGTTATCTTTTTAATTTATCAATAAGATATAAAAATTCACATCTTTCCAATTGTTTCTCTTTCAATCTGTATCTTAAGACAACCTCAACAGGTATTTCATTCTAGAATCAAAGTAAGTCATCTTCCTTCCGTATAGCAAGGAAGATCCTCTGTGCGTGAGTGGATGAACTCCCTGTCGATGGCGAGCGGTGCGATGGCAAAAAGTAGCCGTGGGCATCATGTCGAACAAATCTTCAGAACACAGTCCGTTGTATAAGGCAGAACATATAAAGTTAGAGTTGGTTATAAAGAAATAGGTAATTTCACACAAGCAACTCCGTATATATCTAGTGTAGAACACAAACTGTAGTATGGTAATATTATTTATAAGCAGAAAATGAGTATCTTTAGCAAGATAAGAGGTTAATAATATTAAAATGTATGTATACAAGGCATTTCTATAACTAGTTTCTACAATGACGTATAAAAGTGTTTAAAAGGATGTATAATTTCTATATAAAAAGTAAATGTAACTGGCAGCCTACAAATATGTGCGTTGCCATGTCCGCAAAACATAATAAAAAAGAAGTTGAAAAAAGAATAAAGAGTTGTTTGAGCTATTGTCAGGTGCTTGGACCTGTAGCAATGCGACCTACGTGTTTCTCTCCCTGCCCACACAAATCTGGTAGAAGCCTGTTAGTGCAGATTTAGATACACGTTCTAGTATAGAACTTACTGCAGTTCCAGACAGGTCGCTGGTATACCTCTCGCTCTAACTTAGATTGTATATGAACTAGTTTTCTTTTCAGTTGTTTTTATTGGAGATTTTGGGCTATTGTCAGGTGCTTGGACCTGTAGCACTGCGACCTGCATACATGTGCTCGCCCTTTTTCAAAGTTCGCTACCTAGACCCGTCAGGGACAAGAATAGAAAGATATTCTTAGGAGCGATGGTTACTTTCCTTCTTAACTTTCCAAATGAGATATTTGGTTTATGCATGAGAGGGCTACAGCCACATAGGATGTGTAGTAGCGTTTCCTCTTCAGTCTGGCAGAATCTGCAGATTTTAAAAGGATACTCCTCTATAAAATTACAATGTAGGTATTCTTGAGGATTCGATCTCTATTCAGAGACGTAACATCTGCCCTTACTCAAACGCGATAGCAATATTATCAATTGATATTTAACCGTAAATATTTCCGCTTTACTTCCCTTACTCTATTACTATAATTTTTTTTTTTATATCATAATTTGAGCGCGTTTGACCGCAATCTCACCTGATGTTAAGTGATGATGTGGTCTAAGCTGTTACACGCAAGCTCAAATAATAAAGATAAAGGTATTTATTTCGTTATTCTGAAAATTCATTATAATTCGACAACCTCGGTGGTCTACTTTAGTACACCGCTTTATGTCCGATGGTCGCGGGTTCGATTCCTCGCACGGTACAAACAGATGTATTCGTGAGTATGATATGTATATAAGTTGTCTAGTAACTATAACACAAGCTCTGTTTAGCTTGGGACTAGATGGCGCTGTGTGAATACCATAATAAAAACCTGCAATGTTATCCTTACTAATATTATAAAAGTGTAAAGTACGAATGTTTGTTACGCTTTCACGCAAAAACTACTGAACCGATCAACATGAAATTTTGTACACATGTTCTTGGAGGTATTAGATTGAACTTAGGATACTTTTGATTTAAAAAAAACATAACAATAAAATATCAACATTTTGTTACTTATGTACTACTAGTAATGAAGTTATGCGAGCGAAGCCGGGGATAAAAGCTAGTTATTTCTATAATTCCATGATGACGTAATCGTCATGGCGCTTTTCATATATGTATATTGTAAATACCAGGTGGTTCATCAGTTTGTTTGTCATTGTGTTCCATAAAAATAATCCCTTTTAAACAATTTCCTGTGTGAATGTACCTGTAATTTATACAGAGTGTCTTAGAAAGTGGTATGCTTAATCACGCCGAGGGACTGCGTCGGGTGTCTAGCTAGTCTAGCTCAACACAAAGAGCACTATTCTATTTTTATTAATACACTACTAACTACTCGCCCCGGCTTCGCACGGATGTACATGTATTATATATATAAACCTTCCTCTTGAATCACTCTATCTATTAAAAAAAACCGCTTCACAATCCGTAGTTTTAAAGATTTAAGGATATATGAGAGCGAACAGACAGCGACAGCGACAGCGACTTTGGTTTATACTATGTATATCTATGACGACCTCGGTGGTCTAGCGGTCAAGCACACCGCTTTACGACCGATGGTCGCGGGTTCGATTCCTCGCACGGCACAAACATTTGTATTCATGAGTATGATTGTTTGTATCGGTCTGGGTGTTTTCTATGTATAATATGTATGTATTTACAAAAAAAAAATATCTATGTATATGTATCAGTTATCTAGTACCCATAACACAAGCTCTAGCTAGTTTAACTTGGGTCTAGATGGCGCTGTGTGAATTGTCCTGAGATTATTATTATTATTATTTTTTATTATTATAATAATGATAGTCGGCCGGGGTTGCCCCAGGGACAGAAACCGGCGTACAATACCGCTTTCTGCAGAGTGAACCGCCCCGGAATAATTAATAAATATATATACAATTAGTATAATAATGATATTGCCCCATATACAGAAAAATAATTAATAAATATATATACAATCATAAGTACGAAAAGACGGCCTTATCGCTAAACAATTTCTTACCGACAACCTTCAGGTGATAACAATAATCTTTAAAAACTTTTAAACTCATCCACGCTTGGTTAAGGCCCGCCGTATTTGAACGTATTACCCCCGTAATATAAAACATATATTGTTGGAAACTGTTTTATAAACCTTTTTTATTGTCTATAATTTTTGTAACACTATATTGTTATATA